>NC_071288.1:55787668-56095525 GCF_943734705.1 Anopheles coustani | reverse complement strand
GGTAAGTTTGCTTCGAATACGACTTTTAAAGTGTTAGAAAAAACGTGTTGCTTTTCCACGTAATATGCCATCATGTCGGCACAGTAAACCAGCGGCCGCCATATTTGATTTGTAAAAGCCGCCATCATTTGCGAAGAAAGAACGGCTTCTGCTTGATGCGCGGTTGAGATCTTGCAAACAAAAATCGTTAATCGTTTCCCTTTTTTCGTTGCTTTATCAATAATCAGCGCACATAAGCTACTTTATCGTAAAATGGTGGGATCGCGTGTGTACGTCGGTGGCTTACCGTACGGTGTCAGGGAACGCGACTTGGAGCGTTTTTTTAAAGGTTATGGAAGAACAAGAGATATTCTCATCAAGAATGGTTACGGCTTCGTGGTATGTTATTGATGATTTGTTTCCGCCGATACAGAATAGTTAACTAAAATATCCATTTATATTTTAGGAGTTCGAAGACTATCGGGATGCTGATGACGCCGTTTACGAATTGAACGGGAAAGAATTATTGGGAGAAAGGTACGTAGAAAGACTCACTTACAATTACACCTTTACGTCTCATTGTAAAGTGATTTTTGTTGCTTTTGATTCTTGGATTCGGACATGCAATGTTTTTTGTTATCTTTTATCTATGAAGAATCGAATTTGTATTTTAATTCTAATAACCATCGAATTTTCAGGGTCGTCGTCGAACCTGCTCGTGGAACGGCCCGTGGTCCGAGTGGCTACCGCGAGAGAGATCGATACGATAGGGATCGTCGTGGTGGAAGGTACGATAAGTAAGTAACATCAACGTGATGGGTGTCAAGTAAGGAACCCTCCGATTAGTATTAATAACATACGATCCCTTGAACTATTGTTTAGATATAAAAGCAATTCCAGGAACAGTTCCCGCTATGGACCCCCTCTGCGCACCGAATATCGTTTGATCGTGGAAAATTTGTCAACCCGAGTGAGCTGGCAGGTATGTGTAACTTAGATTGTAATTTACTATTCTAGAGGCAGAAGCGATATTTTTAGTATAAGCAATACTTACATTCCAACTATGCTGGAATTACCCGTTGCGGATGGCAGTGTAAATAGCACACGAAATACAGCTTCTCTAACTCTAGGTAGAATTTTCAAGTGGTAGGTCGTTTTGTTTGTACCTGAAATACTAACATCAAAGAATTCAATAGGTCAATCGAATTTTTGACCTTGTATATTTGGGCTACTAGATTAAGCTTTATGTTGGATTGTTGGTTGCAATTACACAGTTTACACTTTTCCGAAGAAGAAAAAACTATTGGCATCAGTCACACATTTTAAAAAATATTACCTTTGACATACTATCCGCATTTTCTGAATAAATTAAAACAGTTTAATATTGTACAGTTCTTCACATGACTCGAAGGTATCGGATAAATCAGAATTGTTCGACGGTTGATTGATTTAAATTGCTAGGTTTGGACAGTTAAAACCCTTAGTAGTTGCCAGGAGCCTCAATTATAACACGGCGCGTTTTCGATGACTCTCATCCACGGAAACTGTAACGACACCTGCCACAAAAGCAGAATAACAAAAATGTATGCAAGGAACTGCAGCGTGATGGGCCGGAAATATAGGGACTGCAAATGATTAATTAAATCAGCGCACAATATCCACAATAACGATTATATAAACCTCGACGATGGTTCAGTCATACTGAAAAAAATCTGAGAGGAATACTTCGTAGCGGCAAGCATGATTTGAATGACAAGCAAGCTAATAACAAAACAAACAAAATTATTTTTTTATATGTTTCCTTGAAGTAATTTCGCCGTGATTTCACTTTTCGGTCTCGTAAGCATTAGCAATATATAACGATGGCAGGTTTAGGTAGATTTGTTAAGGCATGGTTTGTGGTTTATCTTTACCTTTTTATTACTAAATTGTACTATAAGGCTATTTTAATCGTCGTTCTATCTATAAAACCATTGTTCGTTCCAATTAAGTATCAAAATTAATACAATGACAGGATCAGTTGTGCCTTTTCTATTCGAAAAGATATGATTTGTTTTGTTCGAAGAATGGATTAATAATCAGGGGCATGTAATATGAATCGTTTACCAATAAGCTACACTTCGATAAAATGTGTGCAAGTAATTATAGTAAAATTATATCTATGTATTGTACTCCTTTCCTGTTAAGGCGGCAGCCCTTGTATCATGATGAAATGGGTCGTTAAGCTAGGGTTTACGCAAGAAAACAGTGTGGTTGCTCCTGTTGAACTCATCCTACAATCTTGGCAAAAGATGAAAAACGTATTCCTTAATCCAGAGAGTCCACCAAACGTACATTAAAGTGAAGAAATCCCCAGACCGTTGAACGTTTATGCAATGGATTATCTACGATCTTGGTGAAAATACAGGATGTTCTATAATGGTCTGAAAGCGGTGACATCAACCTCCATCCTGCCTCTTCTGTATGAATCCAAATCCACCACTACGCCCAGCAAGAAGATGTAGGCTAACGATCGGTGCTGGCTCTTGTGTCTAGTATCTTGGAAGGATCGACAGACCACCGTGTATTATTGAGAGGAAAGGGTACGCCAAGCAACGTTGATCGTACTACCAATGCGACCGTTTCTTGAGGAAGTCCCTTTGCGAACATCAACCTATATCATAGTCGATACGCAGTGATTACTGAATTCAGCCAAAACCAGGAGGGGGAAATCCAGATGTCTGCAAGGCCGCTACTGCCGATGGAGTGATAGGACACCATCAAGGATAGCGGTCTATTGACGCGTGTGGCACAACATTATTATTTTGTGGATACAGAGTCCGTAACTACTAACTAACTTGCTGGCGAGAAGAAAAAGAAGTACCGTTTGTTTATCATTTCTATCATTTTCTTTCTATCCTAAAGCATCTCTATTAACAATGGCCTTTAATTAATGGTACACTAATTCTTGAAAATTTTTCACCTTGATTAATTTTGAAGATTTGTGCTCGGCCACGGACCACTGCTCCCCCTGGTAGACTGGTTGGATAATACGCGATGTGGGATGAAGACAAAACAGGATAATAAGGCTCATAGCATGACAGACGCGCGCACTCGCTAACAGGGTCTACGTCGTGTAGTCGGCAACGTCGCACACTCTTAAAGGAAAGATAGTCTTTCTTTTCATGCACCTGGGCGAGAGACGGAGCGTAAATTTCTACCCCCGCCGGCTTCCTTTCCCGATGGGTGTCTGTGATCGGATTAGCTGGATTGGTGGACGATTCAGCTGGTTCAGCCATGGTAGTTGGAGCATCACACAGTTTTTCTACCTCTTGTGCATATTCATCAACGAGCGAACGAGATGAGAGAAGACGCTACGATGCATGGTGGACCGGTTCAGATTCATACGATGCATTGTGATGTACGGATGATGGACACAAGAAGGCATTCCCTTAATAGGAGCAGCATCCTTAATAAGAGTCTGCTGGCTAGAGCGTAACCTGGCTGAGGCGAAGATCTTCAATTCGTTCCTGCCTGGATCGCCACGTAACCAATAATCGCGAAGGACGGCCTGGATTCCTCAGATGTGGCTTTGGATTGGTGGATGGATTGGATTGCATGGCTGGCATATGCAAAGGCACCCCATCATCTCAGAAATGGTCGTCGTGGCGTCGTAGGCGCATGCTCTATCCGTTTTCTCTTTTCTATTTTCAAGCTTTTGATGGCTGTCCTCTGTCGTCCCAATGCGTTTTTACCTCACTCATCTATTCGAGCAAACGTGTTCACCGAATGTAACAGTACAGGAGGCACAAACTCGGAAGAAGAGGGATTGTTGTACGGCCTGGAAATCATACCCGTGTTCATCCCTGCACCGTCGTTTCACGTTCCACTTAGTGTATAGTACCGCCGTCCGTCTACTCAACCCGACTGATGGTGGTCAGAGCTGTTCCTGCATGAGGAAAATCGGTGGCATCGAGTTGCGATCTTCTTAGAGCAAGAATAAAGGTTCGAGGTCATTTTTAACACGCTGGGAAGAGGCATGCGGATCGCTGTGCTTCAATTTTGTTTACATCCAATTCTCTGCGCCGCGGCGGAGATCAGAGAAGGTCGAAGGATGGATGGAGGAGTGTACGGTCTTTCCCAAACCACGTGACGAGGCAGGCATATAAGATGACGATGGTGTCATGGTCCCGATACACACTGCATGGGTCGTGTCGGCAACGCATCTCCGCACACTAAACACAAACAAGCAATAAGAGGTCTCATCCCCCATGTGAGAGGAGGGCGAAAACGAATGAGAGGTTCTGTGAGGATGATAGAGGAAAGATGATTGATTGACTGTCCCAAATGCCAATAACTGTGTCCGGCCGCTAAGGTAATGGTCGAATTTTCTTAGTTTTTTTTTCTAACTCTATTTTGTTCATCTTTTTTTCAAATATATTGTTTGCGTCCTGTCTTCGACTGGGCCCATGTTATAAATGTTGATGGCAAGTGAAGCGCATGGAAAATAACAAGTGCTATCCTTTTGCAGTAAATTGTTTTTCCAATAGCACACTAATCAAAATCAATCCTAGTTCTATTTATCATGCAGCTCTTCTCTAGTAACTTTGTTTTGCCTTATCCTTAGATTTATTTTACTGAAGCTCATTGAAGAACCTTCGGCGGATAATCTATTTATGTATGCATTTTTACATAAAATGCAAACGTTTTGTTCTTGAACCTTAAAGTAAAATGAAAACGTACATAGAAGCTAGGATAATCAGCTGGAAAAATAATGAAAAGAATCATGAAACTCGAGTAAACAAAAGGTCCAATTTCCAAAGGAAGTAAATGGAAACCAAATCATGGATGATTTCTGCAGCTCGAATCAAGGAATGGACGACATGATGTACCAAAAGGAAGAATGGCATAGCAAAAGCACTTGAGGATCGGATCGACGACAACGATAATGGCAACAGCTATTGAGGGAACACACATGATCGCACGCAAAATCTGGGAGCAGCCAGCACCATGAGATCCTACCCAAATATACTGCAAACAACAATATGCTCCCACAGCAGCATAATTATGGGATGAATACGATAACACAGCAACTAGCAAAATATGCGAAGACCAGATGATGGGACTGGACTGTCGTTGGAGAAAATCAAACCTACGGCGGGCGTTTACCCGTCCAAAGCGAACACTATCTAAGTGCGATGTACGTCGATGGTTCGACCTTACAACTACAAATGATTCTTTTCATTATGGAGAAACAATAACATTAAGATTACAGGAACGAAGCAATGTTTAGAGATGATATTTTTTTGTTTATTTGAATGTTTTGCAACATGTGGCGTGGTGTTGCGTCCAAGGGCAATGTTTTACGACCGTTTACGTACTTACCTATCGTAGTTTTTTTTTTTGTTTTCAACTTCATACAACTTCCTCTTGCAGGCTTTTGAATCAGTGTATTTGCTGACTGTTCATTGCAACATGAAAAATGTGTTTCCTGTGAAACTTATAGATTTTCTATTTTATTGATTTTTTGTATTATCCAGTCTAACCTGTTCGTTTCCGTCTCTTTGTACTTTGTTTCTTTCGATTCTCCGATGGTATTATTCGGGTTTTCAAGGACTTGAAAGACTACATGCGCCAAGCTGGAGAGGTGACTTATGCAGATGCTCACAAACAACGGAAAAATGAAGGGTAAGCTGCTTGAATCTTGGACAAACGACCATTGTTATAGCCTGCAATAATGTTTTTTTTGTTTCCCTGCCCCATGTGATGACGCAGTGTGGTTGAATTTGCAACACTATCCGACATGAAGACGGCAATTGAAAAGTTGGACGATACCGAACTTAATGGGCGCAGGATTCATCTGGTAGAGGACCGTGGGCGCAATGGACGAAATGGACGCGGACGGTCCCGATCATCGAGCAGTCGCTCGAGATCACGCTCACGTCGCCGTTCTCGTTCCCGGTCTCGCTCTCGTCGCTCTTCACGAAGCCGCTCCAAGTCTCGCAGCCGTTCGAAGTCGAAGAATGGATCGAAATCACCGGAAAAATCTCGCTCTCGTTCACGTTCGAAGTATGTAGCATAGCAGTAGTCGCCTCGTGATTTCTCCAAATTCCAACGATGCTTATGTATAACTTTTGTTTTCCAGCAAATCTCGCGACAACAGCAAGTCGAAATCACGCTCCCGATCACCGAAACGAGATCGCGATGAGTCGAGATCCCGCTCGCGCTCACGCTCGAAGTCACACTCTCGCTCGCGTTCCAAGTCCAAGGACAACAAATCCCGCTCGCGTTCTCGATCCCGGTCACGCACACCGCGTTCCCATTCGAGATCCCGTGATCGTTCGCAATCGCCAGACAAGTCCCACGACAAGTCTCGATCGGCATCACCAAAAAATAACGATCACTCTCCGGAGCGTAATGAAAGCATGGAAGATTAAACAACACGCCTGTGTTGAAGATAATTTGACCGTGCCGAAAATAACAACTTTCTGCAGGACTTGCACTTTTTTTTAAATAACTTCTTTTACGTATCAACTACAATTCAGCCATCAGCAGTATGTCTGAAACTAAGTTCCATATATATAGGACTGTTTGAAAAGGTAAAGCATGAACAGACGGTCTGGGCTTTTTAATAAATGAAGGAATGATCTCAGTGCTATCACGAAGAGATATTAATTCAACATCAGATTGTTTGCTGTTAGGAACGAAAAACTTAACTTTTCTCCCACAATTGTATAAATTTATAATAAAAGTAAAATAATTCATGTTTTGAATTCAGCATAGAATGCAGTTGATTTCCGAGGATGCCCGGATGTTCCAGTTGGTTTTGCTCTTTTAAGTGTTCGGGATCCCACTTCTCCAAGTCCGTTTTGCTTCCCTATTGCAACTTTAGGTTCCAAAAGGTGTGAATAATGCTTCTATCCTCTAAATAATTAATGGCATGAGTGTATGCATTTTCATCAAGCTTATGTACTGTTTTATAGCGATTTTTTGAACATTTTGTCGATTATTTCCGGAACTAGCTTATCCACGGATACCTTCACTACGCATAATTGGGAGTTTACTATTTACATAACACATTGTGAGATCATTCCAAGTTCAGCTCAAAAATGTCGCAAAAATGAGTTTTATTCTAAAGGTATTTTTGCAAAAGCTGATTGTCGATTGGTTCTGTTTTGAGGGTTACAAATAAATTAACTTATTGCAAATGTGCTAACGAAAAACTGGATACAGATACTTAGATTAAATTTCGTGCTATAAATCTGTTCACGAAAGCACAGTCTTCCCTCCTTTTGGTCATTGTGCACGATAAATATCAAGTTTGGGGACGATTAGCTTCTTCTTCTTTGGCGTAATGACCGTTACTAGACTTTTTCCATTTATGTATCGGTGATAGTCAGGCTAGGTGTACAGGGGAGGGTCTGGTTAGAATTCAAACCCACGCCGTACAGAGCGCCTCGGCGCTTATGGAACAATTTTCTAACCGGCGTTCCCGCTCGGCTGTCGTGGACCCCCGTTAATCGTTGGTAAACGGCTAATATGGTTGACAGGAATATCACAAGATCACGGATAAATTTGTAATTTTTTTTTACCCAGTTACACACTCATAAACGCAGCATCGATCGACAATCAACACTTGCTCAACTATCTAAATAAATGTTTGGCCCATTTTCTTGACGATGTTGCTGGTCGCAGTAACACCGGAATAATAACAGCGAATAAGGAAATGATTGAAAACAATTTTTCGATTTGGTGTATTCTGTCGAGCGGCATAACTGAATGTAATTGTAACGCAATAGATTAGCAATAGGTTTCATTACTAGAAGTGTAGAGTACTTTTCATACGGAATAAATACAAATAAAGCACAGATAACTTTAAAAACAAAATGTATGCAGCTTTTACTTATGTAATTCATGGAAATACGTTTGAAATGTTTATTTCTTTAATGTCCACGTCATTTAAATAGATTTAGGTGTGACCAGACTTACCGACTACTCTAGCATTTATTCCCCATAGGTACCCAATGTATCAAGTTCCTCTAACATCGGTAAAATTGTATACGACCGAGCAGTGATACCAACTTCACTTAGTAAGAAAAAAACTCGCATCGTTCGACGTTCGTAGGAGTATGGAATTCGGTAAAGAACCTATGTTTACGCATATTTATGTGCCACCAATAGGTTGAAAGTGAACTGATATAGTTAGAAATGAATGAGAATTTTCGGAAGGTTTGTATCTCGTACTATGGAAGCATTTTGTATAATAACAGAATCTATTTTTATATTCCCCTTACCGTAACCCTTTTCATAGAACAGGACTAATTTCACAAGTATTGTTCGGTAGCTTTACAGATTGAGGACTATACGAGCTTCATGGACTAAAGAAAACACAATGGTAGATCACTTTGCATAGAATGTGCGGATAAAGCCCACGGTCTTTAAGTACTTTGATTGTTCCTGCTTTATAAAATACGCTTACAATGAGCTAGAGATTACATTAAACTAAATAAGAGCTTCTTGATAATTTTAGAAACAAAAATCACTGATTCCTTCGTGTGCCTTCCTAAATGTAATTGGGGAAAAATCATGTTTTCAATCTTCTATCGATAACTCATTTATGTAGATGGAAACAAATTCAAAATTTTGTTAAAATAATAATCCTGAAAATAATTTTCTTTATTAATCTGCATCTACCAACCCTTATGAGGAATCTAATATAACGAGATTTTAAAAATAGCTAACAGATCAACGAATAACAGAAGATTCACATGGTAATATCTAAATTGTCTTAGAGCTAAGGCACTTCAAATGTTAGTTTCATACCAGTGTGCACATTTCATCGTAGTTCCTCAGGCGTACCGCTTCCATGGCCTCCTCGAACTTCGTCAGCGAACACGGGCTTGGGCAGCTGGGAATTTTAAACTCCTTCGGGTACTTGTCGTCGCTATTGTAAAAGTACACGATCTTCACCTCATAATCATCATCGAAGGTGATGCTGTGGTGCAGTTCAAACACAATCGCGGACGAAAAGTCTGGCTTGCCCGTGGTAGTCTGACTGATGACATCCAGTGCTCGCATTAAGTTCACCAACGTAACGTCGTGTCCCGAGTAGATGAAAATGTTCCGTTCCGGGCTGAGAATGCCCGTGCGCCGTCGGATGGCATTGTCCAACAGCTCGCCGACAATTGCACCGCCCTTGATTTTTTTCATGAGCGGGATCTCGGTGAGCAATGCTAAACTGCGCACAGCCAGCGGTAACATTTTATCCGGGAAAATGCCCTCCGTCCAATCGGGTAGCTCCAGGCCAGCCAACTTCTCGATCTCCAGCGTATTGTAGAGCAGCTCCACGTCATGAACCGTGCTGATGTTCTTTCCCGTCGATTGGCTTAACGTGCGGAAAAGTGCACTGTTTTTTTCATAAATTTCTCGCACATCCTTTGGCGGTAAGGCCATCAATCTCTGCAGCGAACTTTCGTACCGCGGGCAGTATTTCTTCTGCGCCAGTAGCTGTAACGGGATGAACGGACTCAAGCGGTTACGTTACTCTTTCAAAATACCATTAAAACACATCATACCGTGTCACGATCTCGTGGCAATACATTAATGGCGGCCGGTTGCCATGGTATCGGCAGGGGATTGGTATTCTCCAGCGGGGGTAAAAACCCAGCCATAAAACTCTGTGCGCTCATAATGCACCGCTCGGCATAGCTGCTGACAATAGACATATGATCTTTGGAATACAATCCATTCGGTGGCAACAGCCGATAGTATCGGGGTCGCAGGAGTTTGCCCAAATGGTACATCTGTTGCGATCCTTTCTGCCGTGGGGTTGTTGTTGAAAAGTTTAGTGCAAAGATTATTGTGTTTGCTTAATGATACTTACCTCCGACAGTGCTCCCAAGCCTCCGGTCCAATGATGGTTCCGGTGGGGATCGTTCGGATAGAAGTCGGTCGGAGAACGTTCGCCATGGCGAAAAATGATGCTCACCATGCGAAGCGTCCGTAAGCCGGATTCATCAGTACTATCACCAAACGCGAGGTATGCCAGCATCACCGAGAGACAGGCACCTCCCAGCACTACCACCGACACCGTTAGGCCTCGCTTGCCAGGCTGCCAACAGTCCGTACCCATCGTTCCCTACTTCGCGTACCTGTTGAATGGTAGTTCTATATTTATCACATGGACCATAAAACTTTACATAATACAACAAGCAGATTGTCTCAAATTTAGAAAATTTATAAGTCACTTAGATATTACTCTTGCTAGTAAAACTACCTCTAACTCACTGAAGGGCGCTTCATAGACTGGTAATAGAGAATCGATTTCGTTTTTCCGCGATCGCTATTAGCTGATAACCCTGGGGAGCCAGCTGAGTGTCGTAAATAAACAAACCTACAAACTGACAGCTGTAAAAAGCAAGCGCAATACGAAATCACACGAACACGATCAAGTACGATAACGATCGAATCGCAGTTGGTTTTCTTGGTTTCGTGTAGATTTATTTGCCTATTTAGCGTGTTGCGAATATCAACACTTTTTCCACTTTTTTCTGCAAAACTAACACTAGTGCAACATCTGATTTCGTTGTAAAGTTTGAAAATGTGCAACAATAGCAGTCGTTGAATTTTGTTCAACGAGACGAATGACCGAAGAGGTTTAAAAAAAAAAGTTGAATTTTGTTGAGGTACTAGTCTCAACAATTTAAAAAATGAATTTTGCTTGTCCTGGATATAAAATGGCCATACACGTGCCCTCCATCATTGTACATGTAACAATATTGGGGGCTTATTTTGTTGCTTTTAACACAGTTTCACTTACTTATGTAGCGCTACAACCGCTGAGCGGTCTTGGCCTGACGAAGCTCCATCCCAAACCGCTCACTCGCTAAACTGATCCAATTCCGTATCCCGCCTTTATTGGCTGCTTCGTCTACGCCATCCTTCTACCTCAATTTAGGCCTATCACGCCTCCTCGGTCCTTGAGGACAGCCTAAAAGGACTTTACAGACTGGGTCGTCCGGTGCCATTCACATAACATGGCCAGCCCACCTGAGTCTGGCGAGTCTAATTTGCTGTACGACAGTGAGGTCTCCGTACAGCTCGTAAAGCTCGTCATTATATCGGCTCCTCCATTGTCCCTCCTCACATACGGGGTTAAAAATCCTCCTGAGCATCTTCCTCTCGAACCCAGCTTCCACTGTCTTAACAGGTATCGTCGTCAGTGGAAGAGTTTTCTCAGACTATAATATGACCGGTTGGCTGCCAACAATGTTGTCGGTGCAGACCTTTGTCCCAATATAGGTGACTTTTGGACGACTTCAAAAGTGCGTTCACCTGCGTTGTACATCACTCTCGCGTAGGCTTTCGGCAACCGTTGGTAGTTTTATACATCCGGTTAAACATCTTTAAAAAATAAAGAATATTTTCCATCTTTTGGTATCCTGCTGGGTAATTAAAACACTTACAAACAGACCACAGTAAATATAAGTTATACCGTATTCTGCAACGAAACGTATTTAAAAGAAACTGGACAATAACAGCGAGTTGAAATATATTTCTATGAGATAAACATCGTGGTCGGATGTTACTAAGGCCGAGTTATCTCCATGTGTATAATATGAGTAAAATATGTTGGCTGAGCTTGAATAAATTAGTGTACTACACGAGGGTTCCGTTCTACCTGACGGTCAAAGCTCAACTAAAGTTCGTTTTATTCAAATGATCATGCAGTCAATCGATTTCTATTGATTTTGAAATAAACTTAAGTTAATTACAACAGTAACACTAGTATTCTTTTAAATATGATTGGTATGGTGTCAATAATAAAATACAAGTATATTTTCATGTACTGGCTTTTGTTGGCGTCATTTAAATGACGATAAGTAAAATGAATGATAAACTCTAGCAAATTTACTTGAAAAAAATCGGTATCATGCTATTCTTCAATTTGACAACGACACAATAGCTCAAATGAATATTCCTCACCTACGATTTGTCATGGTAAAACCCATTAGAAAAAAAATATGAGTCAAAGAACCCAAGTCGAAGAGTTTATTTTTTTTTTTTTACTTAAAGGCATGTCTCTTCTCGGCACAATTCCGTGGGAACCGTTAGAGCACGTGTCGGTAATTCCGCTGAGTCGGAGTCTTCTGCTTACTCGTGGGAAGCGGTAATGCGCGTATGGCTTGCACATATGGTATGCCGGGGTCATATGGCATGTTTATCCAACGAAACAATGTTATTGTTTTTTAAGTTGAATCTAGTCTGAAATTTTTACAAATTGTATCCCTATACTGTTGTCCCAATGCAACATCCGATTCCGTTTGATTTTCCGAGGTATACGTAAATACGGGTACGGAGACAAACGGTCCGGTCCGACGATCTGGCGTTTCTCGATCGATTAGAGCCATCTCAGATGCTGGTGACAAATTGTGTAAAATGCAGCAAACTTTTATCAGCTTCACAACTCGTGAAAGTTGTCGTCCCTTCAGGTGATGCAATTGCCGAAAGCGCTGCTTTAATCGTTGGAAAACGGTAATACACGTGTCCTGCGCTTTTCGTAGTTGTTCATTGAACAATTCCTGGGGCTCGGTAAGTGGTATGCCGTCCGTACGGTATGGGACAAGCATTTGAGGTAAACATGGGTACTCGTTGCCGCCAAGAAGACGGTACTGATCGGAGCAGAGCTCCTTCACACCTGCAAGCATCTCCGGCTCGCCAGGATACTCAACAAAAATATCCACAAAATGAAGTTGTTCGTCTACAATCGCCTGCAGCTGCATGGAGTAATATCCCTTTCGGAGCAGATACCTGTCGGCGTTCTCGATCGGTTTATCAATTTTTATCTGCATCCCACCAATACAACCTACACGAACGAAATGATTCCTTTTACATTCAAATAGCTGTATTTTTGTATAAGCAATATGTTGATACAAACCAATTACGCCTGGAATGGAATATACCTCAGCAAAGTGACTTGCAGAGGCAGCTTTTCTCTCCTCGTCTGGCTGTACGATAACAACCGCTTTCATCGCTAAAACTGTGTCACATACACGCCAAATAACGTCATGCAAACAGCTTACGGACAGCTCGAACCGGTCCGCCACTTCCCTGTAGGAAGATTTTTTGTGTCCGAGAAACCAAAGAAAGGCAAGCACATGCGTTTGGGCACTAATCGCTTCATATCCACCGTGTCCTGAAAGAAAAAAAACCAGGCAAAAATCAGTAAGGCATCTCTGCCGGCACTTGTACCACTTGTTGCACATGCGAAATTATCGGAACTACCTTTCAATTTCTTATATGCATAAGTTTTTTCCAAATGCTGACACAACATTTCTACCATATCACGACCCATCCGGAACTGGCGTAAAAACTCTTCGTCATTGTAATTCGACACTATATTGTTCACATAACTTGAAGAGTGCATCGTACACTGCCGACGTACTTTTGATCTTGGTGGTATTCTAATCGAAGTGGAAATCGTATCTACTAAACAAAAATAAATATATTTAAAAAATATACATATTGAGAAAATGGTCGAATAAAAGAATTACTCTACCATCTGATGTTTCTGTTGACTTGGGTGCCGTACTAAAGTCTTGCTCTGCAGAATCCTCTGGATCATCTTGGAGGTCAATTAAAGTGATTTCTATATTTTCTAGGTTTATGTTTCTGTCTTCCGGCTCCGGGAGACGATGAATTAGCAAATGTGTTTTATCATCGTGAGAGGAACTTTCTAGGGCAGCATCCTCGGTTTCTCCAAAAACAACATCTTCTTCTACAGCTGTTTGGTCGACCATGATGATGTCCTCTTTATGTTCCTCGCCGTATAGTTCGGAAATCGAGTCTATTGGTGATTCCGCAGCTAGCTGGACAAATTCGTCATTTACTACTTCCTGTTTGAACCTTTTCGTGGTCTTCTGTTCCTGCTCCACAACCGAAGTCGACGAATCTCGCTTCCCAAATTGTACAATCCCTTTTACGGTACAGATTTTATGAACTTCTTGTTCTGGTATGTTTGGCGTAAGATTAGAATTGCTTGGGGAAGGCAGTTGCGGCCATTCTCGAGTTAACAGGCTCATGTTGGCGAAATACAAAATTGTGCCCACATGGTGTTTGAAAAATCGTAGTTGTTCTTCGGATAATTTCGTCATTGCTTCGGCTAAATCTTTACAGTAGGTATTCAAATCGTCTTCATGATCACTGATGTTTGCATCTTTGGTGTTGTGGGACGATTCGGATGAATCAGATGATTTGGTTTTTGGAACAAAGTAAAGTGGTACAGTTAGTTAATACACTTACGCGATTGTTTTATGCTTTCAGTTACCTTCTTCTTTGATTATTTCTTGTTTCAAAATTGGTTCTTCCTGTGTTCGGAGGAAATTCAATTTTCCAAAACACCACCAATGTGGCTCGTATGGTTTGCAATCGTTGCCAGCCATACGCTCTTGTAAAATCTCCATTCTCAGCTCTTTTAAGTAAGAAGAATGCAGCGATTTGAGTACCTTTTTAATAGTGTTGACATTTGCTGTTGGTTCCGCGTCACGATACTTCCTTAGCAATATGTTTAGGGCACGATCGCGTAGATGTTTATTATGCTTTTCTTCATCATTGTCCATCTTGGTCCACAACACGGGAAGATCTTGGTAGAGTTGTATAAATTCACTCCAAAACTTGCGATTATCGTACGGCACTTGCTGTGTTGCCATTGCATTAAATTTATTTGAAAATTTAGGAAACTCCCACGCGAACAACGAACAAAACCAGCGGCCAGCACAATGGCAGACGAGAAGTGAGAAAAACAAATTGTTTGTGTCATCTTGTTTTGTTTACTTTTTTTCGTACTGTGTATTGTCAAAAACAATTCGAGCACATTAGTGGTGGGAAAATTAAATCCCTGCAGGGATTCGAACCTTTTGATTCAAATCCGTTCAGAGATCCGGATCTTCTAATCCGAGTCCCAATCCAAAAACCAGTCGCGAGACGATGTAAACCAACCAATGCCGGTCTGGAAATCGTTTATCCTCATCTGAATCCCCATCAAATCACAACTCGCTTTTTTCGAATCCCAATAGAATAAAATCTTTAGAATCCGTCAAGTTGGGAATCGAATCTCTGGAATCGGTGTAGGGATCGAATCCCGATTCTGCCAATACATCGCTTTTCTTAACGAGCAGTTATTTTTGTCTGTTGCGCGCATTAGAATCGACCCGCTAAAAATTGAATAATTAACCCAAATGATCAACCACAAGTTTCATGAAGCTCGATTTATTTCCTTATAATGAAGTTAGTAACCCATTTTTCAGTATTTCGAAACCGTATAATTGTTCTAGTATAAATAAAAATGCTATTCTTAACTGTAGGATATGCAATAACCGTAGCGTGCTAGAACCAACTTTGGAAGGTGAAAACACGTTTCAAATACCCGTAATAACTCTCATTTCAACATGGCGCATTTTTGAACATCCAGATTTTTTTTGTGCTTTTGTTGGCTGCTGGTCGTGAGCCGAAAATGCTTATAGCGCTGCATAGCTTATAACCCAGCTTGGTATAAAATGCTTCCTGGTCGATGGTTGAAAGATAGATTTTTTTCAAGCGCAAATTTTGGAAGCAATGGTTTTCTACCTCACGCATAAGGAGTTTACCTATACCTTGACCACGGCGTTCTCGTGCTACTACCACACTCTCCACGAATACTGCTTCACGGTCCGCTGGAATTGGCGACAGTTTAGCGTGGGCCAGCACCACAACCCCTGCCTTGGCATTCGCGGTCAACACAAAGCTGGTTGGAAGTGTTTCTTTCGATGACTCCAGGCTCCAAAGACGGGCTGTGTAGGATCGAGGCCATTCGGAGTTAATAAGCGCTATGCACTGGTCCATCAACTCCTTATGCTTATGAATTGGAACCACATTGAACGCCTCTTTCGTATCTGGCGAATCAGTCGGCGGGGTCATGCTTTGTTGAAGAAACTCCAGAAACTAATATAAAAAGAAGCAATAATTACACTCGCATTGGGATTGCCACATAAAATACACCAAAGTATCCACCTACACTTACATGCTTTGCTGGGAAACGGGGATCAGATTGTCCAAATAATCACAGGTTCATATGGTTCTAAAAATAATTGTTCGCCCTCGGTGCCATGAGGCGATATCGCTAATCTGTGGATGAGTTTTAATAGAAATTGTCTAAAATTATGACCGATCTCTTAGCACGACTACAAAACTGTGAGCTCAACTACCATTGGCGCGGATTGTATTAGTTTTGACTGAACAGGCAGTAAAATCGGTCTCGATATTGATTGCAATATCTGCTGCTGGGCAGTATGCCATGACGTTTTCACCTGAAAAAGAAAACATTCATAACACAACAAAAACATCTGTAGTTATGAAACGTCATACGCGAGAGAGTAAAGTGTGGGATGCGAGAAAAACACGAACTTCTCATACCATGCTTTGTTAAAAAAGATGCACGGATAGAATTTGAGATATCCACCTAATCATGGCAGTTTCTTTCTAAATAGTCGAAAATATTTCAAACCAACCATTATCGGCTGAGGATGTTGTTTAAAAAGTGTATACTTTTATCACATAAATGTTTTTAAACCATGAAAAACATGTTTCCGGAAATGGCAGAAAGATGCGGACTTTATTACTTCATTTTTCGGCGCTCTTGGTGGCCTTTCTTAACAATATTCGCTTTCTTTAGTAACCATACTTTTCATTCAAAGAAGTTCTTCCATCGCCAGTCTGACCGGACGGTGGTACCCATTCAACATTTTTTTCATCGCTCGCCATTTCCATGGTATCGTCATAGTCAACGTTGTCCCGGGGCTTATTATCTCGCAAACGATGCCGCCGTTTTTTCTTCCCATTATCTTGCTCGTAGTTGCCTGTGGTTTCCGTGCATTTTTCATTCCCTTTCGAACTACTTCCCTCCTTGGCAGAAACTTCAATTGATCGCTTCCGTTGGGTCTGTACACTGCAATCTCCTGTGGCTGCCTTTGGGGAGATCTTAGAGGGAACATGTTTGCCCTCTTTGGAGGAAGTACTAGGTTGGGATTCATTGTCTGCACACATTTTGATTTCGATATCATTATCCTTCTCCGCCGTTATCGTAGATTCACGGATTCCGAATGTTTTGCTTAGCTTGTTTCGTTTTCCAAACAAGGGCATCAGTTTTTGTTTCGCCACTTCATCCTTCCGCTCCTTGCCAATGCTTTCGAGATCTACCGGTTTAACTGCATTGATCAGCTTTTTAACCGTTTCTAAATCGGCTCGAAGTTCCGTTTGCTCTAGACGTAGCCGCTTGATCGCGAATTTGTCATTTGGAGATACCTTCGATAGTTTCTCCAAAAATTTATCCACATCGTCAACATTCTCAGGCAAATGAATGTCCTTCTTCAATACCTGACTGTTCTGAATCTTGTTTTCAATGAACTCCAGACGTTCCAAAATGCGTGCTTCCTCATGAATCTGAAGAAAAAGGTAAAATTAGTAGAACAATGTTAAATTCTAGGAATAATATAATTTTTATAAATGTGAAAAAAACAAGAATAATTCATTAATACTATTAGTAAACATACCAAATCTGTATAAGTTCGAAGTTGAGGGTTCTCTCTGGTCTGCTTCCTTTCCCGGCGTTTTTCCACTGCTCCAGTTCGATCAAGAAAATCGTCATCATCATCTGAATCAGACTGCTTACGATGCTTACGGCGTGGGGCTGCATGACGAAAGGCAACATTTTCATAAGGGTATGTTATCACTAATGATCGGGGACTCTAATCACTTACCGTGGTTTGCTTGTCGCAACAATCCGTGACGATCCAGTATTCGGCAAGACTCCAATGCGCACTGCAAAACAACCTCTTTTTTCTTGCCCTTATGCGTTACCTCGGCTACAATCGGCCGTCCGTTATCATCATCTATCGGAAGTTCCACCTTGCAGCGGTACGTTCCGGAGGAAACCTCGTCTACTTTATATTCCAAATCGTGGCCTTCCCGCTCGAAATATCCTCGCAATGTTTTTTTGGGATCGTCCAAAAATAGCTCCTCGTTGTTCGAAGTAGCGTACGGGTTTTCCGTGAGGTCCGTCGCCTCGTCCGCATCTTCCGCCATACCCCAGGTAATGCCTTCCGATTCTTTCAGCTTCTCTATACGTTCCTTTTCCTTCCGTTCGATTTCTGCCATCTCCTTACGAAGCTCTTGTTGCTTTCTGGCCTGTTCCTTCAGCTCAGTTATTGTTAGTGCGGTTGGTGCATCTTCGTCGTCCGACGGCCCTTGAAGGATGTAGGTTCTTGAGCTGGATCCTAATTTGATCATATATCCGACACGTACGCGAACGTATGTCCGGGGAAGTATTTGCTGCTTGTTTAAAAATGTACCGTGTGTACTGTTCAGGTCGTATAGGTACCATCCGCCTTCAATCGATACAGTTTTACCGTGCTTTGAACTTTTCTTTTCTTCCACAGGTTCGTCTTCATCTGACGAATGCGATCCTGAGACAACTTGTGCCGACGATGGACGGTACTGTAGAACTGCATGATACCGAGACGATGTGGGATGGGTTATGTTGATATCACAGTTCGGCAAGCGGCCAAACAACCAGAAAGGTTTGCACTGCAGACGTTTAATTTCCTCTATGATAACACCGTTTTTTTCGACTTCGAAGCAATAGTTCCGCTGTTGGTCACATTTGTCTGACCACGTCGGTTCTTTGTACGGCACCGGGGGTATTAGCGGAACGTCTTCTTCAAACGATTCTCCGCTGCTAGCGTCGTCTTTGGACGGTAGCGGAATGTTTACCGTCGTTGCAGTACGAGGTAGATCTGACTTCCGGGATTTCTGTAACACCTTTGGATCTATGGTTGGAACCTTGAATACCGTTTCCTTCGACATTATTTAACACTGGTAGTTACACGAATTAGGAAAACTTTTAGCTATACACTTGCTTTTAGTTTGGACCAAAACATCCAGCCTCGAACAGTTTTCAATATTTTTTCTCGTGAGTATGTTTATGACGTATTGGACAGTTGAATTCAATTTTGACGTTTTGCAGAAATAAAAAAAATGCTTTCAAACACGAACTTTTAAAGTACATTAGTTTAAAGTAGTGAGCGTTAATCTGATCGACAAATCATTCACAGTCTTCGACAGGTGTTTTTCGAGATCAGTGAACAAATTGTGATTAGATTTGATTGGCTTGTATCTCCTTATTTTGTTAAAAATACATTCTTTATCTCTGCAAAAACCAGACAAGGTCTCATGCTCATAAAATGCTTCGATCATCGAAGAAAAAGAGCGATTGGCATATCATACATATAGCAATCTTGGGTAAGCTCAGGCTTGACACTTCATCTCACTAGTGGCAAAATCGGAATGAGAAGTGACTTCTTCAGCTCATCAGCAAAAAATCTTTCTCTCGACTTCAACAGAAGATCACTGCGCGATCGACCAGCAACGTAGAGGTATTGAAAAAAGTGAAACTTTCTATTGAATTGTGTACAAAAAGGGATCTTATTGATGTTAATCATCAAACGTTTACGCACTCAGGTCGCATTGTAAGAATCTTAGCTAATAGTTGGAAACTACATTTAGAATGCGGTGATTACTTTATTCATTGTTTATTTCTTCTGGCTAGTTTGAGAAAGAGTGATTCAATTAAACATTCTACCTCGTAGATGTTCTATTATCGATGTTCATATAAGGAAAAACCTCATCGTACCACGATAGTTTTCAGTTAACTCAACTAATGCGTGAAAGTACATACCAAACGAATTCTGTATACTTTGTGCAACACCTTAATGATCGTGAAGTGAGAAGTGCCTTTATTAAATAACCCTTTTGCTGTTATTTTGATAGACGTGTGATGATCACCATCTTACGATCAGCGATTTTACCATATTCGGCCGCTTTCTACTCATTGACAGCTTTATGATAAATATGAATGATGAATCTAAACTATCGGTGCAACGAAATGGACTTCGAATTATGGTTTCCATGTTATTGATATGTTTGAGGCAAACGTGTGTTTACTACCGTAAGAACGTTCTTTGCCTGAAGCCTGCTTGTTGGTTGTTGTTCCGACGTGCTTCGGAGAGAAAAGAGTTTTTCATCATTTTCTTCCATTGTCAGCGTCATATGGTAAACTAATTTATAATCCATTTTGGCCTTCTTTTGTTTTAGGCGTCAGAAAGGCTGCCATACACTGTAATGGAACAGCAACGTCGAAATCCCTTTTAAAGGACTGAGTGAAACTATTTTACTTTTGATAATTGCAATCTTGAAAAGTACTGCAAGAACAAGTGGACGACTGACAGAGAAATACTCCTAGAGAAATATAAAGAAAATAGAAATCACAATCTGCAGTCATGAGTTTGAAAACGAGAAGCATCGTTTTTGCAACGTTTTTCTCCAGCTGTCTTATCGTGGGGTTGTTAGTGGCTAGTCTAACAACCAAAAATTGGATACAAGGATCTGCGAAACGAGTGAATTTCAACGAATCCATCGGTCAAATAAACTTTGGACTGTTCTCCGGGCATCGTCGTTTGAATGTGGGATTCGGACTACGAGATTATAAAATCGATGGTACGTACAAATTGCATGCATTTGTTTCTGGTGTTATTTTGCTAAAGCTAATATTTGTTTATCCTCCAGTGATGGCTATGATCCGCGACGAACCGGAGGTAATGAGTTACTGGCTTTGGTTGGGAGCTGCCCTTGGCACAGGATTGGGTGTACTCGGTGGTGTGATCGCTGCGATTGCGTCCGTACTGAAAGCAGCATCAGCTTCGAAGAAAACCGGAACCATGGTTGTGCTATTCGTTAGCAATCTGCTCACCGGAATCTCGCAAACGATCGCGTTGGTATGTTGGTTAATTCAATTTTACAACTATCTCACGCACAACGTGCTGCTCGCGGAAGATCGCAACAACAATTGGTACAGCACGGGATTAACGATGTTGGGATCAAGCTTCTACTTCATTGCCGGCGGTATTGCTTTGGTACTGATAAATTTGATACTGCTCATTGTAGCTGTTCGTCTTGAACGCTGGGAAAAGAAGAAATTTTTAAATCCAACGACTGACGATAAAACACAAGGAGCTATCATGTTGTACTAAGTTGTATGCTATTTACTATCGATGTAAAGTTTAGAACTTTAGGCTAACATCTTTTTATTTTGTCAATACTCACGTCAGTTTTATCTGTACTATCTAGGCTTAGATTATTCATACTAAGTTCGCGGAGTTCTTGTACTTACCATGATGGCCGACCGAAGAAATTGTAATGCTTAGCAATTTGCATTAAAAGTGAACTTTTCTATTAGTAGTAAGATATGCAAATGGTTAAAGAATCATGCCATAGGATGAACTAAAGAGAAATTTTAAAGGTAAAAGAGTAAATGAGGCCCCGGGCTAGATTCTCCTCTTCCTGCTGGTTCACATTTAGCGCCTGAAGCTATGCAAAGCGCGACACATGCATTCGAATCGAATTTTTGAACGCTAACGGTTCGCTTAAAAGACCATACCGGTTTAAACTAATCACGTAGTGGAGGTTGAATGCGGGTCAATATACTTTTACATGTTTAGTTACTAATAAGTAAACTATACCACACATGATGGACAGCATGAAACAATGAGTTTAGCCGAAGAAATGATTTGGAAACGGCGGCGCGCCCGCAGCGAGCGCAGCGAGCGGACTGCGCTAGGTCTACCGAAAAAGAGAGTTTGTTATAGTTTTGAGAAATAAGGGGGGCCCGTGGGCCCCCCTCATACCGCACCCCTAGGTTGATTGCGTAGCCGAAATTAACGGTACACACTACGATTCAAATACTCGTAGGTTGAATTTAACGAACTAATGTATCACCAATTGCATACATTCAGTTTAAACGTCCACAAGAGGTGTAGCCACGATCGAAAACATGGCGGCCGGGGCCTCATTTACTCTTTTACCCATTTTTGTTCTTTGCACGACTTATTGATTGCCCTACATGGTCAATAATATAATATCGATGGAACTGCGGATGAAAATACTTGCTGTAGGTTAACAAAAACATCAACAATTGAAATGATCAGCCTCATATACTTTCGTCCCTCTTAAACCTATGTAGGGGTAAGCGGTGGAACTCATCATCATCATCATCATCATGTAAACAAATCAATGTCGGTCTGGAAATTGTTTACCCTAATCTGAATCCGCAGAATCCGATTCATAATCCGGTAAAAATGGTTTGGTCCTAATCTGATCCATTGTCACTCCGTGGGCTAAATGGGTTTGGTTGGGTAGAACAACTCGGATAATGGACATTCTACTGTATTTCTTTGTAAAAAATAGGTTCCTGAAATTTGTCTAGAGCCTAACTTGCAAATCGGGCAAAAAACTCAATATATGTCCAATAAACCATTCTAATTAGCGTTCGATTTAAGTAAACTGAAATCTACATCTCTAGATCAACTCGTTATGTGACTTATTCGACTCAAATCATTGTGAGTCGATTCAAATACAGTTGGACGTCGATTATAAGTGGCCGGATTAACAGGGGGTCGGATTATCTTGGTGTCTTGCAACTGACAACTGAACAACCGGGTTGAATTGTTTCCATGAATATCAGGTTGGTTCACAACATTTTTTTAGGAATAGTTCCAAAAAAAAAATTGTCTGATCGAAATTAGCATTAAAAATTACAATAAAAAAATAATTCAAACATGTTTTATGATTAATCAACTAACTGGAACTGGTAAAAAGTGAACTAGCCAAGACTCAAACCAGGTATTATAAACGTATTTTAGTATATGTTCGATTATCCGTGGAATTCGATTATCTAGGGACCTCACGGTACCGACACCCCCGGATAATCGACGATCACCTGTAGTTGTGTTGAATTGTGAATTGACTGCACGCTGTGAGATTTCAGGGAGAACTGACCCCGGTTGACAGAAATTTAAATTGTTGCTGGTACTATGTAGTTCCAGCAAGAGTCCCAGCAATCTGCCATGGAAAAACTTGCTGGTACTACATGACAGCTGCAAAAAATTTGAGTTTTTGTCAAGGTGATAAATATAGAAGGTGACTTTATGTCGCTTTGGAAGGGGTGCCATATTTGAGAAGAGTTAAGCAAGCCGTAGACGTTGCGAACTTGTACGCGCGAACAATTTGACAACCTGGCATTGCCTATGTTAAGGAAAGGAAAGGAAGATTTCCTCTTATATCTTCCTTTCCTTTCCTTAACATAGGCAATGCCTGGTTGTCAAATTGTTCGCGCGTACAAGTTCGCAACGTCTACGGGTTGCTTTATGTCAAAAGCCCAATCCTTTTCCGATACCCCCCCTCAAAACCCATATGAATACCCCAGAAGTGTTATGTCAAGTCATGAAATGTCATTTTACACTGGACGACTTCACCTTCTAATTTATACACCTTGAACACCAATCAAATCTTTAGAATCCGTCAAATGGGATCCAAATCTTTAGAATCTGTCAGATGGGATTCGAATTTTTAGAATCCGTCTAGGGATCAAATCTTCGAATCTTCCGAATCCCGATTCTGCCAACACTACCATCAACCAAGTTTGCCGTGTAAACATTGGACACAAGTGAAACTCTGTTCCTGTTTAAGCGATTCAAATAACTCGCAAAGATGTATACTTTGCTAAGCGGCTTTTACAAATACCTCACACAGAAAGATGAATACTGCATACTTATTCTTGGCCTAGATAATGCTGGAAAAACGGTAAGATACAGTGCTTCAGTGGATGACTAAAACGAATGACGTGTTCAATAGTTCAAATGTGGTTTCTTGATTTCTTTCCGGCTGTCTAACTAGACCTATCTGGAGGCGGCGAAAACAAAACTTACAAAAAACTACAGAGGAATGAATCCGACAAAAATAACCACCACAGTTGGATTGAATATAGGCCAAATAGACATTGCGGGCATACGGTTAAGCTTCTGGGATCTGGGCGGCCAACAAGAACTGCAGTCGCTTTGGGATAAATACTACTCGGAATCACATGCCGTTATCTACGTGGTTGATTCGAATGATCGCACTCGTATGAATGAATCGAAAGATGTATTCGACCGTATGATCAGCAACGAGTATCTGTCCGGCATTCCTTTGTTGGTTCTGGCAAACAAACAGGATTTGCCGGATTGCATGGGAGTGCGTGAAATAAAACCTGTCTTCCAGGAAGCAGGGCATCTTATTGGACGACGTGACTGCCTGGTCATGCCCGTATCCGCACTAACGGGGTAAGTGCCGCCGAAATACAACACTCCAGCTCGCTATTCTGGCTTGATATAAGTTATATTATACGATCTGATGTTTCCCATTGCAGGGAAGGCGTGGACGAAGGTATCAAATGGTTGGTCGAGTCTATTAAGCGTAACTCTATCGTGCGGCCACCGAAGACGGAAGATACCTGATTGGGGTCTCTAATGTGCATAAGGAAGCTTTATGTTTGTGTTAATAGTTGTGATATGCACTCAATAATGGAGTTTATTATAACATATGTATTATTAAGAGAAAATATCTGTTCTATCATCAGCTCTTGACGATTTTCCACACCCCGAAATATAAATAAACCCAGGATGAGCATCTATTTCATATCAAAGATTAGTTTCGGTTTGTTTCTTCATGAACATTTTCCAAACGTTCCATTAAACCACTATTGCTATACATATGCCACTATACTATAGATTTTCAACCGCTGTTAACGTATGTTGAAGGAATTGTTTCATAAAAACATTGTAATTTCTTTAGTGCGAAGCATCCATTGGTAATCAGTTGTTATGATATGAATCGGACAGAGATAAACGATAGGAGATCAATAATGAAAGAGTGTGCTAGCAATACCCGCATTTTTCGCTCCCAGATTATGACTGTGCGTTGGCGATCCCGTTCTGGCACACTTGAACAGATAGCGTGCTGGACTCCTTCAGCAGCTCTCCCGGGAGAGCGCTATGTGATATTGAGAGATCGCATGTTGTGTTCTCTCTCAGCAGTGCTGTAGAACGAGAGCACTTCTTCAGTGCTCATAGCAAACGTTAAAACAGAATGCAGTCCTACTCTTACTCCTTGATAATAGGTACTCGGACATCCTGATCCTGTTCACAGCAAAGCAAAACGAGTTGCGCCAGATCCTGCAGTAACAGGTAGTGAATTTCTACTCCTTCCTTAAGTTTGATAGTGAATTTATAACACGCCGACTCAACTAACTTAATGACAATTTTCATATAAAAGAATAAATCCTGTTTTCGCTGTTCAAGTAATACGTAAAAGTATAAAATAAATTAAATGAAAAAATAAATTTTCAAAATACAAGTTTTTCGTCTTTATCGTTATTCGCATTACATCGAGATTGCTCTCAGTTCGATCGCCATCTACGATGCTATGCGAATAACGACAAAAACGAAAAACTGATACATAAATATATATCTCATTTAACATACATTATTTTTTATTTTTTAGTACGTTTACGGAAAAACTTTTATTCTGAAAATTTATTTTTTCATTTAATTTATTAAGCTACGATAGTAGCACCTTATATTTGATTGTGTTATTTGTGAAAAAATCCTTTGATGCAATTTTCAGTGTCCTTTTTTCCTGTATTTTAAAATGTATCATACAATTATCGTACTCTAAACAAGTTATAACTGAATGCAGTTCAATACGTATATAACTTCTTACTTCCAATACAATTTATCTGTTATGTTGATAAGAAGAAAACGTAAGTAAGCCATACATTACTTATGGAATTGTCACAATTTATCTAGTCTAGTTCATCGCTTGTTTTCACATGGAGTTTAAATTCTCATTTGAGATACACGACATACATTTTGAATAAACTAGTAAACTTTCGAATGAACATTAACTAATAATAGATGACCGCCACGTGCATGGGATCAGAATCTTCATTCGGTAGTCGTAATTGGGATGGAAAATTGTAACATAATTAATGTGGGAGTACTGCGTAATGCTTACGACGCGAGCGATTAAGTTGAAGTTGAATGTTGAAGTTCTTCAGTAAATTACCAAACCTTCCTATTGAAGGGCACGATGCGGATGAAAAAACAATTGCAATTTACTTTGATATTCACTAGTGTGATGGGAATACTTACTCTTTTGAGTCCTAATGGTGATAGTTACCACCGAGATTTGAATCTCAAGCATTAGATTACATTTTCCACAACGTGAATATATGTTAGTAATGTTGAAAAGTTTCGGATGTAACAAATACCATAAAATCCAGTTAAGAACTTTGTTATTTAGTTGAGCCGAATAGTCGAAAAAAATATTTAAAAACCAACACATTAAGTTTTTTTTACGAAATCATTTATGTTCATGTTTCCCATTTACGTTCACAGAGTCTTAAGCTACACCACTGTTTTTTTAATGTACATCCTTTCGTTTACATTATTGGTATGAATTGTCAGCTTTTTGGTTTTTTTTACTAACTGCACCGGTCTATCAACATAATGTGATTTAAAATGCCCTGTTCCTATCTTATCTATTCGGGTTACATAATTTTAAACATCGAGGAGTTCTTCATATGTTTATTGTACGATTTTGGTATAATTGATGTTCGATATACTGACACATGTCTTTTGCGTTGTCAATCATTTTCGTTTTGTGGTAACAGATTACTAGCAACATCGTTGAAGCATTACTCTCAAATAGCATGCCGTCAACAAAGCTAGTGAGGATTCAGGGGAGAAAGGAAGGCATAGATTGTTGCTCCCATTAGACGGATGTCCTACTCTGTCATATGGTTTTGTACGAGCAAAGGAACATGTTTGAATTGTAGCATGGAAACAGTTCTGTTTTAATTAATTAATTAGTTCAAGCCCGAGAAGTAACTTCCTACATTTATGACACGCGTAAGATGATACCTAGTTGGTAGACACCACAGTTCAGAAGATGTATAATAAATGGCGCAAGTGTCACCGTGTCAAACCGGTCAGCTACGTGCTGCACCACGTACTGCCAATGAAGGATAGGCCCAAGCTCGATCGTAGGATTCAGCATGGCATTGGTAAACTACCAAAAGCGCAGCAAAGAAATCTAAGACCGCTTAGACAAGCTTTATTTATAAACCATTTTTTCTATTCTAATGGATTCTTCTACTCACCAAACCGAGTTTAAACGGACCCTAGTTTTAAATTGGAATATACGAAGTCTTCAGAATTATGTTCGTTAGCGGGCAAACTTGAGCCAGATTACGCGAAGGATGGGCCTTCAGAGACCCTCGTCTTTCCGCTAGCTGAGAAGTTCGGAATTCTGCCCGAGCAACTGCCTTTTCCTTCGGATCCCTGATGTACCTTTGCGCTAGTTGCTAGGGAGTCATCAAATAATTTGGTGAGCCTATGCCGCAAAAGGGGGCATCCTCGTGAAAAGGCGTTTCGGATAGTGGGCAGATCCTTTGGGATGAGAATCCATCAAATCTTCTCAGCATTAAATTAGTATTTAAGGAATATAAATTGTCAATGAACTAGTATTCAATAACAATCGATCGAAGAATCAGTCGTGAAGTTATTAGTCGGACGGTTCCTCCCGTCTGAAAACTTCACGAGCGATTCTGTTGTTGCTGAATGCTAGTTTATTGACAATTTCTATTCGAATTTCGAATCTGGAAAACCTAAACAGGTTGCAAAAGTACCTCAAGGGAGAAGCGCTACCAGAAGTTAGCGGATTAATGCTCAATCCAGTAAAAGCCCCCCTTGCCTGTAGTGGACAGGCTCAAAAAAATATACGGGAATGCAGAAAGCATCTATAAGTCTTTGCTGCGCGAGGTACTAGCAGTAAAAAATATTACGATGGAAGCTTCCTGGAGTTTACCAATGCACTTCACAACCTTATCGATAATATGGTGCTATTAGGCCAGGAAGGCATACTTTGTTGTGGAGCGCAATAATCTACCGTTCTTTCTTACGAAGTGCAGTGCCGTGTGAGGAGCTAGGGAAGTAAAGTTACGGGAGTTCAGTTAGTCGGAAATAAAAACCGTTATACCTGATTGTTTGGTTGGTATATAGTGAGCACGCGTGAGTGTGCCCTGTGTTTGTACTCGGTTGACGGAGCGAAAGTGAAACAGAAAAAAAAAACAGGTTCTGAAGAACCAGAAAAGTGTAAGCTTGTCGGAGGTGGGGCGACGATATGTTGGACCCACATTTTCCCGGAAGGGACCGGCCTGGGCCGGGCCCTTCCAATAGAGGTCGTACGGTACCTCTTTGGATGGATAGGAACGGTGAATACGGGGAACTAAAATTCCTTGTGCTTGAAGCTACGGATGGGAAAGAATTGGGTACCAACCCATTTCTACTGGGTAAGTCTCTGACGAACCATGCTGGTCCCATTGTGGAACCAGCCAAATTAATCGAAAATGGGAAGAAATATCTGATTAAAACTAGGAACAGTACGCCATTCGAAAAATTGCAAACGCTTAAAACTCTCGCAGACGGAACCTCTATTACCATTTCGCCCCACCACTCCTTGAATTCGGTACAATGCATCATCTACTCAAAAGAACTTCACGGTATGTCAGACAATGACATTCTGGAAAACTTAAAAGAACAAAAAGTAACGCACGTCCGCCGGTTCATCCGAAAGGAGAACAATGATTTCCATCCAACCAACCTGTTTTTACTAAAAATTGAGTCCACGACGGTTCCCGACCACATTAAACTAGGATTGCTCCGGGTTGCCACCCGTACATATTATCCAAAACCAATGATCTGCTTCAACTGTGGCAGTTTCGGCCACTCAAAACTGCGTTGTAAGTCAACCCCGATTTGCAGGAATTGCGGTTTGAATGAGCATGGTGAATGCCATGAGAGTCTTCATTGCAAGAACTGCGGCGAGGGACACTCCACTTTCTCCAAAATTTGTTCTTATTACTTGTTTGAGGATCAAATCATCCATACAAAAACTGACCTCAATTGCTCCTATCTAGAAGCGAAAAATATTGTTTTGAAAACGCGACAAAATAACAACTCAAGTACGGTACAAAATCGAATTACAAAAGGGCAAAGCTCTTCCGAAACCGAAAAGGACAGGATTATTGAGAGACTTCAAACAGCTCTAAACAACGCCCAAAAAACGATTGAAAAGCTGAGTGCACTACTGGAAAAAGTCAACGAGCAACCAGCGCAACAGGAAGTATCATTATCCCACAACATCGAAAGCAGTACGACAATAGATGACTCAGATAACTCTATGATTTCGACAAACACAAAAAACAACCGTAAACGTACAAGCTATAAAAGCCTTACACCTTCGGAAGACGACGACGACAACAACGCAACAGACAAGCACCCGAACACGGAATCTATTACCTCTTCTCCACCAACGCGAAACAACAACAAAACTCTAAAGAAAAAATCCAAGAAACGCTAAGCTAACCCATTGGAATATTCCTATATCATTTTAAGTATAGATTTTTACTCTTTCTTATTAAAAATGACACCAATAATTAACACACCTATTATGACCACACAAAAAGACATTAATCTTATTCTTAATTGGAATATTCGCAGCTTTCAACAAAACATCGACGAACTGAAAATCGTTATTCTTCGGCATAACCCAAAAATCATAACACTACAGGAAGCTCATAGCAAATCTCAATATTTTACCCACTATCCGCTTTGCAATTATAAATGGATTCAAAAAAATTCCACAGTTTCCCACCCTGAGATTTGCATTGGCATCCACAACAGTTTACATTTCAAATCCGTAAAAATTAACTCCAATTTACCTATTCTAGGTATATATATTACTAATCCAGTCAAAATAAACATTATTAACATTTACTTATCCCCTTGTCAGGTAAGTAATACCGATATAGAAACTCTGTTTCAAAACATTAATAAACAAGTGTCGCACCCTCTACTGATAGTGGGGGACTGGAACGCCCAACATAAAAATTGGGGTTGTCCGGTGACCAACAGTCGTGGATCGAAACTTGAAACCATTTTTGACTTCAACAATATTTATACCATTGTTCATAAGTTCTTTACCCGTATCTCTCCGTCCACCGGCAAAGGGTCATCCATCGACCATTGCGCTATCTCTTCTTCTTCTTTTTCAAATTTTCACCTTTCCCAAATACCCGACCTGCATGGCAGCGATCACTATCCTCTTCTAGTCAAAACATCTTCCAATATCCCGGTCCCCACGCATCGGCCTCGGTGGCGGTACGAGGAGGCCAACTGGAAGGAGTTTCAACGAATTTTAACCACACTTCCAAATGACATTTCTCCAACAAATGACTTAACGCTGATTGAACACATAATGGCTGCTGCCCAACACTCTGTTCCCCGCACGACCGGTCGCGCCAGTAAAAAATACGCGAAATGGTGAAACGCAGAAGTGGCTAGCGCTATAAAGTACAGAAGAAAGTGTCTTAGGAAACTCAAAAAACACTGTTCATCTTCGAACAATAGTGTACACACCCTTTTCTTGACGGAACAATACATAGAAGCCCACTAGAAATCCAGACTTTTAATCAAAAAAACTAAGGAAGAAAGCTGGGAGAATTTCCTGGACAATATTGATCCTTCAACACCAGCTAAATTCATATGGAACCGCATTCGAAATTTATCTGGGAAGAACAAACAACACTCACCCATTTGGCTCAACCCTCAGGACCCTATCACCGATCCGACACTCATAGTCGATTCCTTCGCCAAACATTTTCATTCCACTTCTTCAGACTCCAACTATCCCTCTAATTTCTCTAAACACAAAACCTCTTCTGAATCTATTCCTCTATCTTTTTCCACAAATCAACAGTTCAATTACAATAATCCATCAATTCTGTCTGGGAGTCAGGTGTTATACCAGAAAGATGGAAAAAAGTCACACTATACCCATTCCAAAACCCAATAAAAACCATCATGAAATAGATAGCTATCGCCCGATAAGCCTTTTAAATTGCATAAGCAAGGTTCTCGAACGGATGGTCAACAGGCGTTTATCACAAGAACTAGATACACGCAAGCTGTTGCACAATAACCAACACGCTTACCGACCAGGACAAGGAACAGAAACCTATTTTGCAAACCTTGATACAGTATTAAATAATGCGATAAGTAAGAACTGGCATGTTGACTGCGGTATCATTGACCTAGCTAAGGCCTTTGATCAAACGTGGCGGCACTCTATTCTTGCTCAACTTGATAGGTGGGGCTTCAAAGGAAACCTACCTATTTTTATTGAAAACTTTCTGCAAAACCGCACCTCTTCAGTTCTTGTTTTAAACCAGCCCTCTGATACCTTCCTCCTCGAAAATGGAGTCCCTCAGGGAGCCATCTTTTCTCCCAATCTTTTCCTGATTAGTATTGAATCTTTATTTTTATCCATCCCCGACAACATAACTCCTTTCATATACGCCGACGACATAATACTTATTTCTACAGGGGAAAATTTTACTACATCTAGAAACAACCTTCAATTAGGGTTTAATAACGTGAGACAGTGGTGCAGATGGACTGGCTTCCAAGTCTCCCCTGATAAATGTAAAATATTACATATCCACAAGCAATACACAGGTAAGCTTAAACCCATAAAATACAATAACCAAATAATCCCCAATGCAAGAAATGCCAGAGTACTGGGTATAATCCTAGACTCAAACCTCACTTTTATTCCTCATTTCAAACAATTAAAAATCACCTTGAAACCCTGCCTCACCGTTTTCAAAATGTTGGGTTGCGGGCGATACAGAGCTTCCCGAACTATTCTTCTTCGATTATTACACTCCTGGCTTCTGCCGAAAATGCTATATGGATCTGAAATTCTCTCCCGCGAACCCATCTCATTTAAAAAATGTTTGGCTCCTATTTACCACAATGCATTAAAATATTCCTCAAGTGCTTAAGTCACCAGCCCCACAAAATCTATTCTTTGCGAAAGCGGACAGCTCCCCTTTACATACATAATAACTTTACGACTTCTTGGAGCAGCTTTTCGTTGCAGAGAAAAGGACCTCAACTGTGAACCCCTGTATCAACGCGCCGCAACAGCGTTCAACACCTTAACTTCTAGTTCCCTTCCTGATATTACCAAAATTCCACGTCGCACAATAAGGACTTAGAACCAAAAGCAACCTTGTATTGACTGGTCTCTACTAAACATTCCAAAATTTAACCAAATTTTTCAATCTTTTCTCCATCTTCGTAACACTAAATATGCTAATTATAAACATATATATACAGATGGATCAGTTTCGCAACATATGGCCAGCTGTGGTATCTACTCTGTAGATGCAAACTGCGCCATCAAACTCCCGGACTTTACTTCTATCTTTTCCGCAGAAGCCATCGCCATCACCATCGCAGCACATGAAGATACCACACCCAACCAGATTAATGTAATATTCACTGATAGCGCCAGCGTCCTCAGTGCCTTAGAACACGGCAAATCCAAAGACCCTCATATACAACAGCCAGGGCAACGAAACAGCCGACCAACTAGCCACCAAGGGCGCAACAGTACTCATACAGTTGAAAGTCAACTGTCATAAAAAGACGCCCTAAATTTCTGTCTATACAAAATCTCAAGACAATGGCAACAGACCTGGTTCAACAATAATACTTCCCACCTGCGGAAAATCAAAATTAACCTTTAATTTGGCCAGATGTTTCCTCTCACAGAGATCAAAGAATACTATCCAGACTACGCATTGGCCACACTAGATTAACACACAACCACCTATTAAGCAAGACACCTCCACCTCTTTGCCACTTCTGTGGCCTACACATTACAGTCCAGCACATCCTCATCGACTGTATCGGATACAACCTTCATAGAACAAAACACGATCTGGATAACAACATAGATACGGTACTATCACCTAACATAACAGAACAGAAAAAACTCCTCCGATTCTCCCACGATACAAATCTGTAAAACATTTCTAACGGTATTGCTAAAGAAACTTGATACTATGACAAAATGAAGAAAATTAGAAGAGAAGAAACGAAAGAAGCCATCAAGGCTCAAAGTTTCTCAAAATCGTAAAAACAACAACAACAGTCGCACGTATGTCATTTTTTGTAATTTTTGAAGGACTGGTGTACATAAAAATCATTTTAAAGTTAGTGATAGTGCAGTTTAGTTAGTTTGATAGTTTTTGTGTAAATATAATTCTTGGTGTACATAATAATGCTAAAATCGAACCAATTGTAGTCGGCTCATAATCATGGAGGGGTCTTCCCCTCCTAGGAGGGACCCTCCTCCTGATCCTGGCAGCAGGACTGGAGAGCTTCTGGAATAGATGGACAAGGATGGAACGAGAGGAGACCTAAAATTTCTGGTATTGCAAGCAGAAGAGGGACACACCCTACCAAAGAATCCATTTATTGTGAGCAAAAGCCTAACCCAACATGCTGGACAACTAAACCTTCCCGGAACTAGTTTTGACAACGGTAGCAAATTCTTGTTAAAAACAAGATCATCCACACAATTTGAGAAGCTGCAAACTCTGATAAAACTTATTGACGGGACACCGATAAAAAATAACACCGCACTCCTCCCTAGACTTCGTGTGTCATTTTCAGCCCGGATCTGAAAGAATTAACCGACGCTGAAATTCTGACTGAACTAGAGGCACAAAATGTAAAGAACGTTCGACGTTTTTGGCGGAAAGTAGGCGGTAATCTCATCCCCACAAACTCATTCCTACTGAAGATTGAGGCACCCAGAATTCCAACTCCCATACGGCTTGGCTTTCTCCAAGTAAAAACACGGGCATATTATTCTCGCCCCATGATCTGCCACAACTGTGGTAAATACGGGCACACCAAAACGAAATGCCAAGCAGAATCTATCTGCTTAAACTGCGGTACAAAGGCCCATGGGGAGTGTGACAAGGAGAAGAGATGTCTTCACTGCAAAGGACCACACAACCTGCTCAACAGAAGCTGTGTTTATTACAAGAAAGAAGAGGAGATTATCGTGTATAAAACGGATTATCAGGTATCGTACACCGAAGCCCGCAAAGCTGTAATTGGAACAAGCTCAAATAACCAACAAAACACCAGCACTTTTGCACAAATAACCAGAGCCGCTCAAGCAGACAAAGACAAGATTATATTGGAATTATCTAACACGGTCAACAATCTTAATGAGCAAATTCAGAATCTAAACCAATTAATGGCAACATTTAACAAAAAAACTGAAGATCCAGGAAAACTTAATCAACACGCTCCGGCAACAAAACTGTTAGAGTATACAACTTAGTATTGTAAACTGAACAAAATGTCAGTGAGCGAGCAACTGTCAATACTGGACGGAATAAAAAGAATTCTCTTCTGTCGTGAACGCCAACGTGTACGGACGTGTTTTATATCTGCTAACAGGTTATGGGCCCAGGCCACGCGGTGTGTATTAAGTGTTGTTAATCTTTCGGGCGAAGTTTTTTTTTTCAAAGTGAAATTAGTCGCAGTCAGAAAAACAAAAAAATACAATGGATTTCTCTAAAGTGAGTGTTGTTCGATTGAATAATCGGAACTACCGAGCGTGGGCGTTCAAGGTAAAAATGGTGATGATGCGGGAGGGAACGTGTAAATACGTTGACCCGGGTGTCGCGCCGGCACCGGTAACTTCCGATTGGACGGAAGGGGATTCGAAGGCGCGAGCTACCATCGCTTTGTTGGTTGAGGACAACCAACATAACCTCATACTGGATAAAACAAGCGCCAAATCCACGTGGGATGCCCTGAAGGCTCACCACCATAAAGCTACATTAACTGGAAAAGTGGCACTTCTAAAGGAAATATGCAGCGCAAATTTCTGTGAAGGAGAGAGTATGGAGAATTTCCTCTACAGCATGGAGGAATTGTATTCTCGTCTCGAGAATGCTGGAGAAAAATTGTCTCCATACATGCAAGTAGCTATGATCTTGCGGAGCCTACCAAAGGCTTTCGATACCCTCACCACCGCTTTGGAAAACCGCTCCGACGAAGATCTAACAATGGAGCTGGTGCGGTCCAAGCTACTGGATGAGAGCGAAAAATTGTATAGCGGTGATGCGGCGGAGGAGCGGGCGCTGAAAACGGGCAGCCGAACGAACAAGGAGTCTATTGTGTGCTTCTTTTGTGGAAAACCCGGTTACAAGAAGCAGGCGTGCAAGCAGTTCCTGAAGCAGAAAAGTAGCGAAAAGAAAAAGGTGATAGAACGAGCAAAAACAGTGCGCGAAAACGACCAAGCGTCGTTCCTCTTTTCGGTGCGTTCCAGTGTTCCCGGAACTACGCGTGCGTGGCTTATTGACTCTGGTGCAACATCACACTTAGCCAACGATGAAAAGTTGTTCAGCCGTTTAGACAGAAGTGTGCGTCCTGAGATTTTTACAGCGGACGGCAAATCTATCCGTACGGGTGGAATAGGGGATTGCGTGGTTATTTCGTGCGACAATGACTTTGGAAAGAATGTGTCGATAACACTAACGGACGTTATTTTTGCCCCGGGTATAGAGTGCAACCTTATATCAGTGCTCAAACTTTGCAGTAAAGGTGTTCATACAGTGTTCGACAAAAGCAATTGCAAGCTTGTTTACGGTGCGAAAGTCGTGGCTACAGCTGATAAAGTGGGTGGCCTATACCGATTGAATATGGCTGATGAACGGGCCTTATTGGTGAATGACAGCCGACACACCAAGGATTGCCTTCATACATGGCATCGCAGGCTTGGACACCGAGACCCGGCAGCTCTGGAGGAGTTGGAACGAAGGAACTTGGCGTCTGGTGTTCGCATTCGTGACTGCGGAGTCAGAGTAACATGTGAGTGCTGCGTTAAGGCGAAAATGGCGAGACCATCGTTTCCGAAGCATGCGGAGAAGAAGTCAAAGGGTATACTTGATTTAGTACACAGCGACGTCTGCGGTCCGATGACCGTAACTCCTGGTGGCTGTCGGTACTATATGACTTTGACGGATGACCACAGCAGGTACACAGTGGTATACTTCTTGAGGCAAAAGTCGGAAGTCGAAAGTAAAATTCGGGAGTATGTTCGATTTACTGAAAATCAATTCGGTTAAAAACCAAAAGCCATACGTTCCGACAGAGGGTGTGAATACACAAGCAGCAGCATTCGAAAGTTCTATACCGAGGAGGGGATCAAACCCGAGTATACGGCTGGGTACGCGCCTCAACAAAATGGGGTATCTGAGCGAAAAAATCGAACGCTCAATGAAATGGCTTTGTGCATGCTGTTGGATACTGGCTTGCCGCGACGTTTTTGGGCGGAAGCTATAAATACAGCAGTATTTATTCACAATAGGTTGCCATCTAGCGTTGTCGATAAAACCCCTTTCGAACTATGGTTTCGTAGAAAGCCAGATCTAACCGGAATGAAGACCTTCGGCTGTACGGCATACGCTTGGATTCCACCTCAGAAGCGGAAGAAGTTTGAGAGCAAAGCTGAAAAACTTACTTTTATCGGTTACTCTACAGAACATAAGGCTTATCGTTTGCTGAATATGCGTACCGGAAAGATAGTCATAAGCCGGGATGTGCGGTTCGTAGAACTTGACGAGTCAAAGGACGTCGATGCAAGTGAAGCCGACTTCAAAAGTAATAGTAACAGCAACAAGAGAACACCCGAAGTTGACAGAGGCTCAAGCTGCAAAGATGGAGAGGTAGAGATCCAATTTATAAACCATCCCGCGTCAGATGTCAATTCGGATGAGGAATACTTCGGATGCGATGACGAGCTGGAAGCAGGTTCGGTTCAGGAGGAGCTTGAGGCAGTTCCCGTTCAGAAGGAGCTAGAAGCAGTTCCCGTTCAGGAGGAGCTGGAAGCACTTCTGGCTCAGGCGGTTGTTCCAGTCAATGAGCAACGGGAAGATGCTCAAGAAGGATTACGTCGTTCTGTAAGACCGAACATTGGAGTTCCACCGGAGAGGTTCAGAGAAGCTATTGGCTTTGTTGCAGCAGTGCTTGGCGAACCAACGAGCTATGCCGAAGCTATAGCGAGTCCCGAGAGCGACAAGTGGCAGGCGGCTATGTTAGAAGAGATGTCATCCTTAAAAACTAACAATACTTGGGAGTTGACCCAGTTGCCTGCTAACCGGCGTGCGATAGGCTGCAAGTGGGTATTCATACGTGACAAAGCACGGTTGGTAGCCCAAGGTTTTTTCCAAAAATACGGGAGCGACTACGATCAGGTGTTTGCCCCAGTGGTGAAGCAGATGACGTTGCGTACTGTGCTAACGCTAGCTAGCAAAAGGGATCTTCTAGTGCGACACCTGGATATTAAAACCACCTTTTTATACGGTGATTCAGAAGAAGAAATTTATATGCACCGCGTATGGAACCAGCGAATCGATCAGACACTTAGCAAAATTGGTTTCGTTGCATCGAGTGCGGATCCGTGTTTGTACATTCGTGATTCAGTGTATGTTCTCATTTATGTCGATGACATAGTGATTGCATGCAAAACACTTGCCGAATATAAATCCATTGTAGACACGCTGAGTAAGGAATTCAAGGTCGTTGAATTGGGAGACATAAAGCATTTTTTGGGTATCCATGTCAGGAAGGAAAATGATCATTATGTTCTCAGCCAGAAATCGTATATTTCAAAGTTACTGATTAAATTTGGTATGAATGACTGTAAGGCATCAAAGAGTCCAATGGATAGCGGCTTTCTAAAACAAAGGGAGGAGGATAGAGAGACTCTCACGGATAAAACACAATTCCAGAGTCTTATAGGAGCTTTGTTGTACATCGCCGTTAACACTAGGCCCGATATTTCGATTGCGACATCGATTCTAGGTAGACGTGTAACATCAGCCACCGTGGCAGATTGGAAAGAGTGCAAGCGGGTGTTACGGTATCTTAAAGGATCTGAGAACTACGAGTTACACTTAGGAAACGGAAAGAAAGATAATTTTGAACGCTTCGTAGATGCGGACTGGGCTGGAGATACTCGTGATCGCAAGTCCAACACCGGATTTACGTTCAAGTTAGGTGGTGGTCTTATCGGATGGACGTGCAGGAAGCAAACGACAGTGGCCCTGTCTAGCACTGAGGCAGAGTATGTAGCTTTGGCAGAATGTTTGCAAAAACTACTATGGGTTAGAAAGCTGACAAAAGATCTGTCTGAACCATTGAGCGAACCTGTGACAGTTTTCGAGGATAACCAAAGTTATATTGCGCTCGCAACTTCTGATAGGACAACAAATAAGTCAAAGCACATAGATACAAAGTACAACTTTGTAAAGGACTTAATAAAGAAAGGAATAGTAAAATTGAAGTACTGTCCAACAGATCAGATGGAAGCTGATCTGTTAACAAAGCCGTTAGGAAGGGAGAAACTTCAACAACTCCGAAGATCGATAGGATTGAAATGTATTGAAGTTGAGGAGGAGTGTTAGAGTATATAACTTAGTATTGTAAACTGAACAAAATGTCAGTGAGCGAGCAACTGTCAATACTGGACGGAATAAAAAGAATTCTCTTCTGTCGTGAACGCCAACGTGTACGGACGTGTTTTATATCTGCTAACAAAAACACTATGGAAACCGACACTGAAACGGTTATAACGGTGCACGACGCCTCGAAAACGTACCTTGAAGACCGGCTCCAGCTCATCTGAGGAGGAAACTAAGCTCCGGAAAAAGAAAGTTAGTAAAACTTCAAGCTCTTCTACTACTGCCTCGTCACAAGAAACCCAATCCTCCTCTCCAAATTCCTCTAACCTCAAACAAAAACAAAAAAAACCGATCAAAGACACCTTAAAAACCGATTAAAGCAAACGTATTACCTCTTTTGTTTTACCGTGAATTTTTTTTACGAAATTCTTTTTATTTTTTCCAGTTCGACTCAACTAACAGATTAAAGGATTCAACAAGCATATTTGCCATATCTTGGGATATAAGAGGTATTAGGAACAACCTAGACAATCTTAAACTACTCTTAATAAAATACAATCCATCAATTATTGCTGTACAAGAAACTTACCAGCAGCACATTCCTAATAGTTATCCATTTAATTTATATAAATGGATACACTCTCCTGCATCCACTACTTTACTTTACAGTGTTTGCGTTGGAGTCCACAACAGCATTCCATTTCAAACATGCTTTCTTCCCACATTCCTACAGTTCCAGCTAACATTAAGGCTCCTATTGAAGCCACAATAGTTTCTATCTACCTTTCGCCTACACAATTCAACAATAGAGAAATAGAAGAACACTTTACAGACCTGACATCTCAAATTTCATCATCATCTATTATAATGGGCGATTTAAACGCAAGCCACACTCAATGGGGGAACCCTAAAACCACCAGTCGTGGTCAAGTTTTGAAAAACATCTTGGATTATTTGGACATACAGCCCATTTTTAACTCCACCTCCACACGTTTTTGTCCAAACAGAGGGACTGGTTCTATTTTAGACCATTGCATAGTCCTTTCTGAAATGGTAGCTTCTGTTAGGCTGAGGGTGGAGACCGACGCTTACGGTAGTGACCATTTTCCTCTTCTCATTCAACAGGATCTAAACATTCCGATTCCACGCACTCGTCCGCGTTGGAAATATACTGAAGCAGATTGGGACAAATATCAATCAGAATTTTTTATTCACACATCTAACATCGAATCTCCGGATGCGGAGGAGCTTTGCCAAATTATTGAAGAAGCAGCATCTGTTAGCATCCCCAGAACCAAAGAACCCCAGGAAAGCGGCATGCTCCTTGGTGGAACCAAACGGTCGGGCTTGCAATAAAAAACAGACGAAAAGCTTTGAGAAAGTTGCGTAAAGCAACCCTAGTTGACGGAAACCCACAAATCCCCATACTTGCAGAATAATACCAAACTGCTAATCGTACGGCAAAAATAGCGATATATACTGCTAAAACAGACTCTTTCAACAAATTTGTTTCCGAGATAAATCCTGCCTTACCCACCAAAGACATTTGGAGGCGAGTGGGCGCTTTATCTGGGCATAAAAAGAAATCCAATAGCTCAATCATTCTTCATCAAAATTCGCAATATTTCACACACCCCAAGGAAGTTGCCAACATTTTTGCTAAACAATTTTATGACACGGCTTCTACAGAAAACTATCCAACTAAATTCCGTTCTCATAAAATAGCTTCCGAACTTTCTCCAATAGAATTTCTTTCCTGTGAAGAGGAAGAATATAACAAAACTTTTTCGTTATCTGAGCTTTCATGGGCTTTGAATAAGTGCACCGGAGGCTCTGCAGGCCCCGATGGTATTGGATACCCACTTTTGAAAAATCTTCCTTGTATTGGCAAATCATTTCTGTTAAATATATTCAACGATATCTGGAGGAAAGGAGAAATTCCTACCCACTGGAAAAATAGCCTTATCGTTCCGATATTAAAGCCTGATAAGAACTCCCATAGCCCAGATAGTTACCGGCCCATTTCACTACTAAATTGCATCAGTAAAGTCATGGAGCGGATGGTTAACCGCCGTCTTACACATGAAGTTGAATCCCGATAACTTCTCACCCCGGACCAACACGGGTTTCGAAGTGGCAGAGGCACAGAAACGTACTTTGCCACATTCGAGCAATTTCTTACTGAGAAAAGAACATTAAACCTACCTGTCGATTGTGAAATAGTCGATTTATCGAAAGCCTTCGACCGAACCTGGCGCCAAGGTATACTCGACCAATTTGCCCGTTGGGGCTTTGGGGGTAGACTTATGGCCTTCATCAAAGATTTTTTAACAAACAAAAGTTTCCAGGTGATTGTAGGAGCTGATTGCTCAGACAGTCGGATTTTGGAAAACGGGGTACCTCAAGGTGCCATTCTCTCGCCAACACTATTCGTTGTCAGCATCGAAATAGCAGACCGACTGGCAAATGAGGCTCGACTTCTTCCACATCCAGTGATTGGGTCGGTTTCTAAAGCTGACGCTCTCAGATGGGTTAAGAAACTGGTTGCCGATCAATGGCAGAAGACATGATACGATAACAACACCCGCTTTTTCACAGCATCAAACCCAGCACAATAATATGGAAAGATTTACCCAACGCAAGAGACCAACAAATATTATCCAGACTCCGCATCGGACACACCAACATCACCCACAGCTACCTCTGCGAAAGATCCTCTCCTCCACTCTGCCAATTTTGCGGAGTGACTATCACTGTTCAACATCTCCTTGCAGACTGTTTTGGTTTCTCCGATGATAGAGCACAATGGGACATCGGACACGATATAGTAACTACTCTCTCAAATAATCCTGCATAACAATCCAAACTTCTACACTTCCTCCGACTAACCTTTACAACAAAATATAATCAGAAAAAAAAAATTACAACAACCTGATCTAAAACTCACATAAAAGATTTATTGACAAGCTAAGAAGAGATAAAAAACAAGAGAGACGAATGACCGAATAGGTCTAAGTCTCTAAAATAAAAAAAAATAAAAAAAGTCGCACATATGTAATTAGCCCGTGTCGTGTGGTCATTAATAAAAGGTGTTTCCATTCATTCCAAGTGTTGTTCTATTGCAAATATCCACTTCACTGGGAACTTCGGTGGTGTTAAGACAAATAAGCGAACTTGAATACAAAATAAAAGGGCAGTTTCCCTAGCGAAATACCAACTTCACTGGGAACCTCCAAAAACATTACTGATCTCAAACAGAAATTCCGTCATTTAGCCGAAGTTGCAACTGAATCGTATGTGAATGCTAAGCCATCAATACTTGGTTTGAGATCAAAACTTGTTACCAATATTGGTTTAAGTCACAGCCATCAGGAAATGCCAGAAGGATGGAAGCAACCTGTTCTCCATCATGTACTCAAGTGGTAAAAAACCGTAACGCGTTAGAACAACGACAAGCGTTTCCCTTATCATTTGATTGGACTGTGAAACAACATTACGTAGATGACTATTTGGATAGTATAGTCGGCATCCTGGGTTACGGGTGGCAGGAATAGAGGGTAGTCAGTATGGATCGGACTCCGATTAAATAAGGTCGTGTGTGGCGGCTCGTTGACTCATAGCGTATGCGTTGTTACAGCAATATAATATAATAGAGGATATGGTGGAGGTGGAGAAAAACAATAGGAAAGTGTCGGATGAGTGGCTTTCGGATTCATGGCCATTGAACGAAGGAGTACCCATGAACAAGCGTAAGGCGGAATGGATCAGGTTCCGGAACCAATTTGAGAGGATTGTTGAATGCAAAACGCCAGTGGAACCAAAAGCCCGCGTAACTGGCTTGAAGTTTTTTGCGGGCAGCTACCTATTAGCGCGTTATCGAAATGCAACAAACTAGTTTGGCGATGACTACGGACATCTACAAGGATACTGTAAAGGCGTTCGATGAGTATTTCAGCGACTTATGCGACGCTACGAAAGAGTGGTTAAAATTCCGCGAGATGTGAATGAAGGCGGCAGAGCCGGTCGCGGACTGGGTGCTGCGTCTGCAGGCGCAAGCGAGTTTGTGCGAGTTTCGTGGAGAACAACGCGAAGAAGAGTTGCCCAGAGTGTCAGCTGGTGACAAAGAATACTAGACCTGAAGCGACCCAGCTGGTCCACCACCCTGTTTTCCCCTAACCCTTCCCGCCGAAGCCTGCAATCGCCATCTCTACCTGCACCAACGCAAGCCGTGCCCATGAGCAGCGTTCAGCCAACACAACGCAAGACTCGAAATCTGCCCCAACCGCCACCTTCACCCGCGCCCACGCAGCAAAGAACAGTAACAGTCGTATGAAGCGCATAATCGCCACCACGGAAGACAACCACCGTCAGCAAAACACCGTAGGTCGCACCTGCCAAGCGGCCGCCCGAGTTAAAGAATGCACCGAGTCAGGTTACATCCTGCGCGCATCGCTTTGACCAAGATTCTAGCTGGACAGGAGAATGCGGGTCACGACGCGTTCCGCCAACGACGCCTCGAAACAAAGCCAGAGCACGCGTCAGCAGAATGCAGCCGCAACAACACCGCCTGGTTAGGGAATGCTCCGAGAGGAGCGAATGTATGCGCCGAATGCACGGAACCCCGACAGCGTCGATTCGGGTTACATCATGAGTACGTCGCCTAGGCTAGGAATCCAACTGGACAAGATAATTCCTGTCGCGACATGTTCCGATTGACGAATCAATGCAAACAAAATGATGGAAACGCTGCGGTAGCTGGTTTCCTTTCGAAACGTGGGAAGCGCTGCGGTAGCCGGTTGGGCACATCGGATATGTTTGGGCGAAGCCGGGAGGGTTGGTCAACGTGAGAATGATGAAGGGTATCGGGCCAGCAGGGTTAGCAAAATAGCATATAAGGAACCAAATCATTATAATAAAGGCTCTCAGTTGGCCCGCAGTTTTGACTTGGAAGTGCCAGGGAACAGTAGAATCCGAAATTTGTCGACTTTTATCTACAGGTCCTCACGTCGTCAGTCCGTTTCTCCGCCGTTTGAAAGTCTTCTTCGTTCTCAACGGTTAAAGTTTAAGGAAATCGGTAGAAGCCATTCTGCTTGGCCACTCGGTTCGTTTCAGACCCTTGCCCATTACACTGACGGAGTTGCCAAAGAATCCATGGGAATATATTTCAATGGATTTTGCTTGATGTTCGGAAGTATTGAGTTGGAAGGCATTGGTGCTTGTGGACAATTATTCAAGATATTTGGTGGCGCTGCCTATGAAGAAAACAGACAAGGAAGCGGTGAAGCGGGCTCTGCGCCGAATTTTCAACACCTTTCACGAACCTAAGACCTTGATGAAGGCGGATAACGGCCCTCCGTTTAACAGCTTGGATTTGCAGTCTTGGTTGCAGTTGGTTTGGGGAGTTAAGCTGATACATACTACACCACTCAATCCAACCGAAAACGGTCAAGTTGAACGCAACATGCCAGGCACTAATAAAGCGGTAACCGTACAAAGAGAATCCGAGGTCTGAAGGGCGTAGCGGTAGAAATATAAGGCCACCGAAGCGGTACTTGAAGATGTGTGTAGAGAGTAGAGAATTGTGGGAATAAGTAACGCTTTATTTTTGCCAAAGGAAGGATGTGGCATCCTGGGTTACGGGTGACAGGGATCAGTATGGATCAGCGGGTAGTCAGTATGGATCGGACCCCGAATAAAGAAGGTCGTGTGTGGCGACCACTGCCCGTTGACTCACAGCGTATGCGTTGTTACATCAATATACTATAATAGAGGATATCACACAAAGCATACCAAAACGGTGGTTTCTTTATTCGTAATTTCACATAGAATCAGTCATCTAACCATTCAGGGTAAGATATTCATGCAAGTGGTGTTGGAATCATGGCGAAGAACCCTGCATCGTTTGGATTGTACGAATTAAGTAAGCACTGAACTAAGTTTGACAGCTTCCGCGTGCGTTTGACGCAGAAGAAAATGTGCTTTATTGTATTGTCCGATCGAATGGAAAAAACGTGGCGTAGCACAGCAGAACGGAATCCGTGTTTTCCAATACTAATTTTGTTATTTTCAGCTTAATATCACAACATGCGCTCAACAGGTTATGGGCCCAGAAGCTACATCCAAAGCATGATATTTTTTCAAGCTGAAAGATTCGGTCGGGACGAGCCGGATAGTTATATTTTTTTTCGCCTGTGCATTTATCATTCGATTGGTCTCCTTTGTGTCGGTGTGGTTACACCTGCAATCGGTGGTGAGATTGAACAGAAGCGAAAATTAGCGACATGAAGTTTGCAATCGACAAGTTGCATGGAGGCAACTGGCAAACGTGGAGTGTTCGGGTAGAAATGCTCCTGACTCGTGATAATTTGTGGGATGTTGTCCAAGCCAGCGTTCCAGGAGAGAACGAGCGTACCGCAACTTGGCAGCTAGCAGACCGAAAGGCAAAGGCCACGATTATCTTACTGGTTGAAGACAGTCAGCTACCGCTGGTGAAGAACTCCGTCTACGCACACGGTGTTTTCAATTCATTGAAAAATTACCACCAGAAGACGACGCGATCCGTTCGTGTTTCCTTGTTGAAGAAGCTGTGTGCAACTAACCTCGCAGCAAATGGTAACATCGAAGATCACTTGCGTGTTTTTGACGACTTATTGGACCGCCTCGAAGCTGCTGGAACAACGTTGGATAAAGACACTAAAGTTTGCATGCTGTTGCGAAGCTTGCCGGTTTCCTACGACGGATTGGTTACAGCGCTTGATAGCCGTTCAGACGAAGACATTTCCCTAGAAGGTGTAAAATCGAAACTCATCTTCGAATACAGCCGGCAACTGGAACGACGAGGTGGTGAATCTTCGAAAACGGATAAGGCAATGCGATCTGATGAGGGTAAGTCATTGCATAATCAGGCTTGAAGAGTACGAACGTGTCAACAAGTGGCACATATCGCGACGGAAGATAGGGATTGCGAACTTTCGGAACAGTTGAATGATAAATTTTAGGAGTGGAAGAAAACAATAAGTAGCGTAGGGAATCCGGCTATAATTAGACCAATAGCGGTTTCAAAACCGAGTGAAGTGGAATTGCACACGTTTGTTGATGCATCAGAAGAAGCAATCGCAACATATGCGTATGCTAGAAGTCATAACAACGCATATATCATACGGCTAATAGCAGCAAAGGCCAGAATGGCACCGATAAAAGCCTCGATTGGAATTTCAAGCAGCTTTATTTGCCGCACGATTAACTGAAGCAATAAAAGAAGAACTCCGTATCGCAGTGAAAACGACAACATTTTGGAGTGATTCACAAACAGTGCTTGCCTGGATTTATAGCGAACACAGGAAATATCACCAGTTTGTGGCTCAAAGAGTAAGCGAAACATTAGAATTTTCTAGTATGGCTCAGTGGAACTATGTCCCTACTAAAGAAAATCCACGATGAATCTTCAACCAATACGAAGCTCTGGTACAACGGTCCGTCATTTTTAGAAGACGACGGACAAAGCTGGCTTTACAGTTTCGATAAACGAACCACAGTTGAGGAAATTCGAATGGTAGGTTTTCATAGCGAAGAAATAGTTATTCTTCCAGAAACAAATTGCTCAAGTTGGAACAGACTATTCAAACATGCCATTTAACATGCATTTAAAGAAATTCGTGGACTTCATAAAAGATAAAAAAAATCTTAGGAAAGAAAGTAACGTATGCAGATACAAAAGTGGCAAAGGAGTATCTTTATAAGAAAGCGCAATGGGAAGGATATCTTGAAGAAATGAAGGATCTGTCAACGGAATCAACCATTTCAACATAAAGTAATATAAAAGGCCTCATGCCGTTTTTGGATAAGCATGGTGTATTAAGGTCTTGTGGTCGCCAAATATAACAACGACAGCGGTGTCACATATTTGTAATTTGTAATTTGTAATTTGTAATTTTTTATTGAAATTCAACGGACCATATTTGGCCCCCTTGAAGCGTTTAAGTTTAGTACAATACATAGCTTAATACTATTTACATCTAACGGGTGACCGGTTGCACCCCACGAATAGAAAACAAAAACGCGGATCTAGACATGTCAGGTTCAAAACGATCACAGACTGCATTAAATTCGCGGCACATAACAAGAAACGGGTCTGAGGATCCAAAACGGGTACGACGAACCTCAACGTCAAGTAGCGTTCTAGCACGGAGTGTTCTCGCAGGGACGTATAAACAGAGTCCAGAGAGAAGTTCCGGCGCGTCAATATGATGGTCAAGTAGGCCCGCAACAAACAATCTCTGCGCGGTACAGTTACGCTGTCTGAGCGAGTCGAGGCCAAGTAACGCGCATCGTCCATTATAATCGACCGGGACACTCCAGGAGCGTAAGGCCAGCCGCGTAGCCTTTCGCTGGATCGACTCGAGGCGCGCCTGTGGACGCGGGCCCGACGGCCACCATACCACAGAAGCGTACTCCACGACAGACCGAACTAACGAGCAGTACAGCATCTTTATGGAGGCGGGATCATCGAGCTCGCGTGTAAGTTGCCTCAGCAGACCAATCAGCTGGTTCCCCTTCGCGACGACGTGTTCCAGGTGGTCGTGGAAGCTCAACTTTTCGTCAAGGAGCACTCCTAAGTCACGAACACAGCTTTTCCGCTCCAGGACCACGCCGTTCAATGAGTACCCGTGAACTAATGGTCTACGGCTTCTAGCAAACGAAATTACGGAGCATTTGTTGGCGCATAGCTCAAGACCGTTCAGGGTACACCACGACTGGAAGGTCAGCAAGACGGCCTGGAGTTGGACCTGGTCGGCATGGCTTCGGATCGGAAGGAATAGCTTCGCATCGTCAGCATAGAGGAGGTGGCTGCCAGGGGGTAGTACAAGCGTGACGTCGTTGATGTACAGCACAAAGAGAAGCGGCCCCAGGTTGCTTCCTTGCGGTACCCCCGAGGTGGCACTGATGCTGCGCGACGTGTGCGATGCACATCTGACGCAATATGAACGGTCACTCAGGTAGGACCGCATCCAGGCCAACAGGCAGTTGGGCAGTCCCAGGACGCGAAGCTTGGCGAGCAGCAAGGAGTGCGGAACGCTATCAAAAGCAGCTTTGATGTCCGTGTAAATAGCGTCGACCTGGGAGCCGGCATCAATCACTCTATGGCAGTTGCTGACAAACTCAACGAGATTGGTAACTGTTGATCGTTTTGGGGTGAACCCATGCTGAGCCGAGCTGACGTAATTCGAAGCTGCGACAAGAAGCGGCTTATAGACGAGCAGCTCGAACACTTTGGCGCAGGCGCTTAATGATGTGATGCCTCGATAATTCGCAGCGTTGTTTTTGTCGCCTTTTTTGTACACTGGGACCAGCCACGAAGCTTTCCAGGTCGCAGGGTAAATTCCCGACCGAAACGACTCGCGGAAAATTGCGACCAAGATAGGGGCCAAGGCAGCAGCGCAGCGTTTCAGGATCAGCGACGGAATCCCATCAGGTCCAGGTGAAGTGGATGGCTTCAATCGCTTGATCCCCTTTATCACGGACTCTACATCGACCGATGGCAGGTTCGGGGCCATGGCGTCCTGCGGTACGTAAGCGAGCGCATCAGCTATCCGACTATGGTCAACAATGTCCGGAAGGAATGTGTCAGCGAAACGCTCTGCGAATATGTCACAAACCGCAGACGGGGAGTTGCCGCTTCGTCCGTTGTAGCGGACACATCCAGGAAAACCGGTGGATTTCCGTCTGGCGTTCACGAAATTCCAGAGAGCACGAGGGTTTTGGCGTGAACGCGTGCCTAGGCGCCGTACGTAACCTTGGTAGCGGAATTTGTTGTATCGTCGATGTAGAGTGTGAGCAACATTGAAATTACCTCGCGACGTTTGGCAACCTCGGGATCGATATATGCGATAGGCGGCAGCCCTGGCCGTCTTCAACCTTTGCAGAGTCCGGTCACTCCAGGGAGGACCACGTTTCGGGCGCTTTAACGGCGTGCATTCATTAAGCGCGGACACCATAAATGCAGCAAATCCATCGACAGCGAGGTCAAGGGAAGCATAGTTCGTGCACTCGAAGTCGGCCGCAAACGAAGAGATGAGCGCAGAGAGCTTGCCCACGTCAGTCCGCGCGTAATTGAGGCAAGGTGTTGGCGCAGGAACAGTCAAGTCCGCATGAGGAACCGAGAAAACCAGCTCAAGCGGAGGATGATAGTCATCCATTGGAAGGAGAGGGGTACTGCAGGTGGTTACCGGCGAGCAGGCTGAGGCGACGACACAGTTTGCAAAAATCAAATCAAGCACTCGCCCAGAAGTGTTGAAGCAGCAATTTAATTGGAATAGTCCGCTACGGTGCATTCCATCGGCAAACTGAGCAGAAAGTGCGGAACGCGTACGCGGCTCATAAAATACAAACGGAACATCCGGATCAGGCTGAGCAATGTTCCAAGAAATCGCTGGCTGGTTGAAATCCCCAAGGAGAAGGATCCCGTCACCAGGGTGAAGAGTCGCACATAGTGCGCTGATGCAATCCTCGTATGCACGGAGCGTGGTAGCGTTAGCGGAGAGCCTAGGCGGGAGGTATCCCGCAACAATAAGCAGGCGAGTGTTTCCCAGGTGAATGATGACACATGTGAGCTCCAACGACGGCTGCCTCGAAGGGAATTCCCGTGACGTCAGCAGGCGGGAGCACGCAATTAAAACTCCACCGCCGCGAGAGCAAGTACTGTTGACTGAGTCACGATCGCAACGGTACACCCGAAAGCTATCGTCAAAAAATAGCGAAGAAGGCAGACTGGGATCAAGCCAGGTTTCGGTCAGCACCACCACATTGAAGTCGGACTCGGACACAGCTAAACGGAGCTCATCAGCCTTCGTGCGCAGACCGCGCACGTTTTGGTAATAGATCGACAAACGGGAATTCGATGCGCGGCGGGGTGTAGTAGTCCGAGTAGTCGAGTCGCTGTGGTTGATGTAACGGGAAGCCCGGTGCGTAGTGTCAAGCGGTGCAGGACGGGAGCACTGACGGGACGATCGCCCCGAAAGTAGTGCGTTACTGCAGAAAAAAGTTGTCAAGAGAAGTCTGATGCAACTTTCTCATCGCATCATTACGCATCACGGTGTTTTTGATCAGCGATGGGCCTTCAACGAGCGTCACGTTTGGAGCCTCGGATGTATCGTTCATGGTGCCGTTGCTGAAGTGAGCAGAAGTGTGTGTAGGAGTGTTTGTGATGGATGGTTGCACTAGAGATGAACGGCGACGTTCAGCGGTAATCGGCGACGACGAGTGGCGGAGTTCATGATCATGAGATCGAGCCCGCTGGCTATCACGATAACGGGATCTCATCGACGGGATGAATTCCCGGACACAAACGTCGGCGGGCCAGGTCGAGGGAGTGAGAGCCTTGTCCCGGAGGCTCGCAGGGACTCTCACTTTGAAGGACAGCCAGCTCAAACTGTCCGCTCTGGTCCCTTTTTTCAGCAAGCAAAGCCCTACCGGGTATAGAGCTGCATAGGCGATCATCCGGGGTGGATCGATCGGTCAGCAGAGGCCGTGTGGAGTAAGTGGAGAGAGTCTCTCTATCCTGAGCGGCAAGATTGGATTATATTAGCATCGCAAGTCCTGCCCATCCTCAAACCAGGGAAGGACCCAACGTTGGCAGTCAGCTACAGACCCATTAGCCTCCTGTCATCCCTGAGCAAGGTGTTCGAGAGGCTACTCCATCCTCGGCTGAGGGATGCAGTTGATGAACGAGGACCAATTATGGCGGAGTTATTTGGTTTCCGTCCGCGCTACTCCACTACCCACCAACTCGTCCGGCTTCGGAACACCATCCAGCACCATCTGGCGGTTTCCAAGACAACCGCAATGGTTCTCTTGGATGTCGAGAAGGCGTTCGACAACGTGTGGCACGACGATCTGGTCCACAAGATGGCAACATTCGGTCTTCCGCGCCACCTCACCAAACTGCTCCAGAGCTACCTGCAGGGACGAACCTTCCGCGTCGTCCTGGGAATAACATCATCCTGCATTTCCAGAGCATCGGCCGGAGTCCCTCAGGGAAGCGTCCTGGGTCCCCTGCTATATGTTGTCTACACAACCGACATGCCAACCCCTCCGAAAGTCGTTTTGTGAGGTGGGACCACCGGGTGCTACCAACAGTCGAGCCTTGGGCGGTCCGGAAGCATGGATGGGTGAATTTCCACCTGACTCAGGTCTTAACGAGACATGGATTCTTCCGTGAGTACCAGTTCGTCAAGGGGTTCACTGCTGCTGTGTGGTCACGGGATGGTGCCTGCGGAGGCGGACAACCTGGAGCAGTTCATGCTAGACAGCGTGGAGGCCTGGAATCGCGTGGTGGCCGCCGCTGGGGAGATCACGCGCCACCTCCAACAGAAAGGGGGCGAGGAACAACACCCGCTCTCCACAGCAACAGCGGAGGCGACCAGAGCGCAGGCGGCTGAGGCGGCCGTTTGGCGAGCGCGAAACCAAGCTCGAAGACGGCGCCCTGAGCTCACTCAAACACTTGCTGCGATAACACCTGCGGCGAGATCGGAGTGGTCTAGGGTACTGCGCAACATTCAGCTGCGCATCCGGCGGTTACGCAACAGGACGACTAGATGAGCGAACCACGAGATACTGGAGAGGAGGAACGAGGCTCTGCTCCGGGAGCACGACGCAGTTACGGAGGAGGAGTTTCTCGCTACCCGGAGGGACTTCACCGCCGCCGATGCGGCGCTGCAGGAGGCAAGACGACTGCAGCGTCGGTTTAGAAGATGAGACTTTTTGTTTTTGAATTGTCCACTAAAGGCATTCGCCTACGCGGGGCGTATGCAAACATGCAAACCAGAATGTAACGAGAAAAAAAAAACGTCACATTAGGCAGGAGACAAACTCCATTAGTAGAGCTTCATAGGGTTCAGAACCCACACTAACTTACTCACGCAAAAACTGGCCATTCTATCAAAGAACCTGTGTCCCTTGATTAAACGTCGGTCTAAACTTTCACTTCACACGCAACAAGATAGTCCTATACAAGGCTTTTATTCTACCAATAGTCACCAACGGTCTCCCCGTCTGGGGACAATGCGCCAACATACATAAGAGCAAAGTGCAAATAGCGCTAAATAGAATCATGCGTATGATCGTTAACGCCCCCAGATATGTTAGACTAACCGAACTCTATGAAATTATAGGAACAATATCTACAGATAATATGTATATAGCGACCTCAGAAGAATTTAAGCGAAGGTCGCAACTGATTCTTGTTTTTTGTCTTTCTTTTCTTTTTAGATGTTAGTGTTATTAACACTTCGGATAGCGTTGGTGAGAGTAGCGGTAGTGGAAACGTAGCTACTAACAATAATATAGAAAATATTGATACTGAAGTTGTTGAGGAACTTCCGGACATTCCGACCACAAGTAGTACAAGTAAAGTTTTGGGCTGTTGGCCAAAGCAAGATGCGGCGGCCGCACTTAACGTCTGCATTGTGGAAACGCCACATCATATGACCACACTCAAGCAGTTCATATTTTGAATAAAACTACAGCCAAAGTAATTTAGGACACTCGTTGCACAGTGCATAAGAGTAGTGGACTTCCGTCAGTTCTTTGTGTTTTGCGAAAACTGTGCACGTTAAGGATAAGTGAAGGTGGCAATCTTTCTGCTCATTTAAGTGACATGATAAATCTGCACACGCGTCTTCAAATGGTTGAAAAAGGGGTGAAAGACAGAGTCTTTATGGCAATGCTATTGTCAAGCTTCCCGCCTTCTTATGGTAACTTGATCGTTGCGTTGGAAAATAGTCCAGAGGCCGAATTAAACGTTTGAATTCGCCATGAACAAGTTACGTGAAGAATACAAATGAAGTAGGCAGTGTGTTACCGGAAGATAAAGCCCTTCATGCAGAGTCGTTAACACAACAAGGTCCGGTTTGCTACCACTCCCGGAAACCATGCCATTTTTGAAAGCATTGAAGGGCAGTCGTTGACAGGTGCAGTTTAGTTTTGTGTGGGCTCCAGATAGTTGTATAATTATCACATGAAAAGAAAGGATATTGTCCGATCTGATCATCGATAATTGTGTTTAAAGCTAGTCAGTCTCTGTGAAAGTGTTTATTTTTGTGTGAATGTCGACGGCCACACCAGATAACGGATTTTCGTAAAACTGTGTTTTGGCGGACAGTTTGCGGCATCACCTGCCTTTCGTGTAGTACAGGCAAGTACGGTGTCGTTGACTGTTTTATTGCGCGGGCGTCCCTTGGCTTTGAGGCTTTAGCCCAGAAATTTTGATTCGGCCATGGAACAGGAAAACTGTGCGAAATGTTGCAAGAACATAGCTGAAAATGAGGACCCTGTTTTTTTTAAGGGAGTGTGTGATGGTGTGTTTCAACGTCGCTCCAACTCATTTACACCGTTTTCGAGCCCAGGTAAGCATCGTACAACTGCTTCTGTATCACCGTTCAACCGCAAGTAAACATTTGACGTACAAGTAAAATACTGTTGCCTATCTGTGCATGGTTCAAACGTAAATGAAGAAAGTTCAAACGCAACGAAACATTTGACATCGCAGAAATCAGTACACGTTTATACTGCCCGGGTTCGTTTCTTAGCCTGTTATCGCCTTTGACAATCGATGATAAACAATAATTGAGCGGGCAATCTTAAAGTAAACAATTATCTGCTGAGGACAACGAGCAAGTGAATCAATCACGAATATCGCAGTAGATACTTGAAAATAGATTTATTTGTTTCATATTAGATATGACAGACGAAAATAATCAAGAAATGCCGTCCCGAAATCGGATGACACGGAAACTGACGACTTTCAACGAAGATCGAGAACGTATTGTGATGGCAAATGAAAAAGGCAGCAGTGTTGCTACAATTGCTGAGACACTAAATATTAGTAGGGGTACAGTATACAATGTGTTGTGCAAGTACCACAACACTATGAAAATAGAAGCAGACAGGCGAGGAAACATCACTGAGAAAAAAATAACACCTTTAATCAGGGACAAAATCCAACAGTGGATAGATGAAGATTGTGGTATATCGTTGCAGAAGTTAACAGAAAAAATTGCGCAAGTTCAATTTCAAGTGAATGTTTGTCGTTCTACAGTAGCCAAAGAGATTTCTGATTTAAACTATTCTCTCAAAAGGTTGTACTTGTACCCAGAACGAAGAAATGCAGGAGGAAATTTAACAGTGCGAAAAGAATATGCTATAGATTTCACTGCCCTTCGTAACAGTGTTTCAGAAAACGCCATTATATTTGTTGACGAAGTTGGTTTTAAAGTAAGCATGAGAGTAACGCGGGGAAGATCGACTGTAGGAACAAAAGCTGTGAAAACTGTGCCACAAATTCGTACTCGTAACATATCAGTAGTATGTGCAATGAACAAGACAAGTATTGTTCACTACAAAACACGTAATAAGGCGATCGACAGATCGTTAATGTATGATGTTTATGGTAGAGTTAAAAGAAAAATTGCGGTCTTTAAATATTACCAACTCAATTGTTGTAATGGACAACGTAAGTGTAGTGAAATCAAAGAATTGTTCGCTGAGGGGCCAGATCGGATTACATTTTTACCACCCTACTCTCCATTTCTGAACCCGATAGAAAATTTGTTCAGTAAGTGGAAGGAAATTTGCAAACGAGCAAATCTAGAAACAGAGGAGGAAGTTATGAACGCCATAGAAAATGGGAAGTCTCTAATAACATCTTCCGATTGCGAGAACTATTTTTTACATATGTACAGCTACATTCCACGGTGCTTGAGAGAAGAACCAATCAATGATTACTTCTGCGATACGCAACTTTTTTTTGTCGCAAACTATGAACTACTGTTGAAATATGTATGTTGAACTATATGTTTGTTGAAATATAACAATGTTTAATACAATACGTGGGAGTAAAATACTTCCCTACCAGGAAAAAGGGAAAGAAAGAAATACATTTTACAATGAATTAAAATTTGTTTACGGAATATTAAGTTTATTAAACAATTTTAATGTGCTTTAATAATAAATTTAATGTCTATTTTTATTTTAACGGCCTTTGCAATTGAAAGCAACAAAACGAAGTTAAACCTATATCTTGTAAACGTATCAGCTTGGAGGTATCAAATGTTTCGTTGCGTTTGAACTTTCTTCATTTACGTTTGAACCATGCGCAGATAGGCAACACTATTTTACTTGGACGTCAAATGTTTACTTGCGGTTGAACGGTGATACAGAAGCAGTTGAACGATGCTTACCTGGGCTCGAAAACGGTGTAAAAAAGGTGAATTTAAATGGTTGAAAAACAATCAAAATTTGTGTTTTCGGTTCGACGCTTGGGTTGCAAAAAAATCGCCGGGAAAGAATGCAGACGAGATCTCGGGTGGTGGTGTTTGTACCATCCAATTTAACCAATTTTTAAAACGTTCGAGCAAAACATTGGTCAGAGATTGGAAAAGAATTTGCAACCCTTTATAGAGGAGTTAGAGCGAGACAGCAGGTTACACGCATCTTCGCACGGTAACCAACTAAAGTTTGTTAATAATAAGGTCCCAGTCTCGACTTTGTTAGAAAAACCTTTAGCAAATGAAACCAATAATTCAGGGACTTGGTCTAATTTGGTCAAAAAAAACATTGACAAATGATAGTAACAGCTCTTTTTCAACCATAATAAAACATGATGTTGAAACACAATTCTCGTACTATCAAACCCATCACTGCGTACTCCGCACCTGTAAATAAGACGACCCCTTTTCTATCGAATCCTTCCACTCCGGACTCATAACCTCAACCGGACTGCGGAACGCCGCACAAACTTTCCAAAGGCTGATTCACGATGTGCTCAGAGGAATGGAGTTTGTATTTCCATACATCGACGACATCATCGTGTTTTCCGAATCGGTCGAACAACACCGCGATCACCTTCGTCAGCTCTTCAGTCGTAAATTCGAGCAGGAAGAGATCTCGTTTCTGGGGCATTTCGTCAGCGCCGAAGGCATCCGACCCCTACCAGAAAGAGTTGCAGCGATCCGCGAGTTAAAAACACCCACGACGGTAATGGAATTGAAAAAGTTTTTGGCAATGCTGAATTTTTATCCTCGCTCTCTGCCCCACGCATTGGACGCTCAAGCATTACTTCTCGAGATGACTCCTGGTAACAAGAAAAGAAACAAGACCCCTCTGACCTGGACACCGGAGGCCGTCTCTGCATTCGAACGCTGCAAAGAACAACTAGAGCAAGCATCTCTCCTAGCACATCCTGCCATGAACGCGGAATTTTCTTTGTGGACCGACGCATCGGATTTTGCTGCTGGAGCAGTATTACATCAGTTGGTGGATGGGAAGCTACAGCCGCTCGGGTTCTTCTCGAAAAAGTTCGATGGCGCGCAACGCAAGTACTCCACTTATGACCGCGAACTTACCGAAATATATCTGGCTATACGACATTTCCGCTACTTTTTAGAGGGTCGTCAGTTCCGTGTTTATACGGACCACAAACCTCTAACGTTTGCGTTTAGACAAAAGCAGGAGAATGTCTCGCCACGAAGAACCCGCTATTTAGATTACATCGGGCAATTCACGACGGAAATTGCTCATATAGCGGGGGATGGCGTGACCGCCGACCTTTTATCACGCATCGAGGTGATACAAGTAAGTCCTACGATTGATTATGAGAAGATGGCAGAGGAACAGGACCGCGACACCGAATTGGTAGACATACTTAGTGGCAAGATAGTTTCCGACCTTTGCCTACGGAAAACACAGATCCCCGGAAGCAATATGTCACTTAACGCCGATTGCCCTACTGGAATAATCCGACCATACGTTCCCAAGTCATTTCAGCCGCAAGTTATGCATGCCGTCCACGATTTGAGTCACCCAGGATCCAGAGCCACCGCAAAACTGTTAACAGAGCGATTCGTATGGCGAGGCATCAAGCGAGATGCTCGACAATTCGTGAAAACCTGCGTGGCATGCCAACAAGCTAAAGTAATACGTCACACCAAGAGCCCTCTGCAAACATACCCAGCGACGACAGCCCGATTTACACACATAAACGTCGATATCATTGGACCTTTTCCAGTGAGCAACGGTCAACGGTATTGCCTTACAGTAATCGATCGTTTCACGCGTTGGCCAGAGGCAGTTCCTATACCAGACATAACAGCAGCAACTGTTGTCACAGCCCTCCTGTACCACTGGATCTCGCGTTTTGGCGTTCCATCCTACATAACTACGGATCAGGGAAGACAATTTGAGTCAGGCCTGTTCAGTGAGTTGACACGAACCCTGGGAACGCGACACATTCGGACAACGGCATACCATCCACAAGCAAACGGGATGGTGGAGCGTTAGCACCGCACCCTCAAAGCAGCAATCATTTGCAAGGACACAACTAGGTGGAGCGAACACTTACCGCTCATCCTGCTAGGCCTAAGGACTACCTTCAAGAGCGACATCCAAGCATCACCCACCGAATTGGTGTACGGAACTACCCTAAGAATTCCCGCTGAGTTCCTTGTTGAAGAGTCCCGGTCAGCTACAGCTGAGCAATCGGACCTTGCCAGGACGCTCCGTGAAGGGATGAGCCACATTCGACCGCCGAATACCTCGTGGCACGCTGACAACCCTACCTTCGTTCATGCCGACCTAAGCAAGTGTAGCCACGTATTCATACGTAACGACACCGTCCGCCCTGCACTAACCACACCGTACCTTGGCCCTACCCGGCAATCAATCGCAAATCCAAGTCGTTTCAGGTTATAATCAACGACTGACCTTCATGGGTCTCCGTGGATCGCCTGAAACCTGCTTACATCGCGAACGAATCGAGTAGTACTCCGCAACCGACGCACTTCCAACGAGACTATCCGCCCTCACCGAGGCTACAACAGAAGACCACATCCAGTACAGCAGCGACCCCAGCCACAGATCAAAAAACATCGACCGTCGTTACCAGATCGCAACAGAAGGTCATCATCTCGGCGCGATACCGGTAACTCCGCTCTAGGAGGGGAGTACTGTGGCGACATCACCATCAGCTCGTTGGGTCGCACAGCAATCGACGACGAGCCAGCTGGTGTAATGTCATGCCACAAACACTCACGACTTCGTTGTGGAAACGCGACTGCAGTGACGAGCGCCATCTAGGAGAAAGCAAACGAACAACCGGACACTATAAATGCACGAAGCGAATTGCGCCCACACACACTCGTCGGCCCAGAGGCGAATGTAGCCGAAAGGCTCAAAGCCTCTATAAAAATAAACCAACAACAACTCGTCGGCCCAGTTATCCGGTGACTACTCGCGTCTCTCGACTTTCGGTGGTGTTAAGACAAATAAGCAAACTTGAATACAAAATAAAAAGGCAGTTTCCCTAGCGAAATACCAACTTCACTGGGAACCTCCAAAAAGTCGATCCTGCTTGATTTGTCGCAAATCCCATGAAACCACCAAGAGTAGAAAATTGCTGAATCAATCAGTTGAACAACAATTTCCGCAACAAAATATGAACATTACTGATCTCAAACAGAAATTCCGTCATTTAGCCGAAGTTGCAACTGAATCGTATGTGAATGCTAAGCCATCAATACTTGGTCCCAATATTGGTTTAAGTCACAGCCATCAGGAAATGCCAGAAGGATGGAAGCAACCTGTTCTCCATCATGTGCTCAAGTGGTAAAAACCCGTAACGCGTTAGAACAACGACAAGTGTTTCCCTTATCATTTGATTGGACTGTGAAACAACATTACGTAGATGACTATTTGGATAGTATAGTCGGCATCCTGGGTTACGGGTGACAGGAATAGAGGGTAGTCAGTATGGATCGGACTCCGAATAAAGAAGGTCGTGTGTGGCGGCCCGTTGACTCATAGCGTATGCGTTGTTACAGCAATATAATATAATAGAGGATATGGTGGAGGTGGAGAAAAACAATAGGAAAGTGTCGGATGAGTGGCTTTCGGGTTCATGGCCATTGAACGAAGGAGTACCCATGAACAAGCGTAAGGCGGAATGGATCAGGTTCCGGAACCAATTGGAGAGGATTGTTGAATGCAAAACGTCAGTGGATCCAAAAACCCGCGTAACTGGCTTGAAGTTTTTTGCGGGCAGCTACCTATTGAGCGTTATCGAAATGCAACAAACTAGTTTGGCGATGACTACGGACATCTACAGGGATGCTGTAAAGGCGTTGGATGAGTATTTCAGCGACTTATGCGACGCTACGAAAGAGAAGTTAAAATTCCGCGAGATGCGAATGAGGGCGGCAGAGCCGTTCGCGGACTGGGTGCTGCGTCTGCAGGCGCAAGCGAGTTTGTGCGAGTTTCGTGGAGAACAACGCGAAGAAGAGTTGCCCAGAGTGTCAGCTGGTGACAAAGAATACTAGACCCTTGCCCATTACACAGACGGAGTTGCCAAAGAATCCATGGGAATATATTTCAATGGATTTTGCTTGATGTTTGGAGGTATTGAGTTGGAAGGCATTGGTGCTTGTGGACAATTATTCAAGATATTTGGTGGCGCTGCCTTTGAAGAAAACAGACAAGGAAGCGGTGAAGCGGGCTCTGCGCCGAATTTTCAACACCTATCACGAACCTAATACCTTGATGAAGGCGGATAACGGCCCTCCGTTTAACAGCTTGGATTTGCAGTCTTGGTTGCAGTTGGTTTGGGGAGTTAAGCTGAAACATACTACACCACTCAATCCAACCGAAAACGGTCAAGTTGAACGCAACATGCAAGGCACTAATAAAGCGGTAACCGTACAAAGAGAATCCGAGGTCTGAAGGGCGTAGCGGTAGAAATATAAGGCCACCGAAGCGGTACTTGAACATGTGTGTAGAGAGTAGAGAATTGTGGGAATAAGTAACGCTTTATTTTTGCCAAAGGGACGATGTGGCATCCTGGGTTACGGGTGACAGGGATCAGTATGGATCAGCGGGTAGTCAGTATGGATCGGACCCCGAATAAAGAAGGTCGTGTGTGGCGACCACTGCCCGTTGACTCACAGCGTATGCGTTGTTACATCAATATACTATAATAGAGGATATCACACAAAGCACACCAAAACGGTGGTTTATTTATTCGTAATTTCACATAGAATCAGTCATCTAACCATTCAGGGTAAGATATTCATGCAAGCGGTGTTGGAATCATGGCGAAGAACCCTGAATCTTTTGGATTGTACGAATTAAGTAAGCACTGAACTAAGTTTGACAGCTTCCGCGTGCGTTTGACGCAGAAGAAAATGTGCTTTATTGTATTGTCAGATCGAATGGAAAAAACGTGGCGTAGCACAGCAGAACGGAATCCGTGTTTTCCAATACTTATTTTGTTATTCTCAGCTTAATATCACAACCTGCGCTCAACAGGTTATGGGCCCAGAAGCTACATCCAAAGCATGATATTTTTTCAAGCTGAAAGATTCGGTCGGGACGAGCCGGATAGTTATATTTTTTTCGCCTGTGCACTTATCATTCGATTGGTCTCCTTTGTGGCGGTGTGGTTACACCTGCAATCGGTGGTGAGATTAGCGACATGAAGTTTGCAATCGACAAGTTGCATGGAGGCAACTGGCAAACGTGGAGTGTTCTGGTAGAAATGCTCCTGACTCGTGATAATTTGTGGGATGTTGTCCAAGCCAGCGTTCCAGGAGAGAACGAGCGTACCGCAACTTGGCAGCTAGCAGACCGAAAGGCAAAGGCCACGATTATCTTACTGGTTGAAGACAGTCAGCTACCGCTGGTGAAGAACTCCGTCTACGCACACGATGTTTTCAATTCATTGAAAAATAACCACCAGAAGACGACGCGATCCGTTCGAGTTTCCTTGTTGAAGAAGCTGTGAGCAACTAACCTCGCAGCAAATGGTAACATCGAAGATCACTTGCGTGTTTTTGACGACTTATTTGACCGCCTCGAAGCTGCTGGAACAACGTTGGATAAAGACACTAAAGTTTGCATGCTGTTGCGAAGCTTGCCGGTTTCCTACGACGGATTGGTTACAGCGCTTGATAGCCGTTCAGACGAAGACATTTCCCTAGAAGGTGTAAAATCGAAACTCATCGACGAATAAAGCCGGCAACTGGAACGACGAGGTGGTGAATCTTTGAAAACGGATAAGGCAATGCGATCTGATGAGGGTAAGTCATTGCATAATCAGGCTGGAAGAGTACGAACGTGTCAACAAGTGGCACATATCGCGACGGAAGATAGGGATTGCGAACTTTCGGAACAGTTGAATGATAAATTTTAGGAGTGGAAGAAAACAATAAGTAGCGTAGGGAATCTGGCTATAATTAGACCAATAGCGGTTTCAAAACCGAGTGAAGTGGAATTGCACACGTTTGTTGATGCATCAGAAGAAGCAATCGCAACATATGCGTATGCTAGAAGTCATAACAACGCATATATCATACGGCTAATAGCAGCAAAGGCCAGAATGGCACCGATAAAAGCCTCGATTGGAATTTCAAGCAGCTTTATTTGCCGCACGATTAACTGAAGCAATAAAAGAAGAACTCCGTATCGCAGTGAAAACGACAACATTTTGGAGTGATTCACAAACAGTGCTTGCCTGGATTAATAGCGAACACAGGAAATATCACCAGTTTGTGGCTCAAAGAGTAAGCGAAACTTTAGAATTTTCTAGTAAGGCTCAGTGGAACTATGTCCCTACTAAAGAAAATCCTGCAGATTTAGCCACGATGAATTTTCAACCAATACGAAGCTCTGGTACAACGGTCCGTCATTTTTAGAAGACGACGGACAAAGGTGGCTGTACAGTTTCGATAAACGAACCGCAGTTGAGGAAATTCGAATGGTAGGTTTTCATAGCGAAGAAATAGTTATTCTTCCAGAAACAAATTGCTCAAGTTGGAACAGACTATTCAAACATGCCACCAATTTAAAGAAACTCGTGGACTTCATAAAAGATAAAAAAATCTTAGGAAAGAAAGTAACGTATGCAGATACAAAAGTGGCAAAGGAGTATCTTTATAAGAAAGCGCAATGGGAAGGATATCCTGAAGAAATGAAGGATCGTTCAACGGAATCAACCATTTCAACAAAAAGTAATATAAAAGGCCTCATGCCGTTTTTGGATAAGCATGGTGTATTAAGGTCTTGTGGTCGCCAAATATAACAACGACAGCGGTGTCACATATAAAGCCCTACCGGGTATAGAGCTGCATAGGCGATCATCCGGGGTGGATCGATCGGCCAGCAGAGGCCGTGTGGAGTGAGTGGAGAGAGTCTCTCTATCCTGAGCGGCAAGAATGGATTATATTAGCATCGCAAGTTCTGCCCATCCTCAAACCAGGGAAGGATCCAACGTTGGCAGTCAGCTACAGACCCATTAGCCTCCTGTCATCCCTGAGCAAGGTGTTCGAGAGGCTACTCCATCCTCGAGCATCCTGAGGGATGCAGTTGATGAACGAGGACCAATTAAGGCGGAGTTGTTTGGTTTCCGTCCGCGCCACTCCACTGCCCACCAACTCGTCCGCCTTCGGAACACCATCCAGCACCATCTGGCGGTTTCCAAGACAACCGCAATGGTTCTCTTGGATGTCGAGAAGGCGTTCGACAACGTGTGGCACGACGATCTGGTCCACAAGATGGCAACATTCGGTCTTCCGCGCCACCTCACCAAACTGCTCCAGAGCTACCTGCAGGGACGAACCTTCCGCGTCGTCCTGGGAACAACATCATCCTGCATTTCCAGAGCATCGGCCGGAGTCCCTCAGGGAAGCGTCCTGGGTCCCCTGCTATATGTTGTCTACACAACCGACATGCCAACCACCCCGCTAGTCGTTTTGTGAGGTGGGACCACCAGATGCTACCAACAGTCGAGCCTTGGGCGGTCCGGAAGCATGGATGGGTGAATTTCTACCTGACTCTGGTCTTAACGGGACATGGATTCTTCCGTGAGTACCTGTTCGTCAAGGGGTTCACTGCTGCTGTGTGGTCACGGGATGGCGCCTGCGGAGGCGGACAACCTGGAGCAGTTCATGCTAGACAGCGTGGAGGCCTGGAATCGCGTGGTGGCCGCCGCTGGGGAGATCACGCGCCACCTCCAACAGAAATGGGGCGAGGAACAACATCGGCTCTCCACAGCAACAGCGGAGACGACCAGAGCGCAGGCGGCTGAGGCGGCCGTTCGACGAGCGCGAAACCAAGCTCGGAGACGGCGCCCTGAGCTCACTCAAACACTTGCTGCGATAACACCTGCGGCGTGATCGGAGTGGTCTAGGGTACTGCGCAACATTCAGCTGCGCATCCGGCGGTTACGCAACAGGACGACTAGATGAGCGAACCACGAGATACTGGAGAGGAGGAACGAGGCTCTGCTCCGGGAGCACGACGCAGTTACGGAGGAGGAGCTTCTCGCTGCCCGGAGGGACTTCACCGCCGCCGATGAGGCGCTGCAGGAGGCAAGACGACTGCAGCGTCGGTTTAGAAGATGAGACTTTTTGTTTTTGAATTGTCCACTAAAGGCATTCGCCTACGCGGGGCGTATGCAAACATGCAAACCAGAATGTAACGAGAAAAAAAACGTCACATTAGGCAGGAGAGAAACTCCGTTAGTAGAGCTTCATAGGGATTAGCGCCTTTATTATAATTAGTGTGATATAAAAAAAAACTAGTATTGTAAGGTAATAAATGGTGCGAACCCTACGCAAAAAAAAACCCTGCCCGCCGAAGCCGAGCTGTTCCTGTTCGCGGACGACACTGCCATCACGGTGAAGGGGCGAACCGTAGCAGAACTCAGAAATCGCGCCAAGCAAAGCCTTGACGCCGTAGTCCAGTATTCGGAGTCCTAGAAGATTAAGATCAATCAGCCAAAAACCCAGGCGATCACCCTACCCCACCGGTTCCGCGGAGAGCTCCACAAACCGACGGCGAATCCAATGGCTAATGGCACCCCATTACAATGGTCTTCCGAGGTTAAGTACCTCGGACTAAGAAGTGACAAAAAACTACTGTTCAGAACCCACACTAACTTACTCACGCAAAAACTGGCCATTCTATCAAAGAACCTGTGTCCCTTGATTAAACGTCGGTCTAAACTTTCACTTCACACGCAACAAGATAGTCCTATACAAGGCTTTTATTCTACCAATAGTCACCAACGACCTTCCCGTCTGGGGACAATGCGCCAACATACATAAGAGCAAAGTGCAAATAGCGCTAAATAGAATCATGCGTATGATCGTTAACGCCCCCAGATATGTTAGACTAACCGAACTCTATGAAATTATAGGAACAATATCTATAGATAATATGTACATAGCGACCTCAGAAGAATTTAAGCGAAGGTCGCAACTAATTCTTGTTTTTTTTGTCTTTCTTTTCTTTTTAGATGTTAGTGTTATTAACACTTCGGATAGCGTTGGTGAGAGTAGCGGTAGTGGAAACATAGCTACTAACAATAATATAGAAAATATTGATACTGAAGTTGTTGAGGAACTTCCGGACATTCCGACCTCAAGTAGTACAAGTGAAGAGTTTTGGGCGAAGGCTATCGTATTTTGGACGAATTTGAAACCCTGATGAAGGCATTGCGTTATTTAGCAATTTTTACTCCCTCGGAATTTCGTTAATTTGCTACTGGCAATCTTAGGGAAGTTCGGTCATCCTGATCTTCCAAAAGATGCCCGAACCCTTGTGAGAACTCCTAAAGTTGCACATGAAATACAAAAAGTAACCGGTGGAAAGTGTTGGTACCAGGGAATTGAAGTCGCCCTTAAAAACTATTTCAACGGTGGCATTCCTGAGGCAATGAATTTTAAGTTTCAAATTTGTATTGACGGGCTACCTCTTTTTAAAAGTTCGTCAACTCAATTTTGGCCAATACTTGTGAAAGTTGAAGAATTGAAGGATTGTCCCATTTTTGTTGCCGGTATATTTTGTGGTCAAAAAACCCGACAACATAGAGTTTTTTTTGCGGCCACTTGTTTGTGAGTTGAATGAATTGTAATAAATAGGCCTAAATTTTTTTTTTCAAAATAGTGTCAGTATGCGTTAGCGCATTTATAGCCGATTCGCCAGCGCGATCTTTTATTAAATCGGCATTTTCGGCTAAACATGGGCGCACTAAATGCTCTATTCTTGGCATTCATGTTCAGCCGGAAAATAAAATAAGTTTTGAAGGTGTAAGTGCAGCACCCCGCACGGATGTTGGATTTCGTGTTAGAAAAGACAGAGCACATCATAAAGTAATCCGCACGCCTCTAGAGGATGTTGCAAATTTAGATATGATAAAAAAATTTCCCATTGCTGATCGACTACATTTGATTGACTTAGGTGTTAGTCGAAAGTTGCTCCAGGGATTTTTAACCCATAAAATGATGAGTTTTAATCGTTGGTCTAGTGACCAGAAGGTACACATTTCAAATTTTTTAAAGCAAACAAAATTGCCTTGTGAAATTAATAGTCCAATATTAAATGTCCAACTCCTTAAGGGTTGTAGCAGCAAAAAACGGTTGAGATGCATTGTAATTGCCTGGCACCATCAGTTCCAGCATCTTTTTGATATCTTTCACGTCTTCGTGAAGTCTTGCCACAGAAAGCTGCAGCATTCTGATGCCTTTGGTATTGGCATTTTCATCCCCCCATTTTCTTTTATGTGTTGCGTGAGCTAGAGCCTTGTCCCTGGTTTTATGTATTATGTTCTACTACAACCCAACTGAGTGTTTCATAATTATCATCCAACAACTAGAGAAATAGGAGGACGAAAACCGTGCGCTAAGAAGCGAATTATCAACATCCGTAAACGTGCTGCTGGCTATAAATCTCCTCGGCGTAACCGCTTATCTAACAGTCAAGTGTTACCGACACATCGTCGATTGGTCGTGTTCCATTTTTAGCCCAAGTTCCGTATTACGTATTCCATCGAAGTCACCGTATTCCATCGAACAGTTCGAGTCCAACCGTTGACGAAGGTCAACGGTGTGAGTGAATACAAGTGTTAAAAAAAGGATAGTTTCCAAGTTCAAACAAGAAACGCCGGGTCGGAGCAATCCGGCTTTTTGCGCTTTCGTTGGAAGCGTTGGAGGAACAAAGGGTTTTGTCCCAACTAATTTTAATAATAATAGCTCTATCGAAATAACTCGTGTTTACGCGTATTAGTGAGTGTGAATTTGTCGTGCCCACGTTTTTTCTCCACCTGAAGTTTTTTTTACTTATTTTAATAGTTCGGATTACTTACTTTATTCTTAATAATAAGTTAGCACACCACGATGTGATAACGAATAATTTAATTAAAATCAATGACGCAAGCATCGATAATATTTTTACGCGTGCAAACAATTAGCGATCATTCGACTCTCGACGAAGTAAACAAAACTATTAAACGCAGCTGACAGAAACGCTGATGACAGAAACGCGCCTCCCAAATCTGGAGCTAATCGTTTCCGGCGCTCATGAAGTCCCAGCGTGCCCTGAATACATGATCACCTCATGTGCAAGTTACACGGCAGACAACGGTGATCACGTGGCAGGGCAACATGTCCACGCCAGCCAGCGACCGCTGTCCACCGTGGGAATCGTCGACGAAGCAGACCACGCGCAGCAGGCTGAGAACCGGACACCGACCAGACGCTAACGCGGCGGACCTTCGTGCACGACCGCGCCACGACATAATTTTAAGCTAAATTTGTAATCAGTTCATTTCCGACCTCCGATCAATGCGGTACTAAATAAAATTGTATTTTTTTAACTTAATCGTAACAAGTGACTTATAACTGCTAGCAGCAATCAACAGTATAAAAGGTCTCCGCAGTAACCAGTCAAATCAGTTGCAGTTCCAACCCCGACACCAGCCGTCATCGCAGACTACCAGCATCGACGAAGACACCGATCAGTCACCCGGTCCCGATCTTCATAGAAAGAATAAGAGAGCGGATACACTGAACTAATAGTTACAGTGTTTTAGTTTCACTACGTAGTACCTAACTATTCCTTCACAGGAACCCCTCCTCCCCTTCGGGTAGGAAAAATACCCCTCCAGATTGGCTGGGATCTCCATCGGGAGATTTCAACTTCTTAGTACTGGAAGCAACCGAAGGCGCTTTCCTTCCTAAAAATCCTTTTATCATCCGAAAGTCCCTTGAAAACTGTGCAGGTAAGATTACGGAAGCAGGTAAGTGCCTCAATGGAGGGGGGCAGTATCTCCACAAAATCCGACGCAATAACCAATCCACAAAGCTTCTCTCTCTAAGAAAACTAATCGACGAAACCCCCGTTAAAATAGAACACCACAAAACACAAAATAAGTGTACAATGCGTAATCTTCGCCCTCGAGCTCAAGGAAAAAGGAGCTTCATGTAGAGACCATTCTTTCCTACATGAAAGAGCAGAATATCACCATGGTTAAAAGATTTACCCGTAAGGTACCTCCCCACTAACTCAATTCTACTAATTCCTACTCATTACAGACAAAAACGAACAAAACTCCACAGCCACAAATCCCAGAAATAGTAACGAAACTCAAGACCTAGAAACTTCCAATAGCATTTACAGCACCAACCCAGACACTGATAATGATACCGACTCTGCATCCCAAATTGGCTCTGACACCTCCATGTCCACGGTCGCCTCCGCAAACTCTCGGAAGAAAACGATCAATCCTCAATCCTTTCCTCTAAATAAATACAACTGGTACACCTCCTTTTCCACAACAAACTCACACCATAGCACAGCAAAAGGAATTTTGAAAGACATACCATCCTCTCCTTGCCAACTTCAATCCTTTCTCCCCTTCTCCGCAGCCAAAATTAGCACCCCTTTTCCTGCAACTTTCGTCTCCATCTACCTTCTTCATAATTCCCTTTCCAATTCAGACGTCCAAGAACACCTACCCAACCTTTTCTCCCAACTCTCAACCCAAAAAACCGAGGACCGAGAAGGTCGGTGATGAATTCCAAAAAGACTCAGGCAATGATGAAGAATGACTTCTATTTGCCATACCTCGCAGGGATACGAATATGCAATAGGAATCCGTACTCTAAAACCGTGAACCCAAATTTACATCTCTTCATCTATTCGTACGCGTGTTTTACTGATCTAAAGCGTGATCCCGTTGCACGCTTGGTACCTGATGCAAATGAAAACATTGCAATTCTTAATGGAGCTCTAATGGCGTCTTCAAGTACTCAAGGAATCTAACGTTCTGATTTTATGAGGAGAATGACCCCATTCAACAATATTCGCAGCCTGAAACAGATGGATATGATGATGTTTTGAATAACGAGCCTCAGTGTATGATGTATTGAATAACGACGTGCAAAATACTGTTGCGATATCTACGCTACTAGTGAACTAGCCCAAAACATTTTGCACAAAAACAATCGATGGTGTCTGTTACCCAATTGAAATTCAACTTGCGGATGGCGCCACCGAGGTGAAGATTCTAGACCTGTCATACTTCGTCCCACGCTTACCAAGGAGCTGGTAAAGTATGAGCAGGTATTGGAGATTAGAGAGTTGAACCAGAATGGATGGACCCGAAACCACCAGCTACCAACAAACCCTTTTCTAATCAGCAAGAGCCTTACTAGCCAAGTCGGAGGAATGGAACCCTGCACTCCGATTCAGAAAGGTACGAAATACTTGCTAAAGACACGATCAAAGACCCAGTTTGACAAACTGAAGACAATCACGGAACTATCGGACAAAAAACCCGTACAAATCATTGACCATCCATTTTTGAACCACATGCAATGTGTGTGGCATGTGCACATGCCCTGAACTGAACGGACTGACCGACGAAGAAGTCTTGGAAAATCTGAAGGACCAAAAAGTAACAGCAGTAAGACGATTCTTACGACGCAATAATACCGAAATGGCACCGACAAACTCATTCCTGCTAACAGTAGACTCAGTACTCGTGCCCACAAACAGCCGCATTGGACTTCTACAAGTAAAGACCCGGACTTACTACCCCCGACCCATGCAATGCTTTAACTGTGCCAAATTCGGCCACAGCAAAGCAAAATGCCCGTCGCCTGTTCCAGTTTGCTCAAACTGTAACCAGACGCTGCTCCGAAATGCAGAAACTGTGATGGGTACCATAACTCTTTGAGTCTCTCTTGCCCACGATATGTCGAAGAACAAAACATCATCCATATCAAAATTGACGGTGGAATCAGCTTTTTCGAAGCACGAAAACAATACGAAGAACAAAAACTAAAATCAGTAAACAACCGACTTGACGCCTCTTAGACAATCGACCCACGAGATAAACAAATCGCAGATCTTGCTTCCTTGGTAGCAGCCCTCAGACTGCAAAACAACCCCTGACAAAAAAACTTCAAACTCCACCACGAACAAAACACAGGAACACGAACCAAAAACAACCCACAAACGTAAAAACACCAGACCAAACTCATCCGAAGAAGACCTCCGCTTAACCAACAAAAGAGCACAGAAACTTGCACCCAAACAAAGCGACGCCCAAGACACTCCAAAGCAAGATGTGGCGGCCGCACTTAACGTATGCATTGTGGAAATACCACATCATATGACCACACTCAAGCAGTTCATATTTTGAATAAAACTACAGCCAAAGTAATTTAGGACACTCGTTGCACAGTGCATGAGAGTAGTGGACTTCCGTCAGTTCTTTGTGTTTTGCGAAAACTGTGCACGTTAAGGATAAGTGAAGGTGGCAATCTTTCTGCTCATTTAAGTGACATGATAAATCTGCACACGCGTCTTCAAATGGTTGAAAAAGGGGTGAAAGATAGAGTCTTTATGGCAATGGTATTGTCAAGCTTCCCGCCTTCTTACGGTAACTTGATCGTTGCGTTGGAAAATAGTCCAGAGGCCGAATTAAACGTTTGAATTCGCCATGAACAAGTTACGTGAAGAATAGAAATGAAGTAGGCAGTGTGTTACCGGAAGATAAAGCCCTTCGTGCAGAGTCGTTAACACAACAAGGTCCGGTTTGCTACCACTCCCGGAAACCATGCCATTTTTGAAAGGATTGAAGGGCAGTCGTTGACAGGTGCAGTTTAGTTTTGTGTGGGCTCCAGAAAGTTGTATAATTATCACATGAAAAGAAAGGATATTGTCCGATCTGATCATCGATAATTGTGTCTAAAGCTAGTCAGTCTCTGTGAAAGTGTTTATTTTTGTGTGAATGTCGACAGCCACACCAGATAACGGGTTTTCGTAAAACTTTGTTTTGGCGGATAGTTTGCGGCATCACCTGCCTTTCGTGTAGTACAGGCAAGTACGGTAACTGTTTTATTGCGCGGGCGTCCCTTGACTTTGAGGTTTTAGCCCAGAAATTTTGATACGGTCATGGAACAGGAAAACTGTGCGAAATGTTGCAAGAACGTAGCTGAAAATGAGGACCCTGTTTTTTTTAAGGGAGTGTGTGATGATGTGTTTCAACGTCGCTCCACCTCATTTAAAAAAAGGTGAATTTAAATGGTTGAAAGAAAATCAAAATTTGTGTTTTCGGTTCGACGCTTGCGTTGCAAAAAAATCGCCGGAAAAGAATGCAGACGAGATCTCGGGTGGTGGTGTTTGTACCATCCAATTTAACCAATGTTTAAAACGTTCGAGCAATACATTGGTCAGAGATTGGAAAAGAATTTGCAACCCTTTAGAGAGGAGTTGGAGCGAGACAGCAGGTTACACGCATCTTCGCACGGTAACCAACTAAAGTTTGTTAATAATAAGGTCCCAGTCTCGACTTTGTTAGAAAAACCTTTAGCAAATGAAACCAATAATTCAGGGACTTGGTCTAATTTGGTAAAAAAAAACATTGACAAATGATAGTAACAGCTGTTTTCCAACCATAATAAAACATGATGACGCAGGTACTTTTGCTAAAGCACTACTAGTAGTCAGTCGGACTAACAGCAGCAGAGAAGATTCGTGATCATTCCGAAAGCTAGTCAATATTGCGCTGAGACAAGGACCGACATACGGACTAAGATTGATCCGAGGAATCATCAGTTTTCGAACTTTCGCAACGGTGGGGAGGGCCAAATTTCGGTAGACGTTCCTCTTGGTGAGAATTTGAATGCCGTGAAAGATAGATTAGGCTTTGCTCTTGGTGAGGCATACACGATTTGACTGCCTCTGGCACGGATGAAATTAGCTGGTATGACCGAAGACTATTCTGAAACGGAATTGCTTGACTACCTCAAAATTGAATATCAAACTAATGGTGGCACAAGCGACGCGGCGTGGTAACATACTGACTGCCAAAATCGAGTGGTAGCCGCGACAACACTAGCACCGTGGAAGAAGGTAATTGAAAGTAAGATTGAAAAATACAACTCACAACCCCAATCAGCAGCACAAGGTGCCAGCATGAAAAAATAAGTTGATGTTTTTTATAATCATAAGAAATTAATTTAAGTAGAAAGCCCCGCGACAAGGGAAGCGCTAGGAAGCACAATTCAACCTTCGACAATTTCAACACGGAACAAAGACACCAAAGAAATCCATTCGACACCAAACTCCTAGCGTCGATGGACATACATATCGGGTTGAAACACAATTCTCGTACTGTCAAACCCATCACTGCGTACTCCGCACCTGTAAATAAGACGACCCCTTTTTTATCCAATCCTTCCACTCCGGACTCATAACCGGAACCGGAACAATTGGGCATCCCACTTCCTTCCCTAGATGCTTCCATTCAACAAGGACGAACGGAATGGCTCCAATTGTACGATTGCCTGGGCGGCAGCAAAATGGAGCATGCGGAACGAGTGGATGATACCCGTCCCGCTCACACCGGTTCAACAAAATTAGCCGAATTGGGCAAAACAGGAGTATGGATGCTCGGAAACTGCAGTGGTGAGGCCGCTAAACCCAGCAATGACGGCAACGAGGCCCAGAACAGTTCACTACCCAGCTTCAACTACGCACCGGATGCCAGGGAAGTACGGTTTCTCGAAGAAAAGCACGCACTCCCAGCATTCTTCGAGAAAGCGCGCGAGGTGTTATTTATGCACCACGGTCGTTTGGACGGGAAAAGAAGAGAGAAGAGTTTCCGTCCCAGTTTTGACGTTTGTAACCTAAACCAAAGCCAGATATCTGCTAGGCAGGCCACCAGCAGAGAGTTACCTAGCTTCTCCGGTGCTATCGAAGAGTGGCCAATTTTTGTCGCCAGCTATGTGCACTCGACGTTAACTTGTGGCTATAGTGACGAAGAAAACTTGCCAGTCCCAAGCGATGAAAAACTGGACACCATGGCCAGCTTCGGAGTAGCAGTGCAACATGTGCGCAACGATCAGAGCATCCGCGCTAGAGGATTACATGTGCAACGTGTCCCTGATGCAGGAGCTGGTCGCAAAGCTTCCTCCGACGGCGTGCTACCAGTGACTAGCTTACATGTAGCAGTAGAAACCGTAAAAAAACCGAGTGTGCCAGCGAGGTCATACTCAGCGGCGTGTTCGATCGTGTTTGATCAGGAATCACGAGTGGAAATTCCCCAGATTGGTATAATGCGAGTGTGTGTGCGCGTGTGCGCCTGGCAGGCGAACATCCGCAGCAACGGAAATTCCCCAGACTGGAATAGTGTGCTGGCGTTGCTGAGGACCCGAGTTGGGGGCGGAATTGAATGGCAGCCACACAGCAAGCGACGCGATCCTCGACCCGCCTGGCAGGGAAACCACCAGACAACCCACTGACAAGCAAGCTGCCGGTGCACCCCACGGGAGCGATTAATAAAGCTGGGTTTACGGACCCGATGTCCACCGCAGCGCCGACCGGGAGTATCACACGACCAACAAACACCAGCAGTTTCTTCGCCGGCAAAGGGCAGCCAAGAGAATGTAGAGGCAGCCGTCATCTCCCCCAGACCAGATACAATATCTTCTCTCACTAAGAGAATTGATGGGCTGTGCAAGAGGGTGGAACTCCTTGCCAAGGAGTTAGATCGTGAGCGGCAATACCGGCAGTTGTTGGAAGCAATGCTTAGAGGGAGTGAGCATATCAACGTGGGGGAACTGATCACTGAATCGTCGGCGGCGATACAGCGGCTGATTGCGGAGAGCCTTCCCCAGACAGGAAAGGAAACTAGGGGATCCCGTTGTAGGCGAGGGAGACGGAATCGAAAACAAGGGAAAAAATCCCCCCGGCTGCGGAGGAGCTGCGCGGTGTGGATTACCAGTGGACAGAGTAAGACTTGTCGTTTTGTCAGATTCTAGACCTGTCATACTTCGTCCCACGCTTACCAAGGAGCTGGTAAAGTATGAGCAGGTATTGGAGATTAGAGAGTTGAACCAGAATGGATGGACCCGAAAGGCGTAAATGGTGAACTCCTTTTCCTGGTCCTTCAAGCTCCCGACGGAAAAACGCTACCAACAAACCCTTTTCTAATCAGCAAGAGCCTTAATAGCCAAGTCGGAGAGATGGAACCCTGCACTCCGATTCAGAAAGGTACGAAATACTTGCTAAAGACACGATCAAAGACCCAGTTTGACAAACTGAAGACAATCACGGAACTATCGGACAAAAAACCCGTACAAATCATTGACCATCCATTTTTAAACCACATGCAATGTGTGTGGCATGTGCACAGGCCCGGAACTGAACGGACTGACCGACGAAGAAGTCTTGGAAAATCTAAAGGACCAAAAAGTAACAGCAGTAAGACGATTCTTGCGACGCAATAATACCGAAATGGCACCGACTAACTCATTCCTGCTAACAGTAGACTCAGTACTCGTGCCCACAAACAGCCGCATTGGATTTCTACAAGTAAAGACCCGGACTGCAATGCTTTAACTGTGCCAAATTCGGCCACAGCAAAGCAAAATGCCCGTCGCCTGTTCCAGTTTGCTCAAACTGTAACCAGACGCTGCTCCGAAATGCAGAAACTGTGATGGGTACCATAACTCTTTGAGTCTCTCTTGCCCACGATATGTCGAAGAACAAAACATCATCCATATCAAAATTGACTGTGGAATCAGCTTTTTCGAAGCACGAAAACAATACGAAGAACAAAAACTAAAATCAGTAAACAACCGACTTGACGCCTCTAAGACAATCGACCCACGAGATAAACAAATCGCAGATCTTGCTTCCTTGGTAGCAGCCCTCAGACTGCAAATACAAACCCTGACAAAAAATCTTCAAACTCCACCACGAACAAAACACAGGAACACGAACCAAAAACAACCCACAAACGTAAAAACACCAGACCAAACTCATCCGAAGAAGACCTCCGCTTAACCAACAAAAGAGCACAGAAACTTGCACCCAAACAAAGCGACGCCCAAGACACTCCAAAGCAAGATGTGGCGGCCGCACTTAACGTATGCATTGTGGAAATGCCACATCATATGACCACACTCAACCAGTTCATATTTTGAATAAAACTACAGCCAAAGTAATTTAGGACACTCGTTGCACAGTGCATGAGAGTAGTGGACTTCCGTCAGTTCTTTGTGTTTTGCGAAAACTGTGCACGTTAAGGTTAAGTGAAGGTGGCAATCTTTCTGCTCATTTAAGTGACATGATAAATCTGCACACGCGTCTTCAAATGGTTGAAAAAGGGGTGAAAGATAGAGTCTTTATGGCAATGGTATTGTCAAGCTTCCCGCCTTCTTACGGTAACTTGATCGTTGCGTTGGAAAATAGTCCAGAGGCCGAATTAAACGTTTGAATTCGCCATGAACAAGTTACGTGAAGAATAGAAATGAAGTAGGCAGTGTGTTACCGGAAGATAAAGCCCTTCGTGCAGAGTCGTTAACACAACAAGGTCCGGTTTGCTACCACTCCCGGAAACCATGCTATTTTTCAAAGGATTGAAGGGCAGTCGCCAATTTTTCATCAGTAAAATGCAAAAATGGATGGATCATCGACAGTTGGACTAGTAGGCACATGTCTGGTGACCCTAAGTTATTAAAACATGTTATAAAACATCTCGCTAACAATGCGATTGCCAAAAATGAGAGTCGTGTTGACAGGTGCAGTTTAGTTTTGTGTGGGCTCCAGAAAGTTGTATAATTATCACATGAAAAGAAAGGATATTGTCCGATCTGATCATCGATAATTGTGTCTAAAGCTAGTCAGTCTCTGTGAAAGTGTTTATTTTTGTGTGAATGTCGACAGCCACACCAGATAACGGGTTTTCGTAAAACTTTGTTTTGGCGGATAGTTTGCGGCATCACCTGCCTTTCGTGTAGTACAGGCAAGTACGGTAACTGTTTTATTGCGCGGGCGTCCCTTGACTTTGAGGTTTTAGCCCAGAAATTTTGATACGGTCATGGAACAGGAAAACTGTGCGAAATGTTGCAAGAACGTAGCTGAAAATGAGGACCCTGTTTTTTTTAAGGGAGTGTGTGATGATGTGTTTCAACGTCGCTCCACCTCATTTAAAAAAAGGTGAATTTAAATGGTTGAAAGAAAATCAAAATTTGTGTTTTCGGTTCGACGCTTGCGTTGCAAAAAAATCGCCGGGAAAGAATGCAGACGAGATCTCGGGTGGTGGTGTTTGTACCATCCAATTTAACCAATGTTTAAAACGTTCGAGCAATACATTGGTCAGAGATTGGAAAAGAATTTGCAACCCTTTAGAGAGGAGTTGGAGCGAGACAGCAGGTTACACGCATCTTCGCACGGTAACCAACTAAAGTTTGTTAATAATAAGGTCCCAGTCTCGACTTTGTTAGAAAAACCTTTAGCAAATGAAACCAATAATTCAGGGACTTGGTCTAATTTGGTAAAAAAAAACATTGACAAATGATAGTAACAGCTGTTTTCCAACCATAATAAAACATGATGACGCAGGTACTTTTGCTAAAGCACTACTAGTAGTCAGTCGGACTAACAGCAGCAGAGAAGATTCGTGATCATTCCGAAAGCTAGTCAATATTGCGCTGAGACAAGGACCGACATACGGACTAAGATTGATCCGAGGAATCATCAGTTTTCGAACTTTCGCAACGGTGGGGAGGGCCAAATTTCGGTAGACGTTCCTCTTGGTGAGAATTTGAATGCCGTGAAAGATAGATTAGGCTTTGCTCTTGGTGAGGCATACACGATTTGACTGCCTCTGGCACGGATGAAATTAGCTGGTATGACCGAAGACTATTCTGAAACGGAATTGCTTGACTACCTCAAAATTGAATATCAAACTAATGGTGGCACAAGCGACGCGGCGTGGTAACATACTGACTGCCAAAATCGAGTGGTAGCCGCGACAACACTAGCACCGTGGAAGAAGGTAATTGAAAGTAAGATTGAAAAATACAACTCACAACCCCAATCAGCAGCACAAGGTGCCAGCATGAAAAAATAAGTTGATGTTTTTTATAATCATAAGAAATTAATTTAAGTAGAAAGCCCCGCGACAAGGGAAGCGCTAGGAAGCACAATTCAACCTTCGACAATTTCAACACGGAACAAAGACACCAAAGAAATCCATTCGACACCAAACTCCTAGCGTCGATGGACATACATATCGGGTTGAAACACAATTCTCGTACTGTCAAACCCATCACTGCGTACTCCGCACCTGTAAATAAGACGACCCCTTTTTTATCCAATCCTTCCACTCCGGACTCATAACCGGAACCGGAACAATTGGGCATCCCACTTCCTTCCCTAGATGCTTCCATTCAACAAGGACGAACGGAATGGCTCCAATTGTACAATTGCCTGGGCGGCAGCAAAATGGAGCATGCGGAACGAGTGGATGCTACCCGTCCCGCTCACACCGGTTCAACAAAATTAGCCGAATTGGGCAAAACAGGAGTATGGATGCTCGGAAACTGCAGCGGTGAGGCCGCTAAACCCAGCAATGATGGCAACGAGGCCCAGAACAGTTCACTACCCAGCTTCAACTACGCACCGGATGCCAGGGAAGTACGGTTTCTCGAAGAACAGCACGCACACCCAGCATCCTTCGAGAAAGTTGCGCGCGAGGAGTTATTTATGCACCACGGTCGTTTGGACGGGAAAAGAAGAGAGAAGAGTTTCCGTCCCAGTTTTGACGTTTGTAACCTAAACCAAAGCCAGATATCTGCTAGGCAGGCCACCAGCAGAGAATTACCTAGCTTCTCCGGTGCTATCGAAGAGTGGCCAATTTTTGTCGCCAGCTGTGTGCACTCGACGTTAACTTGTGGCTATAGTGACGAAGAAAACTTGCCAGTCCCAAGCGATGAAAAACTGGACACCATGGCCAGCTTCGGAGTAGCAGTGCGTAACATATGTGCAACGATCAGAGCATCCGCGCTAGAGGATTACATGTGCAACGTGTCCCTGATGCAGGAGCAGGTCGCAAAGCTTCCTCCGACGGCGTGCTACCAGTGACTAGCTTACATGTAGCAGTAGAAACCGAAAAAAAACCGAGTGTGCCAGCGAGGTCATACTCAGCGGCGTGTTCGATCGTATTTAATCAGGAATCACGAGTGGAAATTCCCCAGACTGGTATAATGCGAGTGTCTGTGCGCGTGTGCGCCTGGCAGGCGAACATCCGCAGCAACGGAAATTCCCCAGACTGGAATAGTGTGCTGGCGTTGCTGAGGACCCGAGTTGGGGGCGGAATTGAATGGCAGCTACACAGCAAGCGACGCGATCCTCGACCCGCCTGGCAGGGAAACCACCAGACAACCCACTGACAAGCAAGCTGCCGGTGCACCCCACGGGAGCGATTAATAAAGCTGGGTTTACGGACCCGATGTCCACCGCAGCGCCGACCGGGAGTATCACACGACCAACAAACACCAGCAGTTTCTTCGCCGGCAAAGGGCAGCCAAGAGAATGTAGAGGCAGCCGTCATCTCCCCCAGACCAGATACAATATCTTCTCTCACTAAGAGAATTGATGGGCTGTGCAAGAGGGTGGAACTCCTGGCCAAGGAGTTAGATCGTGAGCGGCAATACCGGCAGTTGTTGGAGGCAATGCTTAGAGGGAGTGAGCATATCAACGTGGGGGAACTGATCACTGAATCGTCGGCGGCGATACAGCGGCTGATTGCGGAGAGCCTTCCCCAGACAGGAAAGGAAACTAGGGGATCCCATTGTAGGCGAGGGAGACGGAATCGAAAACAAGGGAAAAAATCCCCCCAGCTGCGGAGGAGCTGCGCGGTGTGGATTACCAGTGGACAGAGTAAGACTTGTCGTTTCGTCAGATTCTAGACCTGTCATACTTCGTCCCACGCTTACCAAGGAGCTGGTAAAGTATGAGCAGGTATTGGAGATTAGAGAGTTGAACCAGAATGGATGGACCCGAAAGGCGTAAATGGTGAACTCCTTTTCCTGGTCCTTCAAGCTCCCGACGGAAAAACGCTACCAACAAACCCTTTTCTAATCAGCAAGAGCCTTAATAGCCAAGTCGGAGAAATGGAACCCTGCACTCCGATTCAGAAAGGTACGAAATACTTGCTAAAGACACGATCAAAGACCCAGTTTGACAAACTGAAGACAATCACGGAACTATCGGACAAAAAACCCGTACAAATCACTGACCATCCATTTTTAAACCACATGCAATGTGTGTGGCATGTGCACATGCCCGGAACTGAACGGACTGACCGACGAAGAAGTCTTGGAAAATCTAAAGGACCAAAAAGTAACAGCAGTAAGACGATTCTTGCGACGCAATAATACCGAAATGGCACCGACTAACTCATTCCTGCTAACAGTAGACTCAGTACTCGTGCCCACAAACAGCCGCATTGGACTTCTACAAGTAAAGACCCGGACTTACTACCCCCGACCCATGCAATGCTTTAACTGTGCCAAATTCGGCCACAGCAAAGCAAAATGCCCGTCGCCTGTTCCAGTTTGCTCAAACTGTAACCAGACGCTGCTCCGAAATGCAGAAACTGTGATGGGTACCATAACTCTTTGAGTCTCTCTTGCCCACGATATGTCGAAGAACAAAACATCATCCATATCAAAATTGACTGTGGAATCAGCTTTTTCGAAGCACGAAAACAATACGAAGAACAAAAACTTAAATCAGTAAACAACCGACTTGACGCCTCTAAGACAATCGACCCACGAGATAAACAAATCGCAGATCTTGCTTCCTTGGTAGCAGCCCTCAGACTGCAAATACAAACCCTGACAAAAAATCTTCAAACTCCACCACGAACAAAACACAGGAACACGAACCAAAAACAACCCACAAACGTAAAAACACCAGACCAAACTCATCCGAAGAAGACCTCCGCTTAACCAACAAAAGAGCACAGAAACTTGCACCCAAACAAAGCGACGCCCAAGATACTCCAAAGCAAGATGTGGCGGCCGCACTTAACGTATGCATTGTGGAAATGCCACATCATATGACCACACTCAAGCAGTTCATATTTTGAATAAAACTACAGCCAAAGTAATTTAGGACACTCGTTGCACAGTGCATGAGAGTAGTGGACTTCCGTCAGTTCTTTGTGTTTTGCGAAAACTGTGCACGTTAACGTTAAGTGAAGGTGGCAATCTTTCTGCTCATTTAAGTGAAAAAGGGGTGAAAGATAGAGTCTTTATGGCAATGGTATCGTTGCGTTGGAAAATAGTCCAGAGGCCGAATTAAACGTTTGAATTCGCCATTAACAAGTTACGTGAAGAATAGAAATGAAGTAGGCAGTGTGTTACCGGAAGATAAAGCCCTTCATGCAGAGTCGTTAACACAACAAGGTCCGGTTTGCTACCACTGCCGGAAACCATGCCATTTTTGAAAGGATTGAAGGGCAGTCGCCAATTTTTCATCAGTAAAATGCAAAAATGGATGGATTATCGACAGTTGGACTAGTAGGCACATGTCTGGTGACCCTAAGTTATTAAAACATGTTATAAAACATCTCGCTAACAATGCGATTGCCAAAAATGAGAGTCGTGTTGACAGGTGCAGTTTAGTTTTGTGTGGGCTCCAGAAAGTTGTATAATAATCACATGAAAAGAAAGGATATTGTCCGATCTGATCATCGATAATTGTGTCTAAAGCTAGTCAGTCTCTGTGAAAGTGTTTATTTTTGTGTGAATGTCGACGGCCAGATAACGGGTTTTCGTAAAACTGTGTTTTGGCGGATAGTTTGCGGCATCACCTGCCTTTCGTGTAGTACAGGCAAGTACGGTGACTGTTTTATTGCGCGGGCGTCCCTTGGCTTTGAGGCTTTAGCCCAGAAATTTTGATTCGGCCATGGAACAGGAAAACTGTGCGAAATGTTGCAAGAACGTAGCTGAAAATGAGGACCCTGTTTTTTTAAGGGAGTGTGTGATGGTGTGTTTCAACGTCGCTCCACCTCATTTAAAAAAGGTGAATTTAAATGGTTGAAAGAAAATCAAAATTTGTGTTTTGCATGCTTATGAAAATCAAAATTTGTGACAAAGAAGCTTATGCTATCGTATTTGGCGTAAGGAAATCTTCTTCCAATACCTATACGGCCGGAAGTTTACCTTACTCACTGACAACCAAGCGATTACCAAGATTTTCGCGGAACATAAAGGGTTGCCAGTGATGTCAGCATTATGCAACATTCTTACAGAGTTTTGAATTTGATTCCGGAAATCTGCAGACCCCGCAAATGCTGATGCCATGTCCCGCATGCCATTAAATACTATTGATCCGGAAAATTAAATGGAAGAGTCAGATGCAATAGAGTTGAACCAAATAGAAACATTGCCTTTGACCGCAGTGGAGCTAGAGAACGCGGTGGCGAAGGACAAACAAATACAAAAGTTGCTTCAAGGAATTCGACACAGCCGAGCAGTAGATGCGCAAGACAGCAGTAGATTCGGCATAGACCAACAAAAATTTACAATTCAAAAAGGGTGCTTACTACGTGGAATTCGAGTTTACATACCACCACCACTTCTCAGTTCTCAGCCAGACTCCAGAGCGAGCAGACGTCTGTTGCCTAGCTGGTATTCTTATCTGGTGTGAATCAAGTAGGAATGCAAAACGTGATAAAAAACAACAAAAAAATCATCAGTGCGTACGCCCGACCAAGCACGATGGTTCGGAGCGCAATTTCGAAACAAAAGGGGCACACAATTGCCGCCAATGTGCTCCACGCCGCCATCTCCTCGCCGCTGATAGATCCAGTGATCTCCCCCAATCGGTTTGCGGTTCTTGCAGACGCGCCGATGGATAATTGCGAAGAGACGGTGAACGAAAATGAAGTGACCAGTGGTAAACGCACTACTACACCCGAACGGAAAACAGTGCGCATTCCGCCTATCAAAATTTCTTGCATTTCGGTGGCGGAAGTGCATAAAAAAATTATTGACGCGAAAGTATTTAACTACACAAGGAAGGTGGTGAAGGATGGCATCTTGGTCAACACCACACATGCAGCCGATTTTAAAAAGGTGGTGAACCACCTGCAGAACAAAAAAACACCTTTCCACACGTGGCAACTTGTGGAAGATCGTACCACCAAAGTCGTATTGAAGGGCCTATACGATATGCCTGAAGCTGAATTGACCAACCTCCTAGAGGCAGAGGGCTTCAAACCCTCATCAATAAAAAACTCGGCATCGCAAAAAAACGATACGACGAGCAAGCAACATACTTGCTCCACTGGGCTCAGTCGTATTAAGTACGCTGAAAACCCTTCAAGCTATCGCCCGCTGCAGAGTGCATTGGTCGTATTATTCGTCAAAATCTGGACCGATGCAGTGCAGAAAATGCCAAGCATTTGGACACGGTGCCGCTAATTGCCACCACCAAGAAACCTGTATCAAATGTGCAGGCAAACACCTGTCCAGGTCATGCCCTCTCTCCCTCGAATTCACGGACAATGGCTTGATCCCGGCACACGGCTAAAATGTGCCAATTGTGACGGCAACCATCCGGCCAACTTCTCTGGTTGTCCCAATCGTCCGAAGCTGCAGCCGAAAGCTCCAAGGCCACCAAAGAAAAAAGAATTCTCCCTGAACGGAGTAGGTTTCCCATCGTTGCCAAATACCGCACCGCCCCCTGTCGTTCCAGCTCCCCCGCCGTCGGCTTGGTGTCATGCACAGCACCCCGCAGCCGATCTATTCGGTCCAGCCGAAGTGACAAATATCGTAGCTGTAGTGTTCAGCAAACTACGAGTCTGCAGAATAAAAGAAGAACAAATCACCGCTATCTATGAAGTGGTCAGTGCTTTCTGTTTCCAGAAATTAGCTCGATAGTGGCAGAACTTAAGATTCTATACTGGAATGCTAACGGCATTTCCAACAAGAAAGCTGAATTTATAAATTTTGTAAAAAGTAATGACTTCGACATCATTGCTATAGTGGACACTTTCTTAAAACCAACAAATAGATTTAGCGTCGCAAACTACACCAGTGTTAGACTTGACATGGCAAGCGGCCCTAAAGGAGGTATATTGATACTGATTAAAAGAACAATCGCTTTCTCAACCATGTGTGACCAGAACCTGAAAATAATTAAAACCCTAAGTATCCAAGTGCGCACGCGTAAAGGCCCTCTCTCCATTATTGCAGCATATAATCCCGGTGCTATTTCGCAATCAGTTGAGTTTGAGCAAGACATTCGCAAATTAACATCTCGCAAGGATAACTTCCTAGTGTGCGGGGATTTAAACGCGAGGCATAGGTTTTGGAACTGTATATCCTCTAACCCTGCCGGTAAGAGATTATTCGGGGAAATGCAAAAACGGCAATTTTTTGTATTACACCCCAATACCCCGACGTATTTTCCTAACGACCTTTCTCGAAACCCATCTACTCTGGATATCACGCTTTGTAATATAAACACTGGCATATCCGAGCTGAAAACCATTACTAACTTTACTTCCGACCATCTCCCTGTAACTCTCTCCCTTTCTCATGATTGTACACACGCTCAAGTGTACGATTCAATTTTTGATTACAGTAATGTCAAATGGCAAGTGTTCAAAAATCATATCAATTCCAGGATCAATCTCACGAACACAATTTTAGACACCATTAACACACCTTCACAGATTGACGCCATGATCGAATTGATTCCATTATAACATCAGCACATGAGATGGCAGTTCCTAAAACAGCCCCAGGAAAGTACAATTTGATCTTGTCCGAAGACATTTTGTCACTTATAAAAGTTCTAAATATCTATAGGAAAAAGAGTCAGAGACATAGTCAGAATGTTACATTCAAATACTATTACAAATTTCTCAAAAAATTTATTGAAAAAACAATATCCGAGAGCAGAAATTTAGCATGGTCCAAAAATCTTGAATGCATGAACTCGACCAGGGACACCAACAAAAGATTATGGAAATTTGTCAACATTATTAAATCGAATCAATCCTGCACTCAAAAAAGATGGTCGAATCCTCATCACCGCAGCAGAAAAGTGGGAAGCTTTTAAAAGTGAATTTGTGTCTGCGCACAATCTAACAACTTACTCACTTAATGGATGGCGAGGTTACTGCATCTATGAGGCGTTTACTTACATCAAGCGAAAGTGCAGATTCCTAACTGCAAAATTTCCGCAATTTAGTTAAAGCAAAAGACGTATCAACCATTCTGAAGAAACTTAAAAGTAAAAAATCTTCCGGCTATGACAGCATAAACAATGCTGTAATGCTCACTACCAAATAGCTACAGACCGATTAGCTTGCTCAGCTGCATTGGCAAGGTTTTTGAAAAGGTTGTTGAATCTCGTCTGAGAAACTTTGCCGAAACGACAACAACATCGTTTCGAATAATCAATTTGGTTTTCGCCTATTCTGTTCAACGACACACCAACTCCACAGGGTGACCAAGACTGTCTATGACAACAGGCAACGTAAAAAATCCACGGGTCTGGTGCTCTTAGACACTGAAAAAGCTTTCGATTCGATATGGCATGAAGGACTATTGCATAAATTACTAAAACTAAACTTTCCTCTATACCTCATTAGATTAATAGAGTCTTTCCTGTCACATAGACAAAACCGGGTAAACATTGGGACTCAACAATCATCAGAATATTCTTCACCGGCAGGGTTGCCTCAAGGCAGTGTCCTTTCACCTCTCCTGTTTAACATCTTCACATCGGACATTCCTAGCATGAGGAATTGCACACAATATCTATATGCAGATGATTTTGCAGTTTCTTGCTCATCCAAGTCTCCTAAATTCATTTGCAAACACTTAAATAAGGCACTCGATTCGTACTCTAAGTACTGCAAAACCTGGAAATTAAAACTCAACAGCAATAAAACAGAGGCCATATTTTTTACAAGATTTCGGAAACAAAATAAACTTTCTAGTAACAACTTACAGCTAGACAACAACAATGCGCGGCTGCCTGTGAGCGGGCGGTAACGCTGCTCCGCAGCGGTATTACTTCAATGGGTTCCATGGTAGAGATCCCGCAACAGCTGGGAGGCAGAATCAGCGACCCAGAACATCAGCAAGGGCCAGCCGAGCAGGTTCCTCCCGTGAAGTAAAAGGCTCCGCGCAAGCGAAAGCGAGGAGATGCCAAGAAGCAAGGCCAGACCGCAGCAACTGAAACGGTGAACAGCACGGCGGAGTCGACCCGAGCGATGGCCGACGTTCCCGAGGACAAGGCTGCCACTGTACCTGCTTGGTCTCCTGCTCCCAACCACAAGGCCACCAAGAAGACCAAACCCGCTGCGGCACAGGAAGCAACCGGCAACGGCGACAACGTACGCAAAGGCCGTTGGACGCCCCAACATCGCGCATGGCCAGGGGAGAGAGGTCCGGAGTTGTAGTTCTCGAGGCCAAGGAGGGCAACAGTTACATAGAGGCCTATACAGCCTTTTACGATGGATAGCATAAGTTGAAACGCGTTGAACGCCTTTGTAAACTCCGTTATCGCGTCTGGAAACCGGAATATGACATCTTGCAATCCTTCATCGCGTTTGTCACCGTCATTAATGATTCTTTAAACTCGAATATGATATTTGTAAACTTCATTATCGCCCTGTCAGATTGGAGGCCGGTTTGTTTTGGGTTTCATAGATGCAAATTGTGTACACATACATATATAGTCGACCATTCGAAAAAGACGTTACTGTTCACAAATTGTATCCACGCTGTGAATCAATTATTTTAAACGATTGAACGGTTCTATTGAATATCTGTTATGGAAATGGTATATTGTGGTATACACAAATCATAGCAGGGCCCATAGAAACGGAAATGTAAGATTTATTCTTACCAATCTAGTAAGCTTAGATGTGCTGCGGTGAAGGTAATTGCAAGTGAGAATTTCAGATTCCGTGATAAACAAGCTCAGCGAAGGAGAAACAGGATTAATTTGCCCACTGAGGAGTAGTGAGTTGGCCTTTTATTCCCCATTGAAACTGGAAAAGAAGTGTTAGAAAAGAATGACGCGTTGGAGGCACTGGTCCTGCTGGGTACATATGTGAAAACAAGCATGGTGTCAGCTCAAGACGATGAACAGCAACACTGCAACGACGGCATTTGATGAAATCAACAATCAACGAACAAACCTACCGCTTTCTGAATGAGCCCTCATTGTTCGAAGACGAGGCTAAGAAAGCTATTTATATTTTGTTCATTTTTGTGGTGATCTATGTATGAATTCCTAAAACCCACGCTTAAATGTTGCATACCATGCAAATAATCATGCAGGGCCTAGATTTAAAACATTTTCATACACAGTTCAAAACATTTTCAGAGGATCAGTTTATCTCAAACCACTGAAAAGCATTGTTACATTGTTGTATTGTTTCTTTGGCATGCAATTGAAAGTACACGTTTGAGGTTTGACTGTGGCCAAACAAATCGGGGATTTTGTGTTTTCATTGAAAAGGATTACACCATCAGAGCAGCGGTCCAATGCAGAGGAAGTAGTTTTGGCACGCAAGGAGTATGCCATTGAATTTTCAGCACTTCTCACCACGGTAGACTGTGAGAAGATAATATTCGTCGGAAAAATGGAGTATACGGTATGCATACGCTCATCCAAAACCAGCTCGACATCAGGGAGGGTTCCACACCTCCGGTACCGAAATATGCATATCCTATGCGCAATGAGTAGAGTGGGAATCGTCCACTATACAGCCTATAGACGACCGATTGATTTTAACGTTTTTGCCAATTTTATTAAGGAAATTAAAACGATTTTAAATTCAAAAAATATTCATTCCCGGATTATGGTTTTAGAAAACCAACATCTTACTCGAGGAATTGAAGTTCGTGAATGTTTTGAAGAAAGTGATAAAATAATGTACTTGCCACCTCATTCTCCATTCCTTCATCCTATGCATACTATGTTTAGTGAATGGAAAAAAATTATAACTAGGACATATTTGAATAACGAAGATAGCCTTATTGAAGCAATTGAAAATGCTTCACGCTTGATAACCAAACAGGACTGCGAAGGGTACGTTGCAAAAATGGTTGACAATATAACTAGATGCTTCAGAGAAGAATTTTTTATGGATTAACAGTAAATTATTATTTGCTTAATGAGCCTAATTTAAGATATCAGATGTAGGTAATAATGTAAATAAGAATAGTAAATTAATTTTCTTTTCTGGTTTTTATGTTACTATCGTGATTCCATTTTGAATTTTCAAGACTAAGATGTACGTGATAGCATATCGAAACTTTTACAATATCGAGATGTTCTTATGTAGCCTTTAAATTTAAATGTAAATGTGATATGCAACTAGTTCCAGTAAATGACCAGTGATTCATCAAATCATCCTTTGCATCCTTGCAGAATATAATAAAAACTATAGTTTGGTCGAAATAGCAAACCTCAAACGTGTACTTTCAATTGCATGCCAAAGAAACAATACAACCATGTAACAATGCTTTTCAGTGGTTTGAGATAAACTGATCCTCTGAAAATGTTTTGAACTGTGTATGAAAATGTTTTAAATCTAGGCCCTGCATGATTATTTGCATGGTATGCAACATTTAAGCGTGGGTTTTAGGAATTCATACATAGATCACCACAAAAATGAACAAAATATAAATAGCTTTCTTAGCCTCGTCTTCAAACAATGAGGGCTCATTCAGAAAGCGGTAGGTTTGTTCGTTGATTGTTGATTTCATCAAATGCCGTCGTTGCAGTGTTGCTGTTCATCGTCTTGAGCTGACACCATGCTTGTTTTCACATATGTACCCAGCAGGACCAGTGCCTCCAACGCGTCATTCTTTTCTAACACTTCTTTTCCAGTTTCAATGGGGAATAAAAGGCCAACTCACTACTCCTCAGTGGGCAAATTAATCCTGTTTCTCCTTCGCTGAGCTTGTTTATCACGGAATCTGAAATTCTCACTTGCAATTACCTTCACCGCAGCACATCTAAGCTTACTAGATTGGTAAGAATAAATCTTACATTTCCGTTTCTATGGGCCCTGCTATGATTTGTGTATACCACAATATACCATTTCCATAACAGATATTCAATAGAACCGTTCAATCGTTTAAAATAATTGATTCACAGCGTGGATACAATTTGTGAACAGTAACGTCTTTTTCGAATGGTCGACTATATATGTATGTGTACACAATTTGCATCTATGAAACCCAAAACAAACCGGCCTCCAATCTGATAGGGCGATAATGAAGTTTACAAATATCATATTCGAGTTTAAAGAATCATTAATGACGGTGACAAACGCGATGAAGGATTGCAAGATGTCATATTCCGGTTTCCAGACGCGATAACGGAGTTTACAAAGGCGTTCAACGCGTTTCAACTTATGCTATCCATCGTAAAAGGCTGTAAAGCTGTGCGGGAGAGAACAACCATTGATCAGCACGTCGCCAGGGCTTTCCGAACAGGCGAACGGTCGATGTCACTGTTTCTTAAGCCGAATGTCGACTGTGAGAGCGTGCGAGGTAGGAGTGAGAGCGTGGTAGGAGTGGCGCGCCTCCTGGTGGATAAACAGCCGGCAGCACTCATAGGAATCGACATGCTGGCCACCGCAGAGGACGTGGCAGCAGCGATCAAGCGGCAGGCGGGTCTAACGGTGCCAGCTGACGCGGTGCGCCTTTGGTGCAGCTACGATGGTATGCAGAAGGCACACGTCAAGCTGCCGCGCGGCCAGTGCCAAATGCTGGACGGCATGAAAATCCCCATCGGCAACACCCGGTGCGTCGTGCAGGCGGTCGCCTCAGTTCTAGCAAGTTAGCAGCTGTGCTACCGCTGCTTCGGGAATGGGTACCGTTCGCGGGAGTGTACCGGCCCTCGACTTTCGTTGCGGGGCCAAGCAGCACAAGGCGAAAGAGTGCAGCTCGAGCCCTAAATGCCTTGAGCATGTAACGGGGTCACCGGCCTGTAGCGAAAACAGCCAGTCATCGTGCTCCCGTCAGTTTCGACCTCAGTTAGCGGACGTGGCGCTGAGTTGAATGTTCTGCAGGTCAACTTAGCGCGCAGCAGAGTAGCGCAGGATTTGATGCTCCAGACCGCTCGGGAGCAGAAGATCGACGTCGTGCTGGCATCCGAAGTCTATCGCGTTCCCACGAACAACGGGAACTGGGCAGTGGACGCAACGATGAAGGTTGCAGTGATAGCCACCGGAGCTTTGCCAATTCAGCGAGTGTGGGCGAGCAGGGAAGGAATGGCGAGCAGGAAAGTGCCGGAAGAGCTACATTCAGCGCATTTCGCAACGACTCGCACTAAATCGCTTGCTCGGGGTTACTGCTGGTGGCCTGGAATGGACCAGGAGATAGAACGAATGGTAGCAAACTGTACGGACTGCCAGTCGGTCCAACCTGAACCGACTAAGGCGAATCTTCATTGCTGGGAGACACCAAGTGCGCCATTCTAACGTGTTTATGTGGATTTCGCAGGTCATCGCATTTATGGACAAATATTTTTTCGTTGATGCTTTCAGTAAATGGCCGGAGGTTAAGATTTGCCAATCTATCACGGCTGAACATACTGTAAACATGTGCCGTGAGCTGTTCAGTACATTTGGAATTCCATCAGATATAGTGAGCGGTCATGGCGTTCAGTTTACTTTAGTACTGTTAAAAGAATTCCTCAAGATGAACGGCGTGGTACATAAAATGGGTGCACCGTATCATCCAGCTACAAATGGCCAAGCAGAGCGATATGTGCAAACTATTAAAAACAAGTTAAACGCTGTGAACTGTCCCAAACCACAGATCCACCCTGAGCTGTGCAATATATTGCTGACCTACCGCAAAACAATACACACGGCGACGGGAAAATCGCCATCCATGCTGGTACTCGGAAGACAAATCCGATCGCGATTGGACCTAATGCTACCTACATCGGATAAGTCTAATAAGGAGAGTATGGAAGGGCGACAATTTCAGGTCGGAGATCGTATGCGAGTACGAGATTTCCAATCCCATGAGAAATGGAAATTCGGAAGAATTGCAGAGAGAGTGGGGAAGTTAAGGTACAATGTGCGACTAGACGATGGACGTGCGGCGACATTTCTATCCGCTAGTTGGGTCGCACATCAAACGACGATGAGCCAGCTGTTGTTGTGGAAACACGACTTCAGTCGATCACGCGCGGCAACTAGTGGAAAGCTAGGGAACTACCGAGCACTATAAAAGCGCGAAGTGGATTGCGCCTGACAAACACACACTCGTCCAACACGTCTATTAAAAACTATTCAAAAAGGTGAGCGGCATAGAGTGCAGTGGAAACTCCGTTATAAAAGGCACGAGCGGAAAACGCGTCTTTTGAGTTTCGCCCCACACGGTACCCCGCGACGAAGTGTACGTTCGACTTATTTCCGCGAATCACCCCACACCGTCTGAGCTCACGTTTACCAGAAATTCTTTCGAACTACGAACAACGAGAGCAACGAAGTCCGGCGCGAAAAAACATCGTCCCACCGACACCTCCGGCCGAAGACACGGGTTCCGAAGAAATGGACCCCACGCTCATGGAGGGTGACCTTGGGCCCAGGTCAGCTGCGAGCACCCACGTGGAAGCAATGCACCATCTGCGCTTACCTCCGCCACAGATGGACGTCAGGGACCTCAGTTCATTTTTCTGGGCGTTAGAGCACTGGTTTGCGGCGACCGGCATTCAGAGGTGCGTTCGTTGTTGGAGGACTCCCCCAAGACTGACCGGTATGCGTTTGTAAAACGGACCCTAACCTATCACTTCGAGGAGTCCCAGCGCTCCCGACTACACCGTTTACTAGCGACAATGGAGCTCGGTGACCGCAAACCAACTCAGTTGCATGCGGAAATGCGACGCACAGCCAACAACGCGATGTCGGAGTAGATGCTGTTTGACCTTTGGATCGGTCGACTCTCGGCCCACGTGCAATCAGCAGCCATCGCAGCCAGCGGAAGCCCCACCGACAATTCCCCCGTAGCGGATGCCGTGATGGACTGCTTGGCCGCCCCGCAGCGGAACGACGCGTTTTACAGCGTATCCGAGATGCGGATGCCGAGCGAACAACGACGATTGGAACAACGTCGGCCTGTTTCCGATTCGTCTGGTTGGATGGGGCGCGAGATAAACGACCTTAGGCAGCAATTGCGAAACCTGAGGAGTGACATGCAACGTGGACGGAAAAATCACAGCGGTTCACGACAACGGGAAAGAACGCTCTCTAGAGCCCCGCCAACTGCTGACCAGATGTGCTACTACCACCGAAAGTTCGGGACCGCCGCTAGGACCTGTCGCCCACCGTGCCGTTTCAGACGTATCTGGGAGCGGCACATCGACCATATTTCAAAGGTGGGTGCTGACCTGCAAGGTACAGCGAAAAATACTGGTGCGAAGAGCGATCATCAGAGAGGTGACATCACAACAAACCCGGAAGAGGTGTTTCCATCTACTTCTTCGAAAACTTCTACTGCTACGACGAATGATGCCGAATAGACGGATGTCGGAACATTACCTGTGTCCGAGCGGGAAACCGACATCACTTCGGAGCAGATCAAGGGTTCGGACGGAGGGAACAGCCCCGAGCCGGAGCCCGACCGATCAGATGACTTGAGCGGAGAGCTGAAGGTACGATGCTCCAGAGAATTGATATAGATATGTGAACGGGGTATATACGAACTCAACACTCTTGTTTATGTCAGTTTTGACAGTTGGGAAGTAAAGGAGTTCATTCGAGAATTGTCACCACGTGATACGGTCAAGTCCTTGCAGATCCGAAGATAATAACTAAGAAGATGTAATAGGATCTAAGCTACAAAAGAAACTTATGAGGTGAAATTAGATAGTTCAATCGTTCAAATGTCGATAGTTCGACAGGAGGCAGTGCCTTATGGTTCTGAATCTAGAGAGCAACGTGGTGTGACTGCCGTACACAACGTTGAGGCCGCAATCGCCGTCGATACTGTGCAGCCTTATTTCTTCCGTGACATAGAGGGTGGAATTCGTGGGATATAGTACGGATGGCACTAGAGACCTCCAGGCATGGTTTGTGGAATTTGAGAAAGTAACAACATTAGCGCATTGGTCTGACGAGCAGAAGTATATAATGTGCCGAAAGGAACATCCCGGACGAGCCCCCAAATGCAAATGGATCTAAGCTACAAAAGTAACTTATGAGGTGAAATTAGATAGTTCAATCGTTTTATTCACAACTATATCGACGAACGTCCCGATTACAACTCGTTGGAATGTTAAAGATAGATTATCTTTAACGGGGCTCAAAGTGGACTGAAAATAGAAAACACGCAGCTTTTCTTGCCTTTGTGAAAACTCTGTTTTATTCTAACAGCAATAGTGTGCGGTGTTACGTTAAAAGTGGAAAACTGAGAGAATAATAACTGGTATTTCGCTGTGATTTATAGAGAAAGATCAGTGGACGTTCTCAAGTCTTATCATGGAATTACTCACTTCCGACTTGTCTGTTAAACTTCAAATTAATGATGCTAAAATTGAAAAGACATCGAATAATGGAAGTGAATCATCAAAAAAAACCTACAATCAGGGGAAATTCCTTACAAGTAGATCATTCGGGAGTAGATTTGAGAGATTCGAACAACATTGCTTTTAGTGGATTCATGGAATGTGACGCTTGGAAGCCTGAGGATGGGGTACCCTATATGGTGTGGATCCCAAGTACTCATTTGATGCTTTAAGCAAGCCGTAGACGTTACATATTAATCTGCACAGATGTTTGACGTCTACAGCCTTTCCTTAGCTATTTCCAACATCCCCGAGATATTCGGGATATCTCGAGGGATGTTTGACAGACGATGGGTACGAGAGAACAAAGGAAATCTGTAGACGTCAAAGATCTGCACGGATTAATATGTGACGTCTACAGCCAGCTTTACACGCTGAAGGACATATCTTTTTTTTTTTTTGTGGCACGACATCCCCTAGTGGAGGGTTCCAGATTCGAGATTCGATCCCACACCTGTGGTGTGGTGTTTCCTCGCGCTACCGCTGCGCCATGGGCACCCCCGAGGGATATATCTAAGCCTGAATATTATGTCAATTACTTTATTAATTAATGGATTGCTAGACTAAAACTTCCAACCAAATTTTGGATGGGATGAATGGATGAATTCGCAAGTATGAACGTATTGGGTAAGACGACAGTAGATGTTTTGAAAATGAACTTTTCTGATTACTTGATGTTTAATGCTGAATTGTTCGTCGTATGTCAACATCATGAGGTTGAACGGAAGATGGAATTTGAGCTTGATTTTATTGCCGAGGATAATTTGAATATTTTGAAATGGACCTAAACGATCAACATTGCCAAGTGTGCCATACATGAAATCATGATGGGGGATGAAAAATGGTTTGTTGATGTAACCAAGCCCAATAACAGAATACGAGTTAACCATATGTTTGGTTGGATGTCGATCGTGAGATCAGCTGTATGCACCGAGGTATCTTATGAGAATTTAAAGAATGCCGTTCATTCACCTGTGGCTTTATGTACCAAAATGATATCTACTAGATTGGAAGGGGCATCTAATGATGTAGTGAAATGTGTAGTGAGATCAGCCGAATATCTTCGTGGGCGTTCTGCTCTCTTGGTCGCCATTAAGTCCGAGAGTCCAACAAGGATAGTCGATTGGTTAAACTATCATATATACAACAACATACGTCAATATTGGAAAGTGGGTGTGACTGGGTTCGACCTTCGCATGGATAAATCTAAGGTACTTCAAATTACCTCTAAAGTTATACTTGGAAGAGAGTTGATGAACGTATATGCATAGCCTTGGGCGCACAACAGATTGATTGAGCTTGTACAGAAAGCTTCAAATCACATGAAGATAACCGTATTATCACGGTCTTGGATTCATGGAGGTATGAAATTGAACGTTGAAGGTTTCCAGCAACAGATGAACACTGTATTTCTGCGTAACTTGATAAATGTGTCTGAACTAGACAAATCGATAAAAGATGTAATCTATGATAATGCACGAGCTACCATCACACTTACAAACAGCTACACTAACTTTGATAACATTATAAGTATGTGCGGTCGCGTCCGTACCACCATAATTAACACTATGAAGCGGAAGAATACACTGATCGAGGCTTTTGTTAATGGATTTTGTTCACTGCGTAATGGGAATGTAAAGGGAGTTGAAGCTTTGATAGGTAAGAAAGTCATGTCTCAAATGTGTGTGGTAATTAAAGATCCGAATTATGAGTTAACTGCACGGCAGAAAGATATTAAGAGTGGAGTACGCCAGCAAGTGGCGTCATACGCTGGAGTGGCTGGATCAAAGAATATTTTGTTGTCATCAAAAGACATGTTATTGATTATTCCCGTTTTGCCTTTTGATATAAGCGCAATAATGTCAAAGGAAATAGATACTGAGGTGGTTACTCAATCGACCACGATTATCGAAGAAGAATTCTCAATTGATGAAATTGAAAGCTTTTATTAAAAAAGGTTTTTTATATAGATTGGGCACTGGCCAGAATATTATTATCATAAAGATCCCAAAAAGACGAGTGAGAAGAGTACGGGTAGAGGCTGAGGGCGTACTACGATAAATAAAATCCCCAGTAAAGTGATCCCGCTACGGCATCCGGAGCAGCAAAGGGGTTTATCGCAAACTCCGCCGACGAATTGAGGATCCTCCACGTATTCACTCACCTGGACCACCAGCATTGTCGATTCACGAACTAGCGACACGACAGCAAAAACAAAATCGTAAGTAATTTTTATTTTCTCTCCAAGTGCAGTCAAATTAAAGTGCAAAAAAAAGTAAAGAAAAAAAAACTTACTACCAGATAGGGCCCATGGGACTCAGCATAAAAAAATCGTGACAAATTTTGACACAACTGCTATTTACAAATAACTGTGAAACTATAGCGCACTACCAGATAGACGCTTTAAATAACAGGTATTTAGCTAAGTTAGTGCGAAAATTTGTTCACGTCCCTGAATATTCAGGAAGGGAAGTACGATCATTTGTGTGAGCTTTCAATATTGAATTCCGCACTACCAGATAGACGGAGATTCAACCCTTTGGTGCAACTACAAGTTAGGCGTATAAAAAAAAGGGTGCTGTGTACATTTTTTTTAATGAGTAGGAAACTTGCTGAAGCCCTATTCTCAAATCGTCTGATTAGCAGTGAAGACGACTCAAGTGAGTACAGCGTAGATCTGAGTATTGGCGCTCAGATTGGAAACCAGAGAACGCCTCATGAACAGTCCGCCGCACAAGTTTTGTCGTCGCAAGCAGAAACACCTAAGTTGCAACTTGATGCGTTCCGCATTCCGGACCCGATCAAGGGTATACCGAGATACGATGGGAAACGCAAACAACTTAACTCATGGCTAACGATGGTCGAAAATACTTTGTCAATTTTCGAACCGTTAGTGAGTGAGCAAGCGTTTTCCTTTTATGTGCAGGCAATCGCGAAAAAAATTGAAGGGAAAGCGAAAGACATTTTATGCCTCATTGGAAACCCACGGAGTTTTGGAAAAATAAAAATTGTGTTAATAAATACTTTAGGTGACAGACAAGAATTGACTACCCATAAGTGCCAATTGTGGGAGAACAGGATGACCGAGCATCACGGCGTCCATAAATAATACCAACAAACAAAAGAAGTTGTTCAAAAGATCAAAACTCATGCCAAACAGTCCGAAATCTACAACCAACATTGAGTTGGCATCAATCAATTTATTGATGAGGATGAACTTGCCGCATTTATTGCCGGACTTTTAAACCGGCATTTAGTGCCGGACGGAAAGAACCATATTTTGGCCACGGCAAGGCAGCGCGCCCGAAAGACATAGAAGATGCTTATACATTTATTTGCAAATTTCAATCTAGGGAATCTACAACTTCAACTGTTCAGACGAAAAATGCAAGCATGGCAAAATCAGCTAACTATTCACAGCAGCAAAATCGATTTAAGCCAGCACACAGCAACACATTTAACCCTCATATTAAAAACGAAAACAGCATTCGTTCACCTCCACACACGGAAGTCTCCAAAAAGAACCATTTTGGCAATCCTAAATATGTAATAAATATGACTCGGGATACGCCTATGGAAGTTGACCCTTCAATTAGAAGCGGCCAAACATTAGACAAAAAACAAATAAATCATGTCGAAATGCACGCAACAATCAGTGACAACAGCAATTAAAATTTTCGAATTATCGGAAAACAACCAAATCAAACAAAAATGGGAAGTGTGATTTCCTTCCGTATCTGTTGATTTTTGACGAGTCACAAAATCGGCACATGTATGTTAATAGACACGGGTGCGAACAAAACTATTATCGCAAACGGAATTTTAAAACATTCACGTATTAAACAGGAATGTACAGTGAGAAACATGGTTGGTGTACATAAGGCTGATGAGATAGTAACATGTAAACTTCTCGGACCAAACATAGAGTAACAAACATACAGCATTCTAGACTTTCATGATTATTTTGACGGAATCATTGGGTCAGAAGTTATGTCTGAAACTAACACAAAGCGAGGAGGTACATCATCGTCCAAGAATCGGAATCAGAGGCAACCTGCTGTAGAGGTGGATCAGATCATCGTGTAAAGTACGAGGACGTACTTTTTTCACCCCCCGAGGAGTTATGACAGTGACCCACAGCCAGACTCCAAACACGACATCGCGTCAGCAGATTCCAGCGTGAGCGTGGGAAAGAATGCCACGTAATAGGAGCTAGCGAGCGTGAACGAAATAGGAGCTGGTTAGGACAGTCAACCGAGTGGGTCGGGCAGAAGGTTAGTTTTATCGTAGAACTCAACGAGTGAGGACGCGCCTCAACAGTAGTTTAATGAAAGAATAAAAATTAGTTTTATTTTTTTAACACAACTGTGGCGTCTAACTCATTATTACATGCGAAACGGCTCTTAGAAGGTGCGGCAAGGGCGTTCGTTAGAAGCCTACCGAACATAACTTCGTGGAAGGACCTTAAGGCAGCGCTGGAAGCAGAGTTCGAAGAAACGGAATCAAGCGCACATATTCACAAATTGTTGAGGCGACGTAAGAAGTCCAAGGAGGAGGCAGAAGGAAGAACCAGCTAGTCGGGGCGACGCAAACGTGTGCTACAATTGTGGCGAAAGATCGCATCGCTCGCGCGCGTGCCCGAACAAAACCAAGGGCACCAAATGTTTCCGCTGTAACAATTTCGGACACATTGCGAGGCAGTGTGTGGCAGATGCAAGGAAGCCCGTCGACGCGAAGAAGGTATGTACGATTGCAAACGTACCACACATGAAAATAACAATTGGTTCTCTAACGTACGACGCAGCAGTAGACACATGCAGCGAGGAGACCTTATTGCGCGAGGAAAAACTGCAATGTGTTTGTACTTTGTAAAAACATTGAGTTTAGACCAGTTGACATAAACTTAGCATCAACCACTAGGCACATATTTCGTCCTAGAAATGTATAAATAAGAGCGCAATAAATGAAATCTCTCTCTTGATCCTCGCACTTCGTTGTCACTGTTTGGGTAAATATTTGTCGCGTCCGAAACAACGATCCGAAATTTCGCGCTAGATCAGAATGCAATAACCACTCAGGTGTTGCTCGGTATGGATTTAGTAGAAAGTAGAAATGTGACTTAGTGACTAAAATGGAATACTTGGGACTCAATCCAGACTTGGTTAACAGAGTGGAGAGACATTTCTTGGTGACTAACATGGAAAACTTAGGATTCAATCCAGACTTGGTTAGACTGCTGAAAAAGTTTGAAGAACATGCTTGTTCACAAAATTTTATCAATGGATTGCTGTCACCTTCTTTCCCAATTCAGAGATCTGTGCATCAGGGGGATCCATCGCCGATGCAAGTCCAGTCGGTGTCGGAGCTGTCCTCATCCAGATCAACAGTCTCCAGTCGGTCCACGTTTCTTTTCATATGCGAGCCGAAGCCTCACCAACGCGGAGAAACGTTACGCCCAAATAGAAAAAGAAGCCCTTGCATTAGTTTGGGCCGTTGAGCGATTTCACTTCTATCTGTATGACCGGTCAATTTTAAAAAGGCTCACAATAAGTCAGGAAACTGACTCAGACTGGAAGGATGATTTAAATAAGTACATCATAATGTACCGATCAATACCACACTCAACAACCGGAAAATCGCCATCGGAAATGCTTCTAGGTTTCAACATCCGAGATAAATTACCATCGATCAACCAGCCAAAGGAAGTTGATGAGGAAATATTGGATAGGGATAAGGAGAAGAAAGCTAAAGGCAAAACATGCGCCGATGAGCGAAGCTGAACCCCATCGCTGTTCATGCACGCACCTGAATTTCTATAGTTAGTCTAGTTAGTCTTGTTCTGAACTCCAACCAGTGAACATCAATTAAATTTTTGAACGGAAAAGTATTGCAAGTCGGCTTCACTTGCAAAAGAGGCTTTTGACTTTGAGGCATACTTGTGGAGGTCTTCAGGACCATTTCCTTATTTTCAGACCAGCTAATACTCGAGTACAAATCGGCGGGTGCTAAGTTAGAAGAGATAGACATAGTTTGTTATCTACTACTTACACTCGGATCCAAGATCGAAACCGTTGTTACTGCTATACAAACAATGACGGAAGAGAATGTATCGATGGATTTGGTGAAGTGTAGACTTCTTGCCGAAGAAATAAAGCAAAATTCGAAGGAAAGTGCAATATCGCGTGAGTCAAAAACGGTTGATGCAGCATTTACGGGTACCAGTGCGAGAAAACAACATAAGAACAATAAGAAGAAACCCGTTAAGTGGAAGTGTTATGGTTGTCATCGCAGTTCGGTTCTAGAGCTTGATCGAAACAGACGTGCGTGATAGAAGTGTTCCAAGTATAAAAAGAAAAAATGAGTGCGGAGAGAGAGTTTACCGTAAAGGTAGATTTCTCCGGCATTCCAAAGAGACCTCCGCCTAGCGAGGTCACCTCTTTTGTGTTCGATAAATTAAAAATTCCCATCGAAAACGTCAGCCGTATTCACCTATGGACATCATCCACCGCGACCTTGGTCTCCATAAAAGAGCAAAGTTTGGCGATGTCCAAATCGTGCAGGAGTACGACAGGAAGCACAGCATCCTGTGCAACGACATGAAATATGTCATTCCCATCTCGATGGACGATGAATCTACTATAGTTAAGATCCACGACGCTCCATCTGAGGTTTCAAATGAAATAATTAAAAAAGAACTGAGCTTGTACGGACGAGTGATATCCGTAACAGAAGGTGTATGGGGACCCCAATACAACTGTGGTACAAAAACAGATACCATCGTACATTATCATTGGCGGAGAAACAACGCTGGTGACATATAGTGGACAACAGTACACATGCAGAAAGTGCGGACTCGCAGTGCACCACGGTATGACCTGCCTGCAGAGCAGGAAGCTGCATGTGCAAAAATCAAAGGTGAGCGACCGAATCAGCAGCTACGCCGATGCCACAAAAGCGGTACAAAAGGGAGCTCCCATATCAGTGACCAACAACAGTGGTATCGAGGCAAACGAGAAAAGCGATACGAGACAATAGATAGTGCAAACGTGATAATCACGGAGAGGACAACCACTCTCCAAGGAGCAGCAAATCGAAATCTCCCATAAGATCCAAATCGTTCTCTACGATAGCAGGACCATCGCACTACAGAGAATGTTCAAAGAAGAGAGAAACGATGACGAAACTAACCGATTTGATAAACATTCAGTGCAAAAGAGGTAGGACGAAATATACGGGGAAAGTCATGATGGAGAAACTACCTCCAAAGCAAACAAATATAACAAGTAAATGATAAAAAAAATCGCGAGGGGCATAAAATTGCCGATTGTCCGAAAAAACACAAACAAAAGGTGTTAAAAAGGAACAACGCGCAAGTGACGAACAGTGAAGTTTGTTTCCTTAGTGGTGAAAATAATTTACGGAAGCAAGCTGGATCGTCGACTCGGGATCGTCGGAACACATTTCAAACGATAGGTCGCTTTTCAAAAGGCTGTTTCCAATGAAACAGCCTATGCATATTTCAGTAGCTAAGGAAGGTGAGACCATTATCGCATAGGAGTTTAGAGATGTAAAATTGTTTGCTTTTTCAGAAAAAGGGAAACAGAGAGCAATTAGAAAAATGTTCTCTTTATCGCTTCAGGGATACTTGAATGATGCCAATGAACTTATTGTCGGTAAGAAAAATAGAAACCACTGGATTGAACGTATTGTTCGAAAATGGTATTGTGAGAATAGAGAACGCTGCTGGAATAATCGTAAAAGAGAAACGTCGCGGTAAGCTATATGAACTGGTGCTTTATCGGGAAATTTGTGATAATGGTGCAAGTCTCTATTCGTGTGGTCGAGTGCCTAAAGAACTGAAATTATGGCATTGACGGTATGGGCATCTGAGTGCGAAAAACCTGCAGAATCTCATCAAGAAAAAAGTTGTAGGTGGAATTGATGTAACTGTCACGAACGCTCAAAGTGAGTTTGTATGCGAATAATGCCACGTGGGAAATCAGTCACGAAAACCGTTTTCCAGTTTTGATTGCAAAAGATCAAAACGCGTTCTTGAGCTAATACTAAATAATGACCAATAGGTTTGTATAAACACGAAAGATGAGGTATCGGACAAGTTCAAGAAATATGAGGCATTTGTGAAAGCTAAATTCGGCCAGTGTATTTCGCGGTTACGGTGTGACAACGGAGGTGAATACACGGGACGTGGATTCAAAAACTTCTGTACGGTGAAGGGAATTCAAATCGAGTGGAATGTGAGCTAGTGCGCTAGATGATAAAGACACCATTTGAAGTTTGGGAAGACCGTAGGCCCAGCGACAGCGTTAACCCACAGGGATTCGCCAATACAGCATATCGGCCAACTGAGCTATACATGGAGCCAACCAACTTGGAGTCACCCATATCAAAGCGTCGGACAGCAAGATTGGGGCAGTCAAGAGCGAAACCAATACGAGAACGGCAACCACACAAACCTACCCACACGTTCGCGATATACAAACGATATGCCTAGCTCAGCTCACAATGGGAACCAAAAAAACTCTTAGGCGGGTTTCCACCACGTAAAGGCGGAGGGACCCCGGGAAAGAGAGATTCGGTGTTGCACGTTGAAACCCTAGATTTAGAAAACGCTGATGACCACCTGTTTTAAACTGAAATTCTTACCCGAGCTGCACACGGTAAGAAGTTGGGTTACGTGATCGACTCTGGTGCATGCTTCAATGCTTCTTGCATTGCGGAAAAGGGTGATGTGGAGTCGGAGTTGGTTCCCGCGACTGCGCATACAGCCAAACATGATGACTGTGGCGGTTTTAGGTTACATAATGCACCAAGAAAAAAACATGCTGACTGCGATGTTCTGGAGTTGGCACGGAACTCGTCAGCAGTAAGCGCTTCAAGGGACAACAGCCATGTGCGCCAAAGGGATGGTAGTCAGAATATCAAAATAACAAACGCGATAGCTGTAACGAGACAGCAAACAACTAAAAAGCATGGAAAAACAAATATGGATAAGACTAACAACAAACATTCCAACGGAAAACAGGATAGAATAGTTTTGCTAGACCTCGAGGGAAAAGATGTGCCAAACCATCCGAATGACCGCAAGGGAAAAGATGACTTAACGCATCCGAATGACCGCAAGGGAAAAGAAGACATCGATCATTGGAACGACCTTAGGAATATAGAGTTACGGTATACACCAAGCCATAAGGGCACGGCAAGCAGTTCAACTACACCGCAGGGCAACGAACAGCAGTACCGGCGCCAAGCAGCGCCAGCAATGCAACGCCAGCTGAGGGCACCGTACCTTACAAGCGGAGTCAGCAGAAATCGACCAACACCAGCTGAGCGCACCAGCCGATATGCAGCACGTGCAGAAAACACGTGTACGCCGTAAAATATTCTGACATGGACGAGCAAAGTATTTGCGAGTACATTGTGGATGGCGTAACAGAGGACACCGCAAGACGAGTCATGTTATACGAGGCGAAGACGGTAGCGGATTTGTAGGAAAAACTGATTTGCATGGAACTCGCCCACAGCAAAAGAGGTAGTGCCCGCGAGACTGGAGGAAACAAGACAAAAAACTGTTTCAATGGTGGAAGTGTGGAACACTAGCTCGCCCACTGCCCCATAAAAAACAACGGGCCGAAATGTTTTAAGTGCAACGCGCACGGTCACCGTGCAAAATGCACAAAGCAAACTCGTGGAAGCGACCCGAAATGCTTCAAGTGTGGTGAAGCCGGACACATTTCACCTCGTTGTGCAATAGCAGTGGCGCGGCTAGCTAAGGTTAATTACATCAGAAATCGCTTTCCGACCGTCGACATGGAGTTTGGTGTGATGGTCGATTGACCAGATTAAGCCATGGGCCAATCCAGGAGGGTTATAACGCCAGGAGGGCCGTGTGGGGGTAGAGCACGAGTGAGAGAAACGAGCGCTGGCGAGCGAGTGGCGGAATATAAAAGGCCGCGAATATCCGGTGACAGTCGCAACGTATGAGCCGAGGAGTAACGTGAAAGGTCACAATCCAGACGCGCAGCGTTACGTCAAATAAAGAAAAGCTTGAAGTTAACCCGTATCATACTTCTTACAAACATACAAACAGTAGCAATGGCCTAATAGCATACACATTAGGAAAAGTTAGGATAAAAACAGGCTACGATGGATTGATACATGAGATAGAACTACAAATAATCAGAGAAAACTTAAAGCTGATAGATCAGACAAGAACTTTCTACAATAGTTCCGGTCACCTCGAAGATACTCTGAAAAGGAAGATTGAAATAGCAAAGAAAAAATTTAACGCACTTCAAGTGAGAAGGAAGAAACGAGCGCTTATTAATATGCTAGGGACAGCTATCAAATACATAGCCGGAAACCCAAATATCGAAGACATCGAAAAAAGTTTAAAAGAGCTTGAATCGAATCAAGAAAAGCAGATAAACAGTAACAGCTTGTACGAAGATAGGATCAATAAGATCACAGTATCTCTCAAGTTAATTGATTTTGAGCTCGCTTTAAAGAAAAACCAAACAGATAAAAATACAATGGATTTAGAACTCGTAAACTTTATCTTCAATACCGAGAACATCGTAAAACTGTTGGAAGATATAGAGGAACAAGTAGCATTTGCAAAAATGAACCTTCTCTACAAAAACATTTTATCAGATCCAGAGAAAATATTCATTTTCAACAAGCTTAGGGAACAAAGCATTACAATAGAATTGTTAGACGTAGCCCTGCAGTACGTGACGACCAGTTTATCATTCAGTAACAATCGCATCATCCTGCTGATTAAAATTCCTAAACTTCACGAAGAACCCTTCGAGCTGTTGCGCTTGGAAACAGTTAACTCCAACGGTTCCCCGCTCAACACCAACATCCATCTAGAGATAAGATAATATCCCAATAAGAGACGAATGCATTTTCAACATGCTCACACACCGTCCAGCAGAGTGCAAATTCTCAAAAGGGAAAAGCCCAACACGCATCGTATAAATCAAGCAAAGTATAGTGCTAATAGATACAGTCGAAGATGTGCTCATTACAGATGATTGCAATGGAGAAAAAACGATTTACAAACCAACGATAATCGAAATAACCAATTGCACAGTAACTACTCCACATCTAACATTCTCAAACACACCCCAGAAAGTATTCGAAATGGAATATCTAACACCAATATACGCTAAAGTGGTTAATTGGATAGAAACTCCAACATTAGCGCAGGAAATCCAACAATTAAACATCGAAAACCTGCAAAAGATAAACCACATCCGATCAACCATAAATATAACTCACCAAACCATCGGTTACGGATTCATAGGAATCGTTACCAGCATTCTAACGTGCATGGCATTTAAGATCCTCATGAACAGAAGCAAACAGGAAAGCAACAAAACCATCCTGCAAATCACCGGAAGACAAGAAGAATCATATTTCTCACAGCCAACAACGGTACCGATGAAGAATTTGCAGATTCCACGGTTTGCTCTCCATACTAGCCGATCGAGGACGACCGACCAATCTTAGGGGGAAGGCGTTACGAAGGGAAACCAAGCCGACGCATCATATTTCACCCTCGCGACAGGATGCCGCCACATTCCATGAGAACCCTTGCTAGGGGACGTAACCACTCAACGCAGAAACCAGCGCGAAACCTCGCGACAGGACATAACCACTCGATAACATAACAGAAGGAAATGTAAGGATATCAATTCAATGATTAGTACACCTTAGGTATAATTATCTTGGTTTGTCAAATGTATAAATACGAAGTGTCCGGAATAAACCGATCAGTCGAACTATGTCAGTCACCGAAAGTAGTCGTGTGTTAAATCGAATGTTCGCTCAATAGGTTATGGGCCCAGACTCGCTCGGTGCTGTGCGAAACAACTAAGTGCTTGCTAGTGAAAACCGATTCCTTTGTGTAAATTGCTGTTATGGCAACGGAAAAGAAAGAAAATATAAACGCCACCACAAGTGGTCGGCTCGGTGCGGAACCCATGGATTTCTACAAAATGTTTTCGTTCGATGGAACGAATTACTCTTCCTGGAAGTTCAGAATGAAGTGCATGCTAGAGGAGCATGACTTAGTCGAATACCTATCGACCGAACCGGGAGATTCCGCGCAGAAAAATAAACAGGACAAACGGTGCAAATCATTACTAATTGCAAGAATTAGTGGCAGCCATTTAGAATATGTGCAGGAATGTGAAACATCGAAACAGATATGGGACACGCTGCAGAAGGTGTTCAAACGGAAAAGTTTGTCGAGTAGAATGCACGTAAAAAGAAAAATACTCCTGCTGAAGCAAGGAAATTCCAACTTAACGGATAATTTCCTGGCGTACGATAAATTAGTACGCGGATACAAAGCAACGGGAGGTACCATGGAGAGCGAAGACGCAATATGTCATTTATTGCTTACGCTCGGGCCAGAATATTCAACAATAGTGACAATTCTAGAAACAATGCCTGTAGACCAACTAACCATGGATTTGGTAAAGGCAAGATTGCTAGATGAGGAAACGAAAAGAAGCATCGAAATCCCTAGAAATGATGAACAATCACAACAAAATTTCATTGGCGATGATGTGACTCCCAGAACACCACAAAAGTTTACACTACAAGAGGTATCGTGGATAGTTGACTCCGGTGCTTCGGAACACATAACTAATAACAAAGACCTTTTGGACAAACTAGTCCCGATGCAAAACCCCATAACAATATCTATAGCCAAGGAAGGAGAAATAATTGTTGCTGAACAAAGTGGTGAAGTCCAGCTAGTTTCCATGGTACACGAAAGACCGTTTTCCATTGACCTCAAGAACGTATTATACATACCGGACGCACGAGTGAACCTGCTGTCTGTGAGAAAGATGGAGTCAGCGGGATTCACCGTTATGTTCAAGGAAGGTAGAGTTCTCGTAAAGCGAGATGGTAAAACGATTATATGCGGAAGTCGACGGGGAAAGCTGTACGAGGTGACATTCTTTAAAAACGTAAGTGCTGCCGATTCGTGTCTATATCCATGCGGAAAAATACCAAAAAGCTTAGAATTATGGCATCGACGATTTGGCCATCTAAGTGCAAACGGGTTGGAGCAACTTATGCGAAACGAGATGGTTGTAGGAATGCAATCGAGTGCGCGACAAATTAACGAAGAATATGTTTGTGAATCATGCGTCGCCGGTAAACTTTCTCGTAGGTAATTTGTGGCAAGTGAAAGAAGAAATTCTAGCAGAATATTAGAATTAGTACATTCTGACATTTGTGGCCCTATTACTCCAGTCGGAGTTTGTGGTGAAAATTATTTCATCACATTTATAGACGACTGGAGCCGATTTACAATGGTGTTCTTGTTAAACTCCAAGGAGGAGGTTCTTGATACTTTTCGTAAATACGAATCGTTTTTAAATGCAAAGTTTGGCTCATGTATTTCTCGTTTCCGATGTGACAATGGAGGAGAATACATCAGTCGCAATTTTCGCAGTTTTTGCGATAGGAAGGGGATACAGATAGAGTTGACAGTGCCATACACTCCAGAACAGAACGATGTGAGCGAGCGTATGAATCGGACTCTCGGTGAAAAGGCTCGATCCATGCTAGAAGACAGCAACATCGGAAAGATGTTTTGGGGAGTTGCTATCCAGACGGCAGCGTTTTTGGCAAACCGAAGTCCTACGAGCGCGCTTGGTGAGCGGAAAACACCATTTGAAATGTGGGAAGGAAAGAAACCAAACGTCGGAGGTTTGAGAGCGTTTGGATCAGCAGTGTTTGTGCACATCCCAAAGGAGCGTAGGAAGAAACTGGACGCAAAATCCTGGAAAGGAATTTTTGTGGGCTATACTCATTGCGGTTATCGAGTATGGGATCCAGAGAAAAGGGGGATTGTTGCTGCGCGCGACGTAATTTTCGTCGAACAAAAGGAAAATATGTGTATTCCCACAAATACGCGTATTAGTGGTAAATCCATAAGTGTAATAGACTTGAATATACCAGTGGAAAGTGATAGCGAAAACATTCATGAGTTCAATGAAGAATCAGTTGAAAGTTGTCTGGATCAGACTGTCCGTGAGAACAATAATACCGAACAAGAGCTGAGTCCGCGTGCAGTGAGAAACCGAGTGGCACCATTCTGGCATGAAGACAATGATTTTTCTGGTTTTGCGTTCAGTGCAATGACTTTCGTCAACGATTTGCCGCGATCTTTAGAGGATGCAAAGAATAGGACCGATTGGAATAAGTGGAAAATCGCAGTTCGGGATGAGATGGATTCGCTTGAAAGAAACAAAACCTGGTCATTGGTTAAATTGCACAAAGGTAGAAAAACAGTTTCATGTAAATGGGTTTTCAAAATCAAAAGGGGAAATGAGCAAGAAGATAGATACAAGGCGCGTTTAGTGGCTCGCGGATTTTCTCAAAGACAAGGTTTTGATTATTCAGATACCTACTCCCCTGTTGCAAAATTGGATACCATTAGAACAGTACTGGCTATAGCAAATTATAATAATTGGTGTATTCATCAAATGGATGTGTGCACAGCGTTTCCGAATGGCGAAATTAGTGAAGAAATTTACATGGAACAACCAGAAGGTTTTAATTTAGGAAAAGATTTGATTTGCCGTCTAAATAAATCTGTTACAAACAAAAGTAAAAAATTAACAAATTTTAGGAAGTCTCACATTGGTTGTGAAGCAACCAAAACTTTCGTCTTTTTATTACACCGATTTGTTTGTAACTGAAAGACCCGTCGCCTGTTTTCCGCGCTTCTATATACATTTTTCCATCTATAAAGATCCTCATCTTTGACAGGTGCTTGTTAGAGCGAGTCCAGGTTAGCAGTTCCGGACTGTTTCTAACAAAATCTTTATACGGATTAAAGCAAGCTTCTAGGGCCTGGAACAGGAAGTTCAATGAATTTGTAGAAAGCAGAAACTTCTCAGCTAGCGACAATGATCCTTGCCTTTATGTTAGAGGAAATGGTACTGAAAGAATAATAATAATTTTATATGTCGATGATCTACTAATTGTAAGACAAAGTTTAAACGAGGTCACAGCAGTTAAGAAAATGTTATCAAAAAAAATTGCAATGACCGAAGTTTCTTAGGAATGGATATAGACCGATGTGAAGAAAAGAGACTTCTATATATAAATCAGACAAAATTTCTTAAAGATTTGTTAATGAGATTTAACATGAGCGAATGTAATCCTATAGCAACTCCCGCTGAGTGTAATTTACGCTGAGTGTGTAAATCAAACGAATTGATAAACCATATCGGGAATTAATAGGTTGCTTAATGTATGTTGCATTAACTTCACGTCCAGACCTATGTGCAGCAACGATTTACCTTAATCAATTTCAAAGTTGCCCAAATGAAGAACATTGGGTGCAGTTGAAAAGGGTATTAAGATACATAAAAGGAACGCTAGATTTGAAACTGACGTATGATGGAAACGTTGATAAAGACACATTAAAGGCATTTGCAGATGCAGATTGGGCTAGTAATCAGATTGACAGGAAATCATTGTCAGGATATATTTTCAAAGTTTATGGAGCAACTGTTAGTTGGCTAACAAAGAAGCAATCAACAATAGCTCTGTCTTCTACTGAGGCTGAGCTGATTTCACTCAGTAATGCAATATGTTTCGGTACTTGGTTGGAACGATTGCTAGAAGATTTAGGATGCAAATGTGGTAATCCAATCACTTATTATGAAGATAATCAGTCTACAATACGTGTAGCTGAAGAAGAGCGTAGCTTGGGAAGGCTGAAACATATAAATGTGAAGCATCTTTTCATAAGAGATAAGATACAAAGCGAAAAGGTTACGTTGAAGTACATTGCCTCGGCTGAACAACAGGCCGATATAATGACAAAAGGATTGCCGAAGCATAGTTTCATCAAGCATAGGATGAATTTAGGATTATTAGAGATATTGAATTGAGGGGGAATGTTGGGATATCAATTCAATGATTAGTACACCTTAGGTATAATTATCATGGTTTGTCAAATGTATAAATACGAAGAGTCCGGAATAAACCGATCAGTCGAACTATGTCAGTCACCGAAAGTAGTCGTGTGTTAAATCGAATGTTCGAATCGAATCGAACTCCGATTCTGACACCCAAGCCGACCAGTCGTAATTATAATTGGCGCCCGAATAGGGACCTGAAAGTTACAAGTTCCAACGAGTGGGGTGAAGTTCTTACAAAAATCCTGCTCAAAGTATAAAAGTGTTGCTGCATATAGTGACATTTCTTACAATCAACACCGAGGACCCGTATTAGGTAGATCTTCTAAAAAGGACCATTCGGAGCATCACGCAGCCTTTCAGCCCAAACCCGACCTGGACATGCAGTTTTTGTCGCTGTTGCTGTGAATCGAAGTCAATTAAGAATAATTATGTTAAAGTATGCAACCCATATACCGTAGTTGTAAACGCAGCCTAACAGATGTCATTGTACATGCGTCTATCATAACTGTGCGTTTCAGCAGTATGCGTTTATATACATCCTTTCAATGAATAAAGAAGTGTGTGCTCTCTTCCTTCTTGATCGTCAACCAAGACAGACGTGTTTCTTTTCTCTTCTTGTTACCGCGTGTTAATATATCACAAATTACCTGCGCTTATTATCAGGTTATGGGCCCAGCGATGGAGGACAAAACAAAAATTGTAGCGTTCGATGGCAGTGGCTTCCATAATTGGAAATTTCGGATGGAGACCGTGATGGACATGTAAGATTAATTAATTAGGAGGGAAGTAAACGACATCGACGAATTGCACACAAAGCCAAACGATTCTGCGAGAGCGCGTGCGGATAAAGAAAAGTTGATCGCGGAGCGGAAAACAAAGGAGAAAAAGTGCAAAACGGTGGGAAACGAATTCAAAAAGTAGAAAGAGTGAAAAACCTGGGAATTTCGTTCGACAGAAAACTAAAGTGAAGCCATCATGTGGCAGAACAATCACAAAGATGCTCTCGCCGAATTAATTTTCCACGCACAGCAACACAGGTTTCTGGTGGGGGGCACACCCACCTGACGTACTACGGCTGTACACGACTACGATCCTCTCGGTACTGGAATTTGGCAGATTTTGTTTTCAAGGTACTTTATTGTTGTACTACAGAGGATCCAATAACGATGCCTGCGAATCACCTTTGGGTGCATGAAGTCCACGCACAATATGTCACTTGAAGTCATGGTCGTAGTAATGCCTCTAAAATTCCGCCTTGAACAATTAGCGCAACGGTACCTCATTCGTGCCTCTAACTCGAATCCGAAACGCGAAAATAATTTTGAAATGCTGCCAGTATCAGGATGCCGCAGCAAAATAATGAAATTTTATCAGGATTTCCTATCGTTTCATAACCTTGCTGACAAAGTTTTCCGAGGTTTACCCATGCTGCGCTACCAGACAAGTTTGTGTACAATAAAGTGGATGTAAATTGTATATGCCAAGTTTACAACTTTACGTTTGGCTGGCAAAATTATGACTTTTTGCACTTTTTCGATCATAACGTCGCTTGGTGACCAATTTTTACTCTCTCTTTTCGCACATGCTTTGTAGAAAGATAGACAAAGAAGATGTGATATGCGAAATTAATTGTTATCAATTCTAAGTAGCCTAAAATTGATCGCAAAGCCAGACAAGTGTTCTTTTTGTTGAATGTAGGAATACAACGCTTTAGTGTAAACGCAACAGATGCGACGGATGACTGCAGAGGCCGTAGTGTAAAAACATAGTGGAATAAATTTCTTTCTTCTTGTCACAACCATCATCCTGTGAGCACGTTTCTTCCAGTTTACTCTGCTACGATAACATTCAACACTTTTTTCGACCGTCCCACTTACCGATTGGCACACTGTATAAGCAAAACTACAATTCACGACATAATAAAAAGACACAAAAATGATATCGTGATCAGATGTCAAATGTGATATCGTTCGCTCCGGAAAAAGGGGCACAACCCAAACAACTTTACTTAGCACCTTTCTTAAATTTATATTTTGCAGAAAGAAAAGGTCTTCGGTGGGGAAATGCGTGGATTGTTAAAGAAAATCCAAAAATAGACGGAAAAGGTTTAAAACATTTTTTACCATCCCAGACAATGACAAATATGTATATACTGCGGAAGAAAAAGAACGCAGGAGGAACATTCAGGTTCCAATATTTTACAAATGTATACCTATAAAGATATACAAAATATTGGCCTGTAAGTGGATATAAAAAAAAATCCTACAATAGGATGTCTTCAGAATGAAAAATGGTGTTTAATCAACTTTCGTTTCATTTATTTTCAGACCAAGCAGTAACCAAAGCTGCCAGATATTGATGAAATCGGAGACATTTTCATTTTGGCTGGCGCTACATACTACTGGCTTACACCTTTTATTGTTGGGGAATGTGATCAGGAACTCCCACTGGTTCCAAGATGCCAATATTGCAAAATAATGATCGCAATACCGATTCCGCCAGTAATGGCTCCGTTGCCGGCATGTAGAACCCATATCTTCATTTTTCCGGTCACGCACACGGGACTTCGATGTAGCCCTCAAGCGTTCAACGGAAAAACGAGGGGGGTGATATTCACGTGCATGTCATCTCGAACAGTTCATCTTGAACTAGCCGAGAAATTAGAGAATAAATAAATTCAAAAATGGAATCGGGAGGAGCCAATCCTCCAAAAGCGCCGCATTTCGGATGTGCCTGGGAAAGACTGATCCGCATCATCAAACCAAATCTAAAACACATGATAGAATCACGTGATCAACGGCCTCCATCGGTAGAAGTCTTAAGAGGAGCATTGTCACAAGCAATTCTTACTAAATTCGCGATCGCTCACAGACATCCCGTTGGACCAAGAGGACGATGAACCGCTAACACCGTTCCACCTTTCAATAGGTAGAGCCAGTAGTTACTCTCTACCGTTGGAATTTGAAGCTCATAAATTAAACGTCTCCATTCCACCTCATCGGCCCAAGTGACGGCGGAGGAAAGAAGCGCCGGTGTGGCTGTAGAATCACCACCAACTCCGATCCGTCGCTCGACTCGGCTGCCGTCGACGACATCGCTGAAAAAGGAAAGGGCTTTCTCAACTTGCCCAACTCGTATGATCCATTGATTACAGCCTTGGAAAATCTTCCTGAAAAAGATTTAAGAGTTGATTTTGTGAAGCAACATTAGTTGGCCGAAGAATGTAAAAGAAGTGAACGGCTTGTGAATAGTGACAGTGGGCCTTCGGCGGCGTTCGTCGGACGAAAGGAACAAAAACGATTTCCTGGAAAGTGTCACAAGTGCGGTAAAATAGACCATATGAAAAAGGACTGTAGGGTCTCGAATGCGCGAGGAAAAAGTGACATGAAAAATGATGAGTGTTTCATGATTGGGACAATCAGTGATAGTGAGATAACCTCGCGGGTTGTGGATTCGGGTGCTTCGGAGCACATTACGAATAATAAAGAAATTTTCACCGAGCTTAACAAAATGGAATCTCCCATGAATATTGCAGTGGCAAAAGACGGTGCGAGCATTACAGCTAGCCACCGGGGAAACATTTCGCGCTTAAAACATGTGCACAGTGAAATTTCTGGTGAAATTAATTTAGAAAATGTATTATACATTCCGGAAACAAGAGTAAACTTGTTATCAGTGCGAAAAATGGAAAACGCAGGTTTTAAGGTCTTTTCATGAAAGGGGAAATAAAAGTGTTCAGAAACTCCGAATTAATTTTGGCCAGAGAAATTTGTGGAAATCTCTATAAAGTAGAGTTGTATCAAGAAAAATCAAATCGTGCTTTGTGGTAAAATTCCGGAAGAATACGATTTGTGATATCGTCGGTCGTTGACCGTACCGGCGGCATCGACCAGCACCAAAATGGACAAAACCAAACTTTAGGTGGATGCCGATGCCTCATCTACGTTCAAAGCCCCTCGTGTCCCTTCACCTTCCCATACACCTTCATCCCTTTCCTGGCAAACAGTGGCAGGTAACAGAAAGACGTACGATCATACAGACAGTAACAAGTCGTGCAAACCTGTGGAGGAACCGGTCAAACGTAAGCCAGGTCGTCCATCAAGAAAGATCAACACTACGGCAGTGGAACCCACAGTGGTAATGGATGAGAAAACACAGTAATTTGGTGAAAATTGATGAGTTGATGACGATCAATGACGATCGCTTCAATAAACATCAATACGATACCCAATTCCACCTGCATTACGGACTTTTATACACACTCTTGACGTAGACATAAAGGCCTATTATTTTACTCAAATTTTCTTGACAAGATTAAAAAAAAACGATAGATTCGTATTATGACGCGTGTTTGTCTTGTCAGTTTGACAAACAAAACTGAACGAAAGTTAAAGAGCTAAACTCAAAATCAAAAACATGTATCACCTGACACAAACCACAAGTATTATAAAGTTGTATTATTATTACGGAAAGCCCGCCAATTTCGTGTAAGACGTTCATCGCTTCCTAATTACAATGTAAGTAATACACTTTATAAAGTAGTAAAATTGTGTAATTGATGATTTGGTTGGAGATTTTTTATGGACAACTCGCATGCAGAAATACGCATAACAAAAGTGCAGTATGAAAAAATGTTGTCTCTGCCGGAAGCAGCACCCGACCATGCTAGGGCTCAATGTAATGGAGACCAGACTTGGTTTTGGGCCAAAATGGCAGAAAACCTAAACCCTCTAGGCCCGCCGATTAGAACGCCAGATATATGGAGACGGGTGAGTGTTGTTGAACAATCGAAAATGTAATATTCTAATTTCAATTTTCTTTCTCTGCTTCCCGTAGGTATGGTATGACTACAAGTGTGCGATTAAAAAAAAGTTGAGGGCTAATAAAAAATCCTTAACGACAACTGGTGGGGGTCCTTGCCAGCAAGTACCACTGAATGATGTTGAAGAAAGGGTGGCAAATTTAAATAATTCACCATAATAACCCCATAATAACAACAGAAATGGACAAACCGACTCCGAACCAATTGCAGATGTAGAGCAGCAGGTTTGTATAAAACCTCCTGCTAAAAGGACTAAACGCAAGCAAACAGAGGCGGTCCATCGGCAAAATCAGGAGATGGTGGAACTAATGAAGAACCACATCGAAATCCAACAAAAAAAGCTTAAACTGCAGGAAGAAACAACCATAGCAATAATAGAGGGTACTGAGCAATTGAAAATTGCAAACAAAATTGTAGGTAAAGTGTTATTTAAAATGAAACAATCAGTGAAATGTTATGAAAACTATGCTGTGAAAATCATCGTAAATCTCCAAAAAAGCAGCACAAATCAGGAAATCACTTGCTGTTTGCTACGACGGCTACGAGTCTGGTTCTTCCCTTCGTGACACGACGAACACCCGTTGTGTTCTCCGCTTCACCTTACGATGACCTAACGTGAACTTGTGATCAAAAGAAGAAATAAAAAAAGTAATTTCCCTCGTGAGATACAACACCTCCGAAGGAACCTCCAAAACTTTAACAAACGTTGATCACACAAGGAGAGGTACAGCAATCGCCTTGTGGGCGCACCTAACATTTTCGCACATAGACATCGATAAAAAACAGCTATTCACCAAGACCCTCCGCAGGTTGCAAGTGGTCAGTTTGCTAATGCGCATGGGACGCACGCCTTCGGCTTCCTGCATGTTCTATGTTAAGTGTGACACGCTGGAACACAAGTTTCCCTCCTGCACTCGTGTTATTGCCGCCTGGGACCTGCTTCAACAGTTTTGGCTGGAGCGATGCCCACAAACTTGTGTGTGGCCGACGGTTGCTGGAGGGCACCCCGCCAAACTTTTCGTACAAAGCACAAGTGGACTTAATCGCTGGGTAACACTCAAAACCGCGTTAGTAGAGGAGTTCGGCGAAATAGTTTCTAGTGCGGAAATCCAACGGCTCTATAGAGAGGAGGAAGAAGGTTGATGAGTGTTGGGATAAACAATGTCCGCCACATGATGAAGTGACGCAACCTGACGTTGCTGTCAAATCGGGAAAAGGTGAGCGTACCTTACCAAATGTAAATACTGTAAAATAGTCAGTCGTGTCTTGAATTCAAAAGAGAGAAGACCTAATAAAAGGAAACTGAACTTCATCCATCTAGCGTTCCACGTTATTTAACCATAACTAATATCACATTAGGTTATGGGCCCAGTGCACAAGTGACTAGTTTGATGAAAGTGAAATTAATTTGAAAAACAATGGATCGTGAAAGTGAAGTGGCGCGTGTTCCTCTATTGACCGGTGCAAATTATCCGCAGTGGAAGTTTCGAATGCGAACTCTTTTGGAGGAGCTAGAACTCCAAAAGTGCATCGAAATAGAAGCGGATGTAGATTTGGACGAAACAACTGAGGACGCCACGAACGATACAGTGTCGAAGAAAGGGAAAGGCAAATCTCGTAAGAAGCAAGATCGCCGTTGTAAATCCCTGTTAATTTCAAGAATCAGTGATGATTTGTTAGAATACATTCAGGACAAGGCGACTCCCAAAGAAATTTGGAATGCGTTAGAACGCGTTTTCGAGAGAAAAAGTATTGCAAGCCGTCTTCACTTGCAAAAGAGGCTTCTAACGTTGCGACACACTAGTGGTGGTCTTCAGGACCATTTCCTTGTTTTTGACCGCTTGATTCGCGAATACAAATCCACGGGTGCCAAATTAGAAGAAATCGACGTTGTTTGCTATTTGCTGCTGACAATTGGATCAAAATTTGCTACAGTCGTTACAGCAATGGAAACCATGCCAGAGGAAAATTTGACGATGGATTTTGTAAAGTGCAGACTTCTTGATGAAGAAATCAAGCAAAAGTCGAAGGAAAGTGGAACGTCGCGAGAATCGAAATTGGACGATGCCGCATTCGCAGGAACTAGTGCAAAGAAACAGCAGAAGAACAACAAAAAAAAAAACATCAAGTGGAAGTGTTTCGGTTGTCATCGCGAGGGGCATAAAGTCGCTGACTGCCCAGAAAAAGACAAACAAAAGAATGTGAAAGGAAATAATGCGCATTTAGTGAACAGCGATACATGTTTCTTTGGAGACAATAGCATGGAATTCGAGGAAGCAAGCTGGATTGTTGACTCGGGATCGTCCGAGCACATGTCGAACGATCGGTCGATTTTCAAAAGGCTAATTCCGATGAAACAACCTATGCGCATATCGGTTGCCAAAGAAGGTGAATCTATTGTTGCAAAGGAGTATGGTGATGTGCAGTTGTTTGCTTTTTCGGAAAAAGGTAAGCCGAGGGGAATTACGTTGAAAAACGTTCTTTATATCCCTGAAGCGCGTGTCAACTTATTGTCCGTAAGAAAAGCGGAATCTGCTGGGTTGAAAGTGTTGTTCGCGAATGGCGTCGTAACAATAGAGAACAATTCGGAAATCGTCGCAAAAGGTGAACGCCGCGGTAAATTGTACGAACTTGTGCTTTATCGGGAAACTTGTGATGATAGTGCGGGTCTTTATTCGTATAGTCGTGTGCCTAAAGAATTGGAGCTTTGGCATCGACGTTATGGGCATCTTAGTGCGAAAAACTTAAGAAATCTCATAAGCAAAGGGATGGCGCTCGGTATGGAAACAAGCGTCAAGAACCCGGAAAGTGAATTTGTCTGTGAAGCATGTCACGTGGGAAAACAGACGCGAAAACCGTTTTCTACAAATGAAATCAGAAGATCGAATCGTGTGCTTGAGCTCATACACTCAGATGTTTGTGGACCAATATCACCGGTGGGATTAAATGGTGAACGATACTTCGTGAGTTTCATTGATGATTGGAGTCGTTTTACCGTTGTTTTTCCTATCGCCGCTAAAAATGAAGTATTGGACAAGTTCATCGCGTATGAAGCAGTTGTCACAGCAAAGTTCGGTCAAAGAATTTCGCGACTACGTTGCGATAATGGAGGAGAATATGAAGGTCGTGTTTTTAAAAACTTCTGCAAAGTGAAGGGTATTAAAATCGAGTCGACTGTTCCATATTCTCCGGAACAGAATGGTGTTAGTGAGAGAATGAACCGTACGCTCGTGGAAAAGGTTCGTTCAATGATCAACGATAGTGGCATCGGCAAAGAGTTTTGGGCTCCTGCGATTCAAACAGCAGCATATTTGGTAAATCGCAGTCCGGCTAGTGCACTTGATCAGAAGACACCATACGAAGTTTGGGAAAAACGTAAACCTAACGTCAGCAATTTGCGTGCATTCGGTAGTGTTGTGTTTGTGCACATACCAAAGGAGCGCAGAAACAAACTGGATAAAAAATCCTGGCAAGGAATTTTTATCGGATACGCTTCCTGTGGGTACCGCATTTGGCATTTAAGCGAAAAGAAAGTTGTTGTTGCGCGAGACGTAGATTTTGTGGAAAACGCAAACATAAATGAGTTACCTTCATCATCAGAGTCTGGCAATACTAATGATGAATTTCTTGTTCGAACGATTCGGAATGAATCTATCAACCGTAGTTATGTTGAGGACGATGTCGTTTCCGAACAACCGATTGAAAGTGTCAGCGGACCGGATGAAACATTGGTTGAGAATCTATGTGAGGAAAGTTTCCGTAGTTGTGTTGGTGATAGCCAAGAGCAATCGGATTCAGAAACGCAAAGGAGGTGCAGTGAGCGAAATCGGCAGCCACCGATTGGGCAAATGATCCGACGGACAGGCGTTCGTTGACGGGCTACCTATTTCGCGTGTGCTGTGCTACTGTGAGCTGGTCTACAAAGAAGCAGTCGACAATTGCATTGTCGTCAACTGAGGCGGAGCTAATGGCGTTGAATGTAGCTGTTTGTCACGGTAAATGGCTTGTGCGGTTGCTGCGAGAACTGGATAAAGAACCAGAATTGCCGGTTGTGTACCACGAAGACAACCAATCAACCATACGTGTGGTGGAGGATGAACGAGACAGTGGTCGACTGAAGCATGTCGACGTGAAGCATCGTTTCGTTCACGATGAAATTCAGCGGGGGCTAATTTCGGTGAGATACATCCCTACTGGTGAACAAATTGCGGATATAATGACAAAGGGTTTTCCTGTATATCTGTTTCAAAAACATCGAAGCAATTTGGGCTTAATGAGTTCCGAACATTGAGCGGGGGTGTTGGGATAAACAATGTCCGCCACATGATGAAGTGACGCAACCTGACGTTGCTGTCAAATCGGGAAAAGGTGAGCGTACCTTACCAAATGTAAATACTGTAAAATAGTCAGTCGTGTCTTGAATTCAAAAGAGAGAAGACCTAATAAAAGGAAACTGAACTTCATCCATCTAGCGTTCCACGTTATTTAACCATAACTAATATCACATTAATGAGACCATACTGCAGTATATTTACCACATGCAGAACCTTGCAAAGAGAGCGCCCGTGGAGGAAGAAGCAGTATGTGAATATGTGGTGAGCGGAGTTAATGATGTCCCGACGAATAAGGTGTGTTGGTACGGAGCCACCACGATAGGTAAACTCACAGAGAAAGCAAAGCAGTATGAGCGTATGAAAGTTCAAATGGGAGCACAGAACGACAGAGGCGATCGTCGATACTTCCAGAAAAGCATCAAGTCAAGTGTACAAGGTCCAACCACTATCTACCACGGTGATTGTACACGATGCAACAATTGTGGCAGCAAGGGGCATTATGCGAAGGATTGTTGGACAAAACTGCAAGGCCCAAAATGCTTTAGCTGTGGTGAAAACACTATACGAAGGTATGCCACTCCGTGAGATTCGTTCCCGAAACGTACCGCTACAAACGTTGTTTGAAGGAACCGGAAGTCGGCATAACTTGTGTGAGAGTGCGTATCGGAAGATGGGAGAGCTACAACGCACGCTCCAGTGTTTTAGTAGATTCGGTGCGGCAAACACACTAGCATGGGTATGATGTCATTTTACGTCGGGCACGAGGTGCCATGCGATACGACACCATTCTTGGTATGGACGCGCTGGAGTTTGTGAGAAGAAGAAGAAGAAAGTTGAGATTAAAATGGGGATGGAAGAAGACCCCCTACCCATTTGGAACGTGTGCGAGCAAGAACATATCGATGTAGATCCGCGATATAGAGACACGATTGAGGGTATCATCGTTAATTATCAACCGAAAGAAGGTGTAAAGAGTCGTGTGGAAACTAAAATTATTCTGATGGATGACGAGCTGGTGCATTCAATTCCAAAGAGACATGCACCGAAGGAAAGAAAAGCATTGGAGAAAACCATCGACGAGTGGCTGAGAGCTGGGATAGTTCGTGAGAGCGTAAGTGAATACGCAAGCCATGCTATACTGGCTCCAAAAAAGACGGGTAATCGTCGTGCTCGTCGTGCTGGCAATTCGCGTCCTATGGATTTAAACCGTCGACTTGTATTATATCCGAAGACAGTGAAGGCCTACTGGCTGGATACTCTTTCCTGGTACGCAAGCTGTGCACTCCAAGCAATCTTGATTATTACAGCAGTTTCCGATGACCTGATGGCAACAGCTGTTCAGGTTGCCGCTGGCACCGTTTTGGTGCTGGAGATTTTGCAAGTGTCTTACCATTTGCTGTCCCCGTACAGTCGGCTTCAAGGGATAACGAAGTGGTATGCCTGAAAAGCTTTCCATTTGGACGCGCATCCCTATCATCGATCAACGTGCGTATCGTCCCAAATGTTGACGCTGCAACTCGCGGAGGAATGTACGCTGCAGTACTGATCCTTGTCGACTCAGATTACGCCGAAACCATCTTGACGTCCAAGGACCCCACCACGCATCTAAATGCCTAAGTATTCGTATGATTACGATACCATCATCTGGCATCCGCAGGCTGTTTTAGCTCCATCCGTTGGAATCGTAACGCTGACTAGCGACCTACCGGCAAAGCCGAAGAACATACGTTCTACTTGGACTAACAAGTATGGATTTGTGAACGTGTAGTGCATTGTGCATCGAATACTTGGACTTCGCCGTATCTACGAGCAACTACCTGTGGTGGATATTAGAAATCCACTCATCTCTGGTCCAGATAGCAAGATAGATAGCTCATCTGGAATTGTCCAGATAGCAACAAGAACAACCCTCAAACTCCAAGCGATCTTGGACAAGTTAGGCGTGAAATATACAAATTTTGTGTTTGCAGGGGATGGATCGGGAGGGATGACCGCATCTCTGACTAGAAGATCCTTAACATCGAAATTCGTTTTCAATAGTCCAGGAGAAAATGAAGGCTTTGACAACAAGGATACATCGAAGATTTCTATAAAACTGTGCAAAAAGAAATCTGATGTCCAATCAAGAGCAACAATTCCGTTAGATAACCAGCCCGAAAGCATCTGGGATAAATATGATTTAGAACCAAATCACAACCAACCGAATATCCATACGTGGCTAGAAGATCCTTGATATCGAAATTCATTTTCAATAGTCTATTTGAAGGAGAGAACATGCATGCTAGGGGAGTCACACCGAGCCCTCCCAGTGTACTCACATATATGCCAAAATAGCTGTCCATTTGATCCACAATAACTTCGTACATTGATTTGCTGGTTTTGGATATGCAAGTACTCGACCAAGATACAATGACTAAGATTGAGAAAGAATTGTACGAGCATCTTTACCGTACATTGAGAACTCTGGACTGTTTGATATTCAAAACATACCTACCACACATAATAAAAACAGAAGTGTCGACGCGTGTAGCAACCTTAAGTCTGTAAGCATACATTTTATATACACACCTTAAAAAAAGTTGTCCCAACTGTTAGAAATAAAGAATTCACTTAAGGATGGACCGCCAACGAAGTCAAACTTATGAACTTACGTTTTTACGCTTTCGGATTGCTGTTTTTGTATCATTTGAAGTTAACAGTGATTTCGTGATCTTTTACATTTCGAAAGTGGAATTCAATCCAAAATGCCTACAAAAGATGAAATCTTGTGTGTTGGATTGCTGTTTTAGTATAATTTCTAAATTAAGTGATTTCCGAGCCATCTTTTACATCTCAGAAGTCCAAAATGCCTACAAAAGATTAAATGTTGTGTGGGCTAAAGTAAGCGCAAGATCCAATGCCCCCAACCGCCACAATCACACAAATTAAGCGACTATATGATCACGCCACGCTGAAGATTGAGGTTAGGACGTCGGAAGAACCACGTACCAACACTGACGCTTCTCAATAGTATTCTTCGAGCGAGGCATCTACTAGCACTTACATCGTGGAGGATGTTAATGGACCAGAAGAAGATAAATGGCATTGAGACGCGAATTAGAGGTGCTTGAGTTACGCCAGAAAATCGCCATCTTAGAGGTCAGGATTGCTACATTATCACTGCCGCCGTCATCGCAATCACCTCCACTGCCGCTATCGCAACGACCACCGACGCCACTGTTGTTGCAGCCATTACCACCGCCGCTTTCACCGAGGGCGTTACCAAACTTAGATGATTTCGTTGGCCCGTTTAGTGGTGATCGACGATCTCGAAAATAACTTCCAGCTGTACAAAATGGATGACATCGGGATGCTATTTAACTCGAACTCGGCGACTGATGAAGAGCGAGACCACCACGCGCTCCCCTCCACATCTCCTGGATATGCTTAACTTCGTCGATAACGCGATTGCTGAAGAAGAACTGGTCCTCATTATCCTAGATGGAATTGGTGACTCGATTAACACTGCTGCCATGCGATTTGCATACTTATCTAAAAGATTATGAAAAGATGTGGGAGGGGGGGGGGGGGCGAGAAGGGGGGGAGGTCATTATCAGGGGCAGTGATAGAGAACATAGACATAGTATCATGGGATCGATGCCGATGTTGCAGTTCAAGACGTGGGACCGATGCAAACGCACATCCCTTATGGGATTGATGACTATGTCAAGCGGGCAAATATCTTCATCGAATCGATGCCGGACTTATGAACATTCCGTGATGGAATCGACGCAGACGCACATCTCTTATGGGATCGAAATCTATCTCAAGCAGGCTCATTTCCTTGTTGAATCGATGCTGGCCTTGCAAATGGTCCAACATGTTATCGATGAAAAAGCACATTTCTTCGTGAAATGATGTTGCCTTTCTGAGCGATCCGAGTCTATATGCGAAAAGAAAAAGTAGAAGGAAATCGCTACTAAACGTCTGCCGCTATAAAATAGCTGCACCCAGTTAAAATAGTATAAACAACGGTTTCTATTAACCGTAATTGCGACTTGTTGCTATAAACTTATGGCAAAATATTTGCCGCATGGTATTTCCGCTCAAGCTTTGTGAGCTTTGTGAATTTTCGTATTTCGAGGTTCAACACAATGTTCAGTTCATACAAAAAAAAAACAGTTCATACTAAATTTATCATTATGCCGCGTAAAATAGAGAAGACAGAATGGTTCGTTGAAGAAAATGACGAAGGGGCACCCCAATGCGTCAACCCTGAAATGCGTGAATGCAAACCGGTATAAGGGGAAGAGATTGGTAAGATCAGTTTCATGAGATAGTGCGACATTCTGGAGTCAGGGATGGATGTGGCAGAAATTAACATCTTCAAATCGCGAGCGGGAGCCAAACTATTGGACATTTCGGACAACACCCCCGTTAGAGATGGTCCAGACGTACTTAAGCACCCATATACAAATGCAATGCACCATCTCCGCAAATACTTCGGTTCACGTGACTACTACGACACGATCCGGACCTTAAGTACGTCCACCGTGTGTCGGCGTGTTATGTTGGCACTCTTTCTTTCTTAGGAATTGTGTGGTGTGCGTGAATGAGTTGGCCTAGTGTGTGTGTCATAGGGGTGCACTGAGGTCTCGGCTGTATGCTCCTAAGTCCGCCATTGTGCCAGCAGTCGTCGTGGAGGCAAGCCGTGTGCGGCAGCAGCCGGGTCGGGTGTTTCCTGCATCATGCCGGCCTTGTAGGCTCTCGGGCGTCTGCCCCAACGACTTTGCCTTGCGAGAGCAACCCGCAAAGCATCCGATGGGACAGTATCAAGCCGTTTCCCAAAGGGATACCGGCTAACAAAATGTGGGAAGCATGGACAACATTTTTTGATAACTTCGAGATCGCGGCGTCGGTTTCGAACGCGAATGATCCGGTGCGACGGTCCCAGCTCCTGTACCTCTCCATCGGAGACGAACTGCAGGGGATAGTCCGTTCGGCAAAGTTACGGCCTACCTCTGATGCCGCCGATTGCTACTCGGAGTTCGTGCACAACATCGAAGGGTACCTCAAGACTCTAACGGACACCTCGGCCGAGCACGACACATTCTCGTCAATGCAGCAGGAGAGAGGGGAATCAGCCCTCAGTTTTCACGCAAGGCTGAGGGAAAAGGTCTGGCTCTGCGGGTATAGTTCGTCTGATCAAAACCGGTTCGTTCGAACGCAACTCTTGAAGAGCCTGAGGAACCGGGAGCTTGCGAGAGCAGCTAGGACAAATTTTACAGTCCAGTCAGCGACGAGTGATGAAGCGCAACAACCCGACCCTTTACCAGTGGAAGAATATCATGGCTGTATCGCGTAGCTCCCCCCGCTACCCTAGAGGGAGCCATAATAATAACTTCGGACGGGACAATGAAGTGGAATCAAAGCGTTTCCGGAGCAATGCAATGTTTTCGAAAAGACGACCCGAGAGATGCTCGAGATGCGACCGAACGGGACATATTGGCCGTCTGTGTCCAGCGTTCAACAAGAAGTGCAACTCCTGTGGAGTGCGTGAACACTTCGCTGCAATTTGCCGCAGGAAGCGGATCACTGTTGTGGAGGAAAGCGGCTTCGGATCAAGATTTTCCCAATCCGAATTCCCCCGCATAATAAGCTTTGCGCAAAACCAGCGGGAAGCTTTGGCTGCGGTATGGGCGGTCGAACATTCCGCCTGTTAGGAAGACATTTCACTCTACGCACCGATGCTAAGGGTATAACATTTATACTAAATAGAGCACGGGAAACAGCGAAACGAGCATTAACAAGAGCTGATGGCTGGGCGTTAAGGCTAAGCCCCTACAGCTTAGTAAGTTAGCTTAGCTAAGTTTATACGTGGTTCCGAGAACATCGCGAACCCTTCTTATTGCCTGTATGAGGGAAACGACGATGCCTTCGACGAGGAAATCAGCCCATGGGAGATCGCACATCTAGAGGTGAATTCCGTCCGATTTTTAAACGAGGAAGAGATCAAAGAACACACTGCTCGGGATACGACCCTTCAACGAGTGCTGGATTCTCTGGAATCGGGAGTCTGGCCTAACGATTTACAGAAGTTTAAATCAGTTTCTAGTGATTTATACACTAGAGAGGGGATACTCGTAGAACGTGGATGCGCTGTCATCCCAGCTGACTTAAGAGAGAAAACGCTAGCGATAGCACATACCGGGCACCCGTTGTCAGCAAAATTGAAAAGCATCTTGCGTAGATGTGTTTGGTGGCCCGGCATGACGGCTGATGCTGAACGATGGGTAGATTATTAGGTCTATTGTGCCGCAAACGGGAAACCGAAAAAGCATACTCCCATGGAGCATGCATTTGCGCCAAAAGCGGTTTGGAAACCATTGCGATGAACCATTGGATGGAGCCCCTACATAAAATTCGGAGGAATATCCGTTTTAGTCGTTATCTTATCGATTTAAGATCAAGATATGCGATAGCTCGTCCGGTAAAATCAACAGTATTCGAGTACACAAGAAAAATCCTGGATGATGTTTTCGAAAGGGAGGGGTTCCCGAAAGCTATCAAAACGGACAACGGGCCTCCATTCAATGGTGAAGAGTATGGGAAATATTGTTCGAATCGAGGTATCCAAACGATTTTCTCAACACCATTCTTCCCTCAGCAAAATGGGCTAGCGGAGAGTTTCATTAAAGTAATCAATAAGGCGATGTCCATAGCAGTCGCGAGTGCGAATAGCTACGTAGAAGAACTGAAGAATGCTGTTCAAGCATACAACGCAGGAATTCATTCGGTGATCAAGTTCGCCCCAGAAGAAGTTATGATGGGACGAAAAATCAAACGGTTCCTTCCACTCCTGGAACGCGGAAAGGCGGATTATGACGGCAAATTGTTGGAGAGGAGAGATCGAGAGGTGAAGATGAAGGGAAAAAAGCCGAGAGGATAATCGCAGGTGAACAAAGGGTGCGTCAGCAAAGCCTGGGGACACGGTAATTCTCGAGCGACAAAGTAAGGGAAAAGGGGATACCTGATTTGTCACATTGCGGTTCACTGTTATCAAGGCAAATAATAGTAACCTGGTACTTTCGGACGATACGGGTCGCACCGTAAAGCGACATGTATCGCAAACGAAAAAAGTTCATCGGTGGAGGGATAGCCGCGACAATGGTCCTGATGGTAAAATTCTGAGTGGAGTAACCCATCGTTCGGGAAGGATTTTCAGAGCTCCACACCACCTTTCCGACTATATTAGCTAACCAGAAGGAGTACGCCTGCGCGAAACAGTCTTAATAAAGACCGAATTTCTTTTTTTCTCTTCGCATTGACTAGCGTCTAAAACAACGTTCTTTAACTATAAAATCTTAGGTATTTTTCTGTTTTCCTTGGGAGAAGAGGGGAGATGTGTGGTGTGCGTGAATGAGTTGGCCTAGTGTGTGTGTCATAGGGGTGCACTGAGGTCTCGGCTGTATGCTCCTAAGTTCGCCATTGTGCCAGCAGTCGTCGTGTAGGCAAGCCGTGTGCGGCAGCAGCTGGGTCGGGTGTTTCCTGCATCATTGTAAAGTCACACAGGAATGGGTATGAATTCGGAATGGTAATGAAGCATGACAATACAACGATGTTCCCTTGTTGCTGTCTCTCGACCGACTGGTGGTCGGCGATTGAATTTTGCTTTATTTATACTTCCGTATGGCCACATAACACGCTTTCCCTACTGATAAAAGAAAATTATAACAATTTTTTTTCGTAAAAGCATACATTCGAAAGCAGGTTTATCACTCGTGAACCATTCCTGTCCAATCATCACCGTGGCTAGTTCCTATAATTATTTCTTTGTATGATTCCTGCCTGGAAAGCATTCAGCTTCTCCGGGAGTGTTCCGAAAATGAGGTCAATTTGAGGGTCAGGATAGCCGAACTGTAACGTCCGGATCGAATACCGGCTGCCATGCGTTATACAAACCTTGTTAACCGCATGTCCGGCCGATTGACAACTCTCAATCGTAACTGTTGAGATATATACACAAAGTATCACCTTAGTTGTAAGCATCTTGATAATGTACATTTGACAGAAGTGTAAATAAAATGTTCAGTTCGTTGTTCACTCTCAAAGAGATTGGATCACCTTTATTGATTGTCGCGCTCAACAGGTTATGGGCCCAGACACCAGTAGTCTTGAGAGTGGTATAATATTAAAAGTGCAGTAATTCGTTGTAAAACGTGTGCAGTGAAAAAACGAACCATGGAAGAAAAATACGGAATCAAGCGGCTGACGGGAAACAACTGGTCAACATGGAAGATCCGTGCGCAAATGCTTTTGATCAGAGAAGACTTGTGGAGTGTGGTGGAAGAGGATATACCAGAAGAAAAAGAGAAAACAGTAGCATGGATTAAAAGTGATCGTAAAGCTAAAGCTACATTGATTCTTATGCTAGAAGATGATCAATTATCCATCGTCAAAGACTGTAACTACGCAAAGGAGGTATATGATACGCTCAAGGCTCATCATGAGAAGACCACTCGATCGATGCGCGTGTCATTGCTAAAGCGTATGTGTCCACGAATTTTTCTACTGGTGATATTTCCGAGCACATTAAACAATTCGAAGAAATTTTCGAAAAGCTGGACGCATCAGACACCAAACTTGTGCTGGAGACCGCGTCAACAACGCGGAAAGAACCCTGTTGCCGAAGTAGTACCGAAGCATCCACCTGTAGCGAATCCTAACCCATCATCACGTAGCCCTACCGGACTATCCAGATCGGCTGGGGAACCAGTAGACAGAGAAGACAGAGCCGCTTTCGCCTCGGCCTTCACACCGAAGGCTTTATCGTCGGAGTCAAGCTCGGAGAAAAATGATCCCCTCCTGAAATTGTCCATCCTCATCGAAGGTGCCTCAACAGGCACGCTTTGTTGACGATTGGGAAAGTTTAGGAAAGATTATTCAGGGTACCTGCAGCTGGTACATTCATCATATGAAGCTGCCGCTCGGAAGGACTTCTTCTTCCGAAAGTCCATAGCCGATTCGCAGTATACGCACTACTGCATCGTATTGCTATGGCACCGTTTACTGTTTGTAAGCTCAGGTCACGGAGACGACGTAAAGGAACTCAGCGATTTCCTGCGTCTGCGTGTCGACGGACTTGCCGTCTCAATCGACATTGCGGAGTACCTCTCTGGTATCGGCGATGTCAGTGACTTCGCCGGTGTCCCGTGGGCTCTACAAAGAAGTGTGAAGCTTAGTACCACTCCAATCACACGTCTCACCGGCCGCTACGGCCGTGTATGTGTTGATAACCATCACGCATACGAGACCCTCCTATCCCCTTTCGTTGCCTTGTTCGCCCCACTCCGTGAGCTCCTTTACTCACGCACTGGTGCTGGTAACGTCAGGACATGGGACCTACCACCAGGGCTAGCTCCTGCTCATGAACCGAATCGGAACCTACTTGGATGGTCAACGACTGCCAAGATGACGCACAACAACGTATATGCGTCGCCAATGAAGTCCACACTCTTTCGCTAGGATCAGTCCGAACAAGTTCAACCCCAACCCATTAAGTGAATAAAGTTCATATTTTTTATAATACTTGTGGAGTGATAATTGTTATGATAGGACCTGACCCGATGGATAAACTTTGGGCCGCTCACTAATAACTCACCGTTATCAGCTGATGTGGGTTCCTGCTATCCATCGGGGTCAATGCAGCGTCCGTCGATCAGATAACTTCGGCTGGGGATCGCAAGAGCATCGGGCACGGACGAGCCGCGCGTGGCATCAGTTTATGTGTAGTAAAAGTACCGTTAAGTTTTAGGCCAAGGACTGGCGTTTTAATCTGTTGTGTTCGTCTAGGAGAAATATGTTGAACCAACCTGGTTTGACAAGGAACAACTGCTGAATTGATGACACTTTGGCAGCACTGCATGTGTCAAGTGACCGGAACTGGTGCGATAATAAAGAATTATTCCTGTGTGTACCGTAGAACAGATCGCACGCGTTCCTTATTTTCGTACTTCCAAATTAGATCATATCCTCCATATTTAACAGGTTATGTGCCCAGCACTGGTGCGAGCGGTAGAAATTGAAAAGTGCGCGACGCGATTCGGGCAAAATAGTCGTTTTTCGGTGTGAAAAGAAACAGAGAAACATTTTCCAGAAAGTACGCGTTGCGGTTAAGGAATAGGTCTTCGTTTTTTGTTTTTCTTCATGGTGGAAACGAAAAGTTTTTTGCACGGGCAAGATGGATTTTTCGAAGGTAAGCGTGATCCGGCTGAGTAGCCGGAATTATCGTTCATGGGCCTTTAAAGTGAAATGCTAATGATGCGGGAGCGTACGTGGAAGTACGTTGACCCGGGTGTCGCGCCGGCACCGGTAACTTCGGATTAGACGGAGGGTGATTCGAAGGCGCGAGCTACCATCGCTTTGTTGGTTGAGAACAACCAACATAACCTCATCATGGCGAAAAACACAGCAAAGGAGACATGGGATGCGCAGAAATCTTGCCTGAAGCTGAAATGGTATGGAGGATCTCTACTCTCGGCTGGAAAATTTAGGCGAAAAACTCTCAGCTAATATGCAAGTAGCCATGATTTTGCGGAGCCTTCCAAAAGCATTCGACGCGCTTACCACCGCTTTGGAGAGCCATTCAGATAAGGAATTGACGATGGAGCTTGTGCAAGCAAAGCTGATCGACGAGACCGAAAAACTGTATGGTGGAAAAGGGCAGGAAGAGCGTGTGCTTAAGGTGAAAAGTGAAGCAAAGCCAGGCGGTTGTTTCTTTTGTGGTCGACCGGGCCATAAGAAACGGGAATGCAAGGAGTTCCTGAAGCAAAGCCGAAAAACGAGGAAAGAGTGAAAAAAGTGTGCGAAAACGTCACAAAACTGTTCACTTTCATGGTTCGTCAGCCTAATGTTCGCAGTTTTGTTCGTTCGTGGGTAGTAGACTCGGGTGCAAGTTCGCACATGTGCAGTGACAAAAGCGCGTTCACGGAAATGGAACAAAGTTCGCGTTCGAATGTAACCGTCGCGGATGGTAGTGAAAACCGCGTAGAAGGCGTTAGCGATTGCTTGATCAAATGTTCCGGTGAAAAAGAGGAAACTATCGATCTCACGTTGCGTGGTGTGCTGTATGTCCCTATGCTAGAAGGAAATATGATTTCGATCGGTAAGCTCGCGGAAAAAGGTGTTCGTGCTGTTTTTGACAACACCGGGTGCAAACTCGTTTACGGAAATACGATCGTCGCGGTCGCGGATAAAGTGAGCGCGGATAAAGTCAGTAATTAATGGTTGCGAATCGCACAGGATCGAGTAATGAAGTCAGTGATTAAGGAGCACACGAGAAACTGCCAACAAACTTGGCACCGTCGTCTAGGACACAGGGATCCAGCTGTTCTCGACGAAATGAAGCGGCGCGATTTGGTGTTGGGGCTAAAAGTTGACTGCGGCAATCGCTGGACCTGTGAATGCTGCATCGAATGCAAAATGGTATGACCATCATTTCCATCGGTTGCAGAGAAGACATCGACTAAAGTCCATAATCCATAGTTATGTGAGCGGCCCAATGGAGGAGACGACGCCAAGGGAATGTCGTTACTTTATGATAGACGATCACAATCGTTATACTTTCGTCTATTTCCTGAAATCAACCCGGTTTGACAAGGAACAACTACTGAATTGATGACACTCTGGCAGCAGCATTATCATGTAATTCCCGAGATCACCTACGGTAATTGAAAAATCGACACCTCGAAAGTCTCCTGAGCCGGAATCCCCAATTGAGTTTTATCAGCGAAAGTTTTGTTAAATTTTGGAGAGAAATCATATTGATTCTCAACGAGGCTCTCAACGGTCATTTCCCTGCGATGTTTGTCGACATTCATTAATTTTGCTGACAAGTCCGCTGAGATAATTATTGACGTTCGATCGAGTGTGGTCTATGCCTGACGATCGTCTAACAAATGTATGTAAATCGACCAACAATTGTAAACTGACCGATAAATGTAGAGGGCGCTGACGTGTCGAAAGGGAATAAATAAATGAGCAAACATTTATTATTCCCGGACCGACAGTTGCGGCAAGCAGACTTAATTTTTAGCTCTCTCATTGATGCTAAAAACATATCTTCTGTGTCGTCATTTGTACGAAAGCCGAAACGCGAATCGATCACACTTAAAATTATTTGCAAAAACTCCGTAGAGTTTACTGAGCGTCACGATCGAAAGTAAAGGAGAAATCACGCCAGCATTCGCCGCTGAATCCGGGATTTTACGCTTTTCGTGAAAAAGGAAGAATCGATCATCCCACGATTTGCTGCAAAAGCCAGGGAATCCAGAAGATGTCAACCCCAACGATGGCAATGGAATCGATCGCCATCGAGGACATGGTGCTTTGCCATGCTACATGAACGCGTGGCGTAGTGCGATGGTTGCAAGAAGTGGTTCCACTTCAAGGACGTGGGACTAACTAAGGCCACGGAGACGGAAGAGTGGCAGTGCAAGAAGTGCGATGGGGGAATCGCCGGGATATCAAGGGAATAGCTGACTTCCGGGGAGATCACCCGGGAAATTAACTCAGCGGCGGCTAAAGGAGCGGCAGGAGAATGAGCGATGCTCGAGGAACAGCGTAGGGAACGTACTCGAGGACGGGAGCAGCTCGACTCGGGTAACTACGGCGCAACGCGGAAGGACACTTACATACGCGAGCAAACTGGCGTCAAGCTCCACGATGCCGGTTACTGGAGAAGCGAGGCGGGCGCGAGTGAACCCGATCTATCAAGAAGCCTGCTTGCTGCCCGCAACGTGGTATCCGGAAAACTACCAATGTTCTCTGGTAACCCGGACGAGTGGTACAGTTTTAAAAGTCGTTTCGACACATCGACTCGGATGTGCGGCTTCACTGACGACGAGAACGTGATGAGGCTGCAGGAATGTTTGATCGGACGAGCACTTAGTGCCGTGCAATGCCATCTTCATCAGCCTCGTAACCTGATCGAGGTAATGGACACGCTGGATAAGCTGTTCGGCCGGCCCGAGGTGCTGATCAACAACATCCTGCAGCAGATCAGGAAGAAACCGCCACCTCCTCCTCCCGTATATGACTAGACTGGGGCCTGCACAGGAGCACCATGCTATCGACAGTACCGCTAGAGAGTTTCGGGACATGGATGAACGCCGTTACGGCAATTCTCATGACCCCACCAGTCCAAGACGCTCCCAAGCGAGCTGAGGTCCGTCGAGTATACAGCCATCATGAGGCGACGGAGGATAATGATCGACCATGTTTGGTCTGCAATAAGGACGACTACTTCGCAGGTCCTGACTGTCCAAAGCTTCTCGCCGCCACCGTAGACGATATGTGGAACAGCCTTTGTCGTTGGCGCTTATGTCGCACCTCATCGAGAGTGCAAAGTTATGCAACTATAAAGAAGACCAGTTGATTGGGGTCGTCGGTGACGTTATATCGACGCACGCCACAAATTCCAATGAACGCGCAATAGGAAGAAAAGTACTTAGGAAAAATTGAACTATTGTAGACCTCATGGATAAAACTCGAGCCAGCGACATCGAAAAGAAAAATGAGGAAGTTTTCCTCAAGAACCATCAACAAAACATGAAGACAGGAGCGATAGCAGCGGTATCGTACGCGTCTCGACCGGACAACATATATCGGGGAGTACGCAGTAATCAGCTTTCACTCACCGGACAACTGCCATGCAGTTAGTATAAGATGCCGGAATTGTCAGATTATCGGTCACTTAGAACGGGCATGCCATACAAACATTCGTCCCCAGGACGAATGGCACTCTACGGTAGCGATTGATCAGTCAAAACCAGCAAAAGTGAGAAAGATCGCCGCTATAACAGACAGTGAGCTTCTAGAGGAGCTTAATCACGAGGAGAGAGCTGATATACCAGGTGCCGTAGTGGAAGAAGGGCCCATAAAACCTACGGATACGTCATTTGCCCAAGAGAAAAGCTTTTCAATAGGCGTTATTAAAAACGGAGCTGGTGACGAAGGATGTGTTACGGGATACGTGGCTGGAGTAGCCATAAACTTTATGATCGACTCAGGGGCGGACGTCAACACAATTAGCGACATTAACTTCGAATACTTGAGAGAAAGTAATGCCGGGATGATACCGATTTTTAGTTGAAAAACGGCACGGATAGGCCAATGAAAGCATACGGGGTACAAGACGAAACTCCGGTTGTAGCATCCTTCATGGCTGAATTTTATACCTCGGAAGACCGGCTTATGGAAAAATTCTACATCATCCCAAAAGCAAGAGCTCTACTCAGCAGGAACGTTAAGGTATTCCGTGCTGCAACTGGGCATGAAAGTCCAAGCGAGGAATACTGCCGAGGGTAGTCCTACCCGGTTAGTACCTCCAGGTACTAAGAGGCCAAGAGATATTGGCTTCATTAACGGCGGGCGAATTCTCTAAATTCAGAGTCGCTCCTTTAATGCTGGAATACGAGAAGAGCCTTCCTCCGTCTCGAAATGTATTCACAAGCATACCACCGGCGTTCTAAAACGAGACGGAGAGACGGTTACGGGATCTGCTGTCTACTGGTATCATAGAACAGGTGACGGGTGGAATGGATAAGTCGTTTTGTTCTTCACTTCTCGTGGTTCCAAAGGGCAAATCGGACATTCGACTCCTAGTTGTCCTTAGAGGCCCGAATAAAAGCATAATAAGGACGCCTTTTAGAATGCCGACGCTAGAAGCTATACTGGCTAAACTTAACGGAGGATCGTGGTTTTCGACAATTGACTTAACCAGCTTTTTTCCACGTAGAGCTACATGAGGAGTGTGGACATTTAACAAACTTCTTTGCCGGAGATGGGACGTATAGATTCAAGAGACTCCCGTTTGGCCTTTGTAACTCTCCAGATATCTTTCAAGAGATATTAATAATCATTGAGTGTAGGAGAGGAGGAAGATGTAGTGGTTAGGGCGAAATAGGAAGAGATTCACCAAGTCAGAGAAGGAGACAGAAAGAGAAACGCGGATGTTAGTCAAAACACGGGCGAAATTGAAAGAGATGGACTGAATCATAGCGAAAGACAGGGGGACCGGCGTCGGCCAGCTCGTGAAGCGCGAGCTCGATTGCGGGTGACAGTCTTGTGGTTGGTTTGTAGAGTGCAGTTGTGCGAAAACAAGAAAAAAAAAGTAATAAAGAGATACCGATAAAACAAAAAGTAATAATGTCTAGCGATCACGACACGTCCAACCCGCAAGAAGAGATGGAAGAAGTGAACTATCCAGGCTCGTGGCGCGACATTGAAGACGCAATAAGGACGACTACTTCGCAGGTCCTGACTGTCCAAAGCTTCTCGCCGCCACCGTAGACGATATGTGGAACAGCCTTTGTCGTTGGCGCTTATGTCGCACCTCATCGAGAGTGCAAAGTTATGCAACTATAAAGAAGACCAGTTGATTGAGGTCGTCGTTGACGTTATATCGACGCACGCCACAAATTCCAATGAACGCGCAATAGGAAGAAAAGTACTTAGGAAAAATTGAACTATTGTAGACCTCATGGATAAAACTCGAGCCAGCGACATCGAAAAGAAAAATGAGGAAGTTTTCCTCAAGAACCATCAACAAAACATGAAGACAGGAGCGATAGCAGCGGTATCGTACGGGTCTCGACCGGACAACATATATCGGGGAATACGCAGTAATCAGCTTTCACTCACCGGACAACTGCCATGCAGTTAGTATAAGATGCCGGAATTGTCAGATTATCGGTCACTTAGAACGGGCATGCCATACAAACATTCGTCCCCAGGACGAATGGCACTCTACGGTAGCGATTGATCAGTCAAAACCAGCAAAAGTGAGAAAGATCGCCGCTATAACAGACAGTGAGCTTCTAGAGGAGCTTAATCACGAGGAGAGAGCTGATATACCAGGTGCCGTAGTGGAAGAAGGGCCCATAAAACCTACGGATACGTCATTTGCCCAAGAGAAAAGCTTTTCAATAGGCGTTATTAAAAACGGAGCTGGTGACGAAGGATGTGTTACGGGATACGTGGCTGGAGTAGCCATAAACTTTATGATCGACTCAGGGGCGGACGTCAACACAATTAGCGACATTAACTTCGAATACTTGAGAGAAAGTAATGCCGGGATGATACCGATTTTTAGTTGAAAAACGGCACGGATAGGCCAATGAAAGCATACGGGGTACAAGACGAAACTCCGGTTGTAGCATCCTTCATGGCTGAATTTTATACCTCGGAAGACCGGCTTATGGAAAAATTCTACATCATCCCAAAAGCAAGAGCTCTACTCAGCAGGAACGTTAAGGTATTCCGTGCTGCAACTGGGCATGAAAGTCCAAGTGAGGAATACTGCCGAGGGTAGCCCTACCCGGTTAGTATCTCCAGGTACTAAGAGGCCAAGAGATATTGGCTTCATTAACGGCGGGCGAATTCTCTAAATTCAGAGTCGCTCCTGTAATGCTGGAATACGAGAAGAGCCTTCCTCCGTCTCGAAATGTATTCACAAGCATACCACCGGCGTTCTAAAACGAGACGTAGAGACGGTTACGGGATCTGCTGTCTACTGGTATCATAGAACAGGTGACGGGTGGAATGGATAAGTCGTTTTGTTCTTCACTTCTCGTGGTTACAAAGGGCAAATCGGACATTCGACTCCTAGTTGTCCTTAGAGGCCCGAATAAAAGCATAATAAGGACGCCTTTTAGAATGCCGACGCTAGAAGCTATACTGGCTAAACTTAACGGAGGATCGTGGTTTTCGACAATTGACTTAACCAGCTTTTTTCCACGTAGAGCTACATGAGGAGTGTGGACATTTAACAAACTTCTTTGCCGGAGATGGGACGTATAGATTCAAGAGACTCCCGTTTGGCCTTTGTAACTCTCCAGATATCTTTCAAGAGATACTAATAATCATTGAGTGTAGGAGAGGAGGAAGATGTAGTGGTTAGGGCGAAATAGGAAGAGATTCACCAAGTCAGAGAAGGAGACAGAAAGAGAAACGCGGATGTTAGTCAAAACACGGGCGAAATTGAAAGAGAAGGACTGAATCATAGAGAAAGACAGGGGGACCGGCGTCGGCCAGCTCGTGAAGCGCGAGCTCGATTGCTGGTGACAGTCTTGTGGTTGGTTCGTAGAGTGCAGTTGTGCGAAAACAAGAAAAGAAAGTAATAAAGAGATACCGATAAAACAAAAAGTAATAATGTCTAGCGATCACGACACGTCCAACCCGCAAGGACAGATGGAAGAAGTGAACTATCCAGGCTCGTGGCGCGACATTGAAGACTCGCTGGAGTCGTACGGCGGCGGTCCCGAAGAAGATGTGCGCGTGTGGTTCGAGCAGTTCGAGGAAATAGCGGAAATGGCACGTTGGTCGCCTGTGCAACGGTACATCATGTGTCGCCGAAAGTTGATGGGAACGGCGCGGAACTTTCTTAGCACACTGCGTGGCGTGACTAGGTACTCTGAATTGCGTGGAAGATTGTGTCACGAGTTCGGAGAAACGGTCAAGGCCAGCGACGTGCATCGGAAGTTAGCGGCAAGAGTACTTTACTCAGCGAATAACATCGAGGAGCTTAAGACAAAGCTAGTGCTGATGGAAAGAGCAGAACTAAAACGTGGAAAAGAACGGGACTATACACTCCCAAATCGTATTTCTAAGGAAGTAAAATTCGAACACCGGAACGTCACGAAAAGGGTAGGTGAAGGAAATCTGGTGAAAAACGAGTTGCGCAATGACAATTGTTACAATTGCGGGAATGCCGGTCATCGTGCAAAAGAATGCGAGTTCAAGCCGAGAGGACCGAGGTGTTACGTGTGTGACGCGTTTGGACATGTCGCGAAGAATTGCCCGAAGAGAAACACCGGAGAAACCAACGCCATCGATTCGAGGAACGAGGGGACTGTGATAACCAAAATCGACGGTGTTGAACTGTATTCGTTGTTTGACACCGGCAGCCAACACAACTTGATTACGGAAAGTGCCCACCGTCGCATCGGAGCGCCTAAGGTTTCGGGCACAACAATGGTTTTTTAACGGCTTTGGGGCGAAACGAACGGCAGCTAAAGGCAAATTTGAGCGGAACGTGCTGATCAACGGTCGCCAGTACGGGGATCTGATCTTCTTCATTATACCGGACGGGAGCATAAAACACGACGCGTTGCTAGGAAGAGAATCGTTGCAGTGTTTCAACGTGGTGGTAACCGGACGGGGCTTGGAATCGAGCCACACGACGATCAGGACAATACCGAAGTGCTTTTATACGAGGAACAGTGGATCAACAATATTACGTCGGATTCGGCTGAACTCGACATAGCACCACGATATGTCTCCCAGGTACGACGGATAATAGAAGCGTACGTTCCTAGAACGAACGTCAAAAGCGTAGAGACCACAATAATATTGTAGGACGAGAAGCCGGTCCGATCGACTCCAAGAAGGTTCGCTCCACGAGAGAAAGCGGTGCTGGAGGCGACAATAAAAGAGTGGTTGGAGTTGGGAATTAACAAGGAGAGTGACAGTGACTTCGCAAGCCCGGTCACATTAGCGAAAAAAAGGACAGATCACTCCGTGGTGGATTATAGGGAATTGAACCGAAAATTGGTGAAGGATTATTTCCCCATGCGAAATATAGACGACCAAAATGACCAGCTCAAATCGGCTAGGGTATTCACGACGCTCGATCTAAGGAATTCATTTTTCCACGTACCTGTTGAAGTAACGAGTCAAAGGTACACGGGCTTTGTCACTCATGACGGACAATACGATTTCCTGAAGATCCCATTCGGTCTGTCAAACAGCCAGGCCAATTTTAGCCGATTTGTGGCAAACGTGTTCCGAGGACTGATCAAGACTAGACGCGTCTTGATTTACGTCGACGACTTGATAATTCCAACGGATGACGAAGAAACAAACCTGAAGACACTGAAGGAGTTGCTGGAAGTCGCTAGCGAGAGCGGTATCGAATTCAACTGGACGAAATCGCAATTCCTGAAGCCAGAGGTAGAATACCTGAGGTACGTAATCTGCAATGGAATTTACCGAATATCTCCAAGAAAGATACGAGCAGTCCGACATTTCCCTGAACCCAAAAATGAAAAAGAACTCAGCGTTTTTTGGGTCTCGCTAGCTATTTCCGAAAATTCATTGCCGGATACGCAGTGATTGCTAAGCCACTGACGAATCTGCTGCGGAAGGAGGAAGTGTACAAGTTCGGAGAAACGTAACAAAGAAGCTTCGGACAGCTGAAAGATTGCCTAGTGTCTGAGCCAGTGCTGAAGATCTACGACGAGAAGGGGGAAACAGAACTACATACAGACGCCTCTAAGGACGGTTTGCTGCAGTGCTTTTACAAAAGGCTGAGGATGGTGAATTCCATCCAGTGTATTACACGAGCAGCCAGACATCAAGTGCGGAAAAGAACTATAGCGCGTACCATTTGGAGACATTAGCAGTGGTTCGTGCGGTTGAAAGGTTACGCGTGTACCTTCTTGGCATAAAATTCAAGATTGTAACAGACTGTGAAGCATTTATGCAGACACTGAAATCAAAGGAGTTGTCAGCTAGAATAGCGAGATGGGCGTTAATGCAGCGCTTTTCAGGAAAGCAGAGTCGCTCGTAAGTAAGCGATACACGTGTCTGCAGCTAACAAAGTCGCGGAACGAGGACTTAGTTTCGTTTGTCTGCCGAGTGAACCGCTCCTGCATGAATTTCCAACTTTCCGCAATGAGCGAAGAGCAGTTTAAATGCAAAATGCACGTTTGCAGATTGAAAGATGAAGCCGACGCTGAAGTGCGAACGAGGCTTCTATCTCGAATCGAGGAGCGAAACTACGTTACATTGGAGCAACTTTCTGCGGAATGTCAACGTATCGCGAGTCTGAAAATCGACAGCGCGATGATTGCAGCAAAAACTAATGATCGCGTCCTGGCGCTAAGGGCCAGAGGACCGCGATACCAGTCGCCTGGTCAAGATCAAGGAGGAAAATTACGGCAAGAACGTAGCGTGCATCGGGAAACTCGCGGCAAGCCGGCTGGGCGTTGTTGGTTGTGCGGAGGTACCCATTGGGCAAGGAACTGTTCATATGCCCAACATAAGTGCCTTGACTGCAAGAAAACGGGCCATCGAGAGGGTAACTGCAACCAACAGAACGGTAGGCGCCAGCGGCGAAAATCTAGGAAATGGAACAGGCGCACTCCGGTAGAAACACGGTTTGTTACGGTCAACGTCTGTAAGGTGACGCAAGCTAGGAAATTCGTCGACCTTCTGATCGGTAACAAGAAGGTGCGCATGCAGCTCGACACCGGTTCGGACATCACGGTGGTCGGACGGAGCGCATGGGTAGGCCAACATTGAAGCCGGTAGGAGTATGCGCGAGGACAGCGTCTGGCTCGAAGCTTCAGCTGGATGGTGAATTTTTTGCGCGGGTTGGCGACAGGACTAAGGTCATCGTTATTCGCGTTATACCATCAGACTTGCAGCTTCTGGGAGCAGATTCGATCGAACAGTTCCAGCTCGGGTCAGTGCCAATGGACCACTTTTGCAATACGATAAACCCAGAAGCACTAAAATGGGAAACCAAGTTCCCTAAAATGTTTAGTGGAAGTGGATTGTGCACTAACGCAAAACCAGATACCGAGTACATCATCGCAAGCGATGAGTTGGAAGAAAACGTGGGTTCCGTTGTACTAAATTGTATTAATGTATTTTCGCTTCATTTTAGAGATGTTGCGAAGGCAACGGAATCCGACCCGGTACTGCGGCAAGTAACCAAATACGTTATGGAAGGCTGGCCGCGTGATAAATCATATGCGAGGCCTTAACCACGTACCGGGGTAGTATTTTGTTCGGGGAGAGAGTGGTCATCCCAAGTAAGCTACAGCGGCGTTGCTTGGAGCAGCTGCACGAAGGACATCCAGGGATCTAACGGATGAAGGCGGTGGCTCGCAGTTACGTGTACTGGCCATGCATAGACAAAGACATTGCCGAGTGCGTAAAAATATGCCACGCCAGTGCAGTAGCATCAAAGTCCTCCCCGCGTGAGAAACCCGTTTCCTAGCCAGCTACCAAGGAAGCACCGCCAGTGGACGATAAACGGTTCGGCAGTGGTGACGACGTTTATATCAACCAGTATGTTAGAAACTCTTGGCGGTGGGTTCCAGCACGGATCGTACGGGAACTAGGCACTGTAATGTTCGAGGTGGAGACCGAAGATCGCCAGGTGCATCGCCGTCACCTGAATCAGCTTTGAGCGCGCGGTTCTGCCACTTCAATTGATACACCTTGTTAAGCCGTAGAGCCGAACCGATTGCCGTTGGATTTGCTCATCGATACAGCGCCGCAGGCAACAAGGCCGATTTCTCCTGCAGGGCAGCAAATCATCGCATCGGATACAGTTGCATCTCCACGACCAGTCCCTTTCGTGACTAGCAGACGACGGCAGCCGATACAAGTGCCACGCCGGTCTTCTAGACCTAGAAAACCCCCACGTAGGCTCGACGAGTATCGTCTAAATTAAAAAGGGGGAGATGTTATGATAGGACCTGACCCGATGGATAAGCTTTGGGCCACTCACTGATAACTCACCGTTATCAGCTAACGTGGGTTCCTGCTATCCATCGGGGTCAATGCGCAGCGACCGTCGATCACTCGACTTCGGCTGGGGATTGCAAGAAGATCGGGCACGGACGAGCCGCGCGTGGCGTCCATTTGTGTTAGGAAGGTTTTATCGTTTAGCTTTTAGGCTAATGACCGGAATTTAATGTGTACGTGATCGTTATAGAAAATATAGTAATGTGTAGATAATTATGTGATTGATGTGTTGTCACTGAAAAGACCAAAGACGCACGGAAGAACATAAAAATTCAACCCCCATCTAAAACTGACCCAAGCAGGATCTCAAACCAACAGACCCATAATTTACTCCGTTCAGAAAACCTTTGACTACGTCCACATTAGCTGGGAAAATTCAATAATTGATGATAGTGAGAAACCTAAACGAATAGGTATCATATCATACTTCATATCATACGAAGGAAATCATCGCTGACTAAGATTTTGGCTGGGGAAGCGCGATCGTATCGGACGAGCCGCGCGTGGCGTCCGTTTGCGTAAGGAAGTTTTACCGTTTAGTTTTAGGTCAAAGACCGGAGTTTTAATGTGTACGTGTTCGTCAAGGTAATATAGTTCTAACTCAAAGTACCAGTTGTGCGAAAGAACATAAAAGTGGTGTTCGATGCCAAAATGAAGGTGGAAACAACGTTTACCATTGCCGGTGAACACACACCAATCAAGTACCCTGAACAGAGACTCGAACATAAGTGTAGGAAATTCAGCAATTGAACATTGATAACCAGAAGATAAACAAAATCTGATCAACCATAACCAAATCATCGGTAACGGATAGAAACGGAACAATCGTTTTCAATATTGTAGCATACCTGGCATTCAAGAGTTAATTCAAACGGAATGCAACGTAGTATAATTCACTATACAGAACCATCAACAATTGAAATTCCGATTCACCACAGCAGAGAGCATCGCCGTGGGAACGTCCGAGTTAACTCAAGCTCCTCCGAGGAAGGAGAACACATTACCATCCTGCAGATGCCCGGAAGCCAAGAAGAATCTTCTTTCTAGAAGCCAAAAATGGTACCAGCAAAGAGTTTGCAGCTCCCTAGGTTTACACTCCATACTAGACGACGTGGAAACTACCGCGAAATCTCGCGAGAAGAGGTAAAAACTGGACCAGCGCGAACTTGTCAAGACATGAATTCTGCTGAGGGACCAAAGCATACCTCATGCGATGATGTAATTCGACTATGCAGGCATCCGACCGAAGCAGAACGACAGCGGAAGGTAGGCTTCGTTACTATTCATGAATGGATGATATATGGCCAACATTTATAATTGGCGAACACTTTAAAAGATATACCAGCAAACGATGCCAAAAGAAGGTAAGTTACGTTTCAGGGCAGACTATTCTGTGTTATTGAATAATAATAATGACAAAACTATTTCAGAGCAGTTGCTTAGGACGAACTTCGCCCGTTTTAGATAATTATTCAAGGTTTATGCAACATAACGATACCGTAGTATTTCTTTTACCAGCATTCATAACCAGATCAGATCGAACGTAAATTATACCAAGTGTACATTAACAAAGCTGATTTGCAAAATATCAAGTGTTGTATACCATGATTGATCAATAAGCTAGTCTTACATACCAACATACTTGAACGGTGTAGAGTTAATAGGGTGAAACTAAACACTTGTCGCTGTCGATGTTCACAGTTTTTCCAGTTTGTGATTCCTTCACCAAAGATGCCGCAAACTGCTACTTCATTTTACCACACGGATTCCTCTTTTTGTTCGAGCTGCCAAATCAAAAATATAAAACAAACGTTAAAATAAAGAAATATATGATAACGTCGTTTTGACGCACCTGTTGATTTTAACACTGTTTTGCCATGAATTTGTTTGAAAAACACAATCTCGAAGTTGAATTCATTATGACAAATTTATTCATTATGAAAAATCGACGTTTAAAATAATTCACATTATCGATTGAAGGTATGACAATAAGACGCGCGTTGTGTTGCATTTCCCTTATGATCCTCCTAGAATATAAATGAACAAGAAAAAATATTGATAACTGAATTGCAGCATTGCAGTCACACTTGACCTAATTTCTAGTAAAATTTATAAAAAAATATTTATATGCTTCTCAAAAAATACTAAGGCGAGGATAATCCAAAGCAAATTTTATTGAACTATTAAATATTGAAGCAGGAAATAGGAATGGGGTTAGTATTTATAATTATTAAATTGTCCTATATTTTCACGTACCTTGAACGATGCGTTTAAAAAAATACGCCTTCATCGTCGTCCTCCTTTGAAGCATGGAATTGCAGCTGTGTAGCGGATGAGTCGTCTGTTGTTCCCCATTTTGCAGCTTCACCACCTCGCACAGTTACATTGTAGCACACATTTTCACTTTTCAGTAGGCTTTGTTTGAGTGTTATCATCTTATGGGAAAAGTCTCGACTTCGAGGAGAAATCACGCTAAGAAACCCAGCGTACAATTCTTGCAAAAATCGACAATGTTCAAAACAGCTCTCAGCATTTCCCGATCCTAACGAATTGATGCATTTTCTCATAATCTCTCCACTGAGATCTCCCAAACCAAGGGTAAAATCAAGCGGCTGCAGCTTACACGTGAACGTTTCTTCTACTGGATTCTTGTCTTCGTGCTCCAATGCCTCTGATCCAATATTACAATCACGGGGTTCCTCATTTTCGGTATTTTTTGAAGATATTGGTTTGATTTTTGTATACTCCAGCTTCTTCTGTATATCTTCCCAATGTGAAATATCTTGGCCGCTAGAATACTCGTAGAAGGTGAATGCTTCGATGAATTCTTGCATGCCATTTGTATAGGCACGTGCGTATTGATATGGGTCTTGGCCTTGAAGCTCCTTGGCTATGACCGCGAAATGGTTTCCAAAAATATTTTCGAGCCTGACCTTTGCTTCATCGCAAACTTTTTGCTGATTATTTTTCCTAAAATGAAAAGCAAAATTGGGTGGTTACTTTACATTAAGGATGGTTTCTCTGAAGGCAAGCAGACCCATATTTAATCTTTTAAAAAATGCTTCTAAGCTGTTCAGGCAACGATTAAGCTGGGACATTGTTGGGTTCTTGAAAACATACCAAAAACTTAACATGTTATCAACACGTCTTTAAAAACCTAATGTAGACTCTAATGCAGGTAAAAAAATAACCTCTACCTACAGTTAGTTTTACCGGGAAAGCATAAAAATCAACCTCAAACTAATTTTTTCTACAACACTTAAGCAGATACATTACACTGTACTGAAATTGACGCTATCTGCTATCCGGCGAGTGTTACTTTATATTCTACGTTCCTACCAAACATTTGAGGTTACGTTTCCCAGAGTATTTCGTATTGATTATGTTTGTTGCTAACTGTGTTTGATCTGTTTGATATGTTCTAAATAAAGAGTAAGGACTTCAAATTACCGGCGTATACTCACCTAGGATCGATGGTGTGCAGCAAAAATATTATGCGCTTCGACTCAATCGTGATATCTCGACTGCATTTTACGATTCGCTCATATCTATCGTGCTTCGCGTCTAATTCGCTGGCGTACCCTCGGAAGCACTGAATGATAAGATTATTCTCATCCACCAAAGCACTACTGCCAACAGATTCATTATCTTTACCACGGCGTCCACCTGGTTTACCAAAATGGTGTCTTCGGTTGCCTCGACCGGTCATTGCAAGTTTAGATATCGAAATACAATTTACTGCTTCGTTCAACGATGCACCGAAACGTCATAAACATGTTAGCGCGCAAGGTGTATAAATTAGAAGGTGAAGTCGTCCAGTGTAAAATGACATTTCATGACTTGACATAACTGTTCATCGATGAACAGTACGATGAAGTACTTCACACCGCGTGACTACATTAGGCATACCATACCAAAAACTTGGTACGGTCGAGCTCCAGCGTACCATACCAAATGCAACCCAGCCCTTCTGGGTTGGCTGGTTTGACACTTGGAGCGTACCAGTTTTTTGGTATGGTACGCCTAATGTAGTCACGCGGACACATGAGCAATGCCAAGGCAAGCTAATCTGGCAGAAAAACAGAGCCCGGTTGACAGAAATTGACATTGTTGCTGGTACTATGTAGTTCCAGCAAGAGTCCCAGCAATCTGCCATGGAAAAACTTGCTGGTACTACATGACAGCTGCAAAAAATTTGAATTTTTGTCAACCGGGAGGTTGTCATGTATTGCTTTGGTATTACATTGGCAGGCATTGCTCAGGTGTGCAAGAGTTTTATACCCTTATTAGACGAGGAATGTATCTGTCATATTTTTCCATCCTACTGTCAAAGTAGGCTCTGGCAGGGCGTTTGACATATAAATGATGACCGCTCGTGTAATAACGCAAAGTTTCACAAAATGGGTTTTGCAGTTATTTGATCATTTTCATGTTTGAATTTGGCGTATTGTTCATCCTAGAGTAACGAACAAAATCCGTTGCAAACAACAAAGCAAAAAGTGAACAAATCGCCACTTTGACATATAAATGCCAGTCGAAAGAAAATCGGAACTGGTCATGCCTGATTCCGATTTTGAGGAAGGAATGTATCTGTCAAGAGCGTTTGGCAGATAACTTCTGGAAAAATATGACAGATACATTCCTTGTCTAAAGCTGCGGATAGACGGATGCAATATTTCAATGCAATGAAATAACATTTGACATTTCTACCAAAAATGACAGCCATTGCAATATTGCTATGCGTATTTCATTGCAATATTGCAAAGATCCAAACGGGGTGGTTAAGCATCGAAATATTGCATTCACTGTCATTTTTGGTAGAAATGTCAAATTTTATTTCATTGCAGTGAAATATTGCATCCGTCTATCCGCAGCTTAATATTATTAGAGATTAGTATTAATAAGGGTATTAAGGTTCATTATTAAGTGACAGTCAGCTAGGTTCGGAAACAACCCAATAAGCCTTCAGCCAAGGAAGGTTCTAGAGAGGAAAGGTTCAAATTGATTTTTGACAATCGCGCTTAGTTTTGTTTACCAAAAGAAACAAAGCACTTAACAATGATTCGTTTGCAAATGTAAAATAGCGTTCACCACATGTTTTTTTTTTTACATTCTACACATTATTTTGGCGAAACCTAGCTAAAAACGATATAAACAGCATGTTCCTCACTATTGGAAATAACAACAACTTTTTAAATTAACAATAAACGACAAATTGAATACATAAACAAAACTGCGATTGACTATCTTAATTTTCCTTTATTCTTCTTATGAAGTCAAGGTTAATTATCGGGATGAGTCCACCTCGTCTGTCGAACCACTTTGACTTTGACAGCTTATTCAATTAAGTCCGACGCTGTGTTTGCGGAACGCTTGCCATTCGTGTATAGTTGTGCTTGTTGTTCATAAATTTTACTGTTTTAAGATAGTTTGGAAGTTGAAATTTTCAATACTTTTCCATTTTACTATCCAAGGTATTTTGGTTAGTAAAATTTATCCCCAAAATTTTGAAAAAATAGATGAATAGGTCTCTCAATTGGTGCATAACTCCTTGAGGGAATCTTATTGGGTAGGTCAATGAGCCACTCGTTTATCAGGTGCTTCACAGTTCCTTTGCTCGTTGGGTCTACGCTTTGTGTTGTTTCCTTGTGCCAAGGAATCGCTTTCAGCTAAAATTCGATTGCCTGCCTGGCATTTGGACAAAACGTTTGGTACTTCTGTGAAATTTCTAGAAAGCAACGGCTTGAGGAACCGTGTAAGTCGGCATTCTTGACCAAATTCATATAAAAATATCGATAGCAAGACGGTGTCCCTTGAGCTAGCGAAAAGTGAAGTACAATTGCATTTACATTTTCTAATTGCACTGCTTACATTGTATTGCGTAAATAGTGAAAGGTGAAATATGCATCCTATTGTGTGAAACGTAATTATTGTGAGAGAAATTTCGCGCAGTAATGTGTTTATGGACAGATAAATTCATGTGCAGATATAAAAAACATCGACCCTTCCGCATTCAGTGGTTTGTGAAACGTGTCATATTAAACGTTTCGTAAGCATTGCTTTTACTTGCTATGTGTTAATTCCCCTAGCTTATTTTTTGTCGGTGTCTAAAATATTAGCCTTTGTAGACTGATATAGCAAGATGATCACATCATTCCATAACAACTGACTTTTTTATTCTTTTTAGTGCTTCCTAATCAAATCAGCATCCACAATAGTGTCTAACAAGTAAAAAAATTCAAATATTTTGTTCTACAACCGAATTACTTTTTTTTTGTTTTATTCCACTGATTATCACTTGATAGGTTTCTACTAAGGAGTAGAGAATTGTACAAAAAGGGTCACATACATTATCAAAACAAATAAAACGATGAGCTACTTAGTTGGTATTAGCGATGCTATGAAGTGAAGTGAACGCCAGCCGACTAAAGCGATCATAGAGAAAGGAAAGGTACGCAAGAAGCACAAAACGAAAAAAAACACACAAAGGTCGATGAATAAATTGTCGTGCAAAAAACAAAACACCGTAATTTTCCTCACGACATCTTCCAATCGTGGAACATACGGACTCTCGCGCTTCATCGCATCTTTGCTACATATTGGACGGGAACGGAAACATTTCCCTTATCAAATCTTCTGGTCTGTTGATTGAACCGTTGAATTGAATGATTTAATCTTTGAACAGCATTACCGAATAAAGGGAAAAGAATGTATTGTGTCTGCCGTTCGTGAATGCTCAAATAGAACACATGAATCAGTGTAGCTTCCGGTCGGTGGCTAAAGATTGTCATATTGTGGGCCATGGTTGAAGTTCTACCTGGAGGTGACTTATCTTGTAGAAAAAAGATCAACCCCGTCAAAAGTGAATCAGTGATAACTATTTCTAATGTTTGATATCAGTCAAGGTGCGTCTTATCAGTAAAACGTAAAATGGCAATTTTCGATACATGACATGGTGATGTCAATGCGTTTTTAAGTCGATAAATGTTTTGGTGATATTGGTAGAGCAAAGTGCATTTGCCATGTTGCTCTCCTAATTTTGTTACAGAAAAGGTGTTTATTTAAGTAAATAATAATAAGGTTATTTCTGTTGTAAATTAAACAAGTCACAGATTGTTCGTTACATTCGACGACTCTCAAGCTTCGTCTACATAGATGGTGTAAATATCGTCCAAAAAAATGGTTATGAAATAACTGTAGCATAAAAATGGACATGTTATGTTAAACCATGTGTTGAAGAGATTCAACTCGACCAGCTAAAAAATCCATTGTGATCATTATAATTATGTGAGATTGTTTGCTCCACAAAACCGTTGCCTCTGGTTTCTTGTTTATGTTCTTAGTACGGCGGTATGTGGAATTTTTTTTTACCTACATTTGTTGTAAATTTAAATGCAAAGATAAGTAAAATTTTAAGATTTTTCAAGTAATAGTACGCTTGAATAATGCTTGTGCTGGATAAACATGCTTAATATATATCTTACTTCAATACTAGTAGTTAAGTTTAGAATTTAGTATTGATCATACCAACAATAATAGATCCTATTTCAACATTTTCCTATTTTTTTAGAGCGATAAGCAGTAAACGACTCTTCAGGCACTGGCACGCGCCGCAAACGAAGCGCTGGAATGGATTATACAAATTTAACTAGCGCCAATTCTCCTAACCGTGATGCCTGCCTGGTGTTGAACAAGACAAAAATATTGATAAATCTTTACGAAGGCATACCGGAAACGCTGTTGTTGAATGTGATTGCTTGGTTTTTTCTCATCCTGCTGTTCAATCTACTGCGCCAGCAGGCGTGGGATTATGGACGGTTGGCCCTGGTCAACATACAGGGAGAAAATAAACGATGGACACAGCTATTCTATGCACACCGGAACGCCGGAGGAAGCGGCTCTAGTGAATCGTCTGACGCGTTCAACAGCATCAGCATCGATCGAGGTTGCTTTTCGTGGATTTTAGCCACATTTCGGCTGACCAAAGAACAAATCCTCACCCACAGCGGGCCGGACGCCGTGCACTACCTTTCATTTCAGCGGCATCTGATGGCGGTGATGGGCATCATGACGGTGGTTTCGATCGTGATCATCCTGCCTATCAACTTCTCCGGCGCATTAAGTGGCGACAAGAACTCGTTCGGGCATACGACCCTCTCTAATCTGGACCCGAACTCGCCAACGATGTGGGTGCACGTGTTTTTCGCGATCGCGTACGTCCCGATGGTGGTGTTGATTATGCGACGTGCGTCCGGAAGAAACGCATTCAAAACAGCTCCAACGCGCACGATTATGGCGACCAACATTAGCCAGGGTGACTGTAGCAAAACCGTTATCCGTACTTTTCTGCATCAACTCTTCCCGGAGGTGGAAATCCAGGACATTCAGATGGCGTATAATATATCGAGTTTGATCAAGGCGTCGGAAGAGTACGAGCGAACAGTCGAGGCTAGGATCTTCTGCGAAGCGCAACGTGGAGCAAACGCTATCGAGGCAAAACCATTATTTTTCAGTTGCAACAAAGTGGACGCCCTCGAGTACTACAAGGAAAAGGAGGTTCAACTGGGTGGTGAGGTAGCACGGTTACGGGCCTCGGCCCTGAACGAACCGCTTGGTATCGCATTTGTGACGCTCCGTTCCATACAAGATGCACAACACGTGATGTTACATTTCAAACCCGGTACGTATCGTTCGTGGAACCTTTCGTTCGCGCCGGCACCGTCGGACATCTTCTGGGAAAATCTCAACATCGATACCGCTCAGTGGTACTGCAAGTGGGCCACTGTCAATTTTGCGTTGTTCGTGTTTCTTTTCTTCCTCACCACTCCGGTCATCATCGTGAACTCTCTGGATACTCTTTCACTTACCAAAAATACCACCTCGCAGATAAGCAAAATTAGTCCTTTGATTTCTGAGTTCCTGCCGACGCTTCTTCTATGGTCCCTATCGGCGTTAATGCCGGTAATCGTGGCCTACTCGGACACCTGGTTATCGCATTGGACGCGTTCAAGGCAAAATTACCTCATCATGACCAAGACTTTCGGCTACCTGTTATTTATGATCCTGATTTTACCTTCACTCGGACTCACCAGCGCCCAGGCATTGCTACAATGGACGATCGAGTCGAACGACACGTACCGCTGGGATTGCATCTTTCTGCCGGACAAGGGTGCATTCTTTGTGAACTACATCATTACGGCCGCGTTCATCGGTACCGCACTCGAGTTGATCCGCTTTCCCGACCTGATCTGCTACATCTGGAAACTGGCGACGGCCAAATCGCGTGCCGAAACGCCTTACATCCGGAAGACAATCCTCATCACGTTTCCGTTCGGCATTCACTACGCGTGGATGTTGATGGTGTTTACGACAAGCACGGTGTACAGTCTTGCCTGCCCACTGATAATGCCGTTCGCAATGGTGTACATTACCTTGAAGCACTTTGTCGACAAGCATAACCTTTTCTTTGCATTCGCACCGTCCAACATGATTAGCCAGGGCAGTGGCGGCAAGATACACAGCACCGCAGTTACTATGACCAAGATTTCCGTAGTGTTACTGCTCGTCATTATGGCCGCACTGGCAGTGGTACGAACGGCCGCGGTGGAAATGCGCGCCGTCGTGCTGCTACTGGCCCTATGTGGCACGCTAGTGATGTTTGCCAGCATGTCACCGATCAAACGATGCACTACAAAGCCGTTACGCATCGTGGAAACGGGTGACGATGCGCCTATCTATGTCGCGGACGTACTGATCAATCGTCGCATGGTGTCGGACAGCCCATCGCATCTCAGCTACGGCTCCGACACCACCATGAACATAGCGTTGAACGACGCTGGCGTTAGTGTGACCGCCTAAGACCGCCTGCTCCCGTCCCAGCCCCGGTTTCAAACATTCCATGTTTGCTGTCCCAAGGAAACTTTTGCACCCGGTGCATCCTTCGATGTGTGTGTTTGTGTCGATGATCGAAAGTGATATTAAATGTTAAGCAAACCCTATTGCGTACATTGCAGTATTCCGTATCTCAACCGGCAGCTAAACGGAACCAAAAAAGCATATTTCCTTCAGCTAAATTACTGTCAAAACCCTTTGTTTTGTGTGACATCACAATTAGCAAATTTTCGGGCTTTGAAACACAGGGAATGAAAACAACAAATCGGACTAGTGTAGTTGGAACAATCAGTTTTCATTTTCTTCCGTATGCACTTTACATGTTTGATCACTATTCGATTAAACAATAGGCTAATTCCGTTGCATTCAATGATCAATGTGAGAAACTGCAAACAATTCGAATGGAGTCTTCCTGAACTGATTTAAATGTCGCAAATTTTTGTTTTTTTTTTACTGTTGACAATTTGATAATAATGCAACTGCTTTGTTTTGTATGTTTTTTTATGTTACCCTTTAATTTTATGCACATTTAATCATACTGATTTTCTTAAAACTGTTAAAACCGCGTGAACGACGAGACTTTAACTGTTAATACTAAGAGATTTATACCAACGTAAGAATGCTAATAAACTAAATAATTATCTACAAGCAGAGTTTTCACGGTTATGGCTAAATTGTTGTGACAAGTTTAAGGGATTCCTAAAGTTGGTAAATGGTAACAACCAGTTTATAAGGACAGCAGAAAAATATGCATAGCATATTTACATTACCTCACAGGTCACAATATGATAATTAATATTAGTTTCTTTCATACTTCTTTGTTCTCAACACATTGAAATACTCTTGTTCAAAAGCAATTTTATTGAAACTTAAAACTTTAAAGATATAACTGTCATGTTTCCATAATATTAAAAAAGTCTTATTGTTCTCATATCAGTGGGTGAGTAACTGAAAAAGTTAAGCTTAATCCACTTCCTCAACCGTGGGTCCAGAGCGTCCACCGAAGCCTCCTGCCTGTTGGCCACAACTGCTCGGTGCCGGCCCAGCACCCGACTGTTGGTGTAGCTTCGTCATGATAGGACTGCAGGCGCGCGTCAACTCCTGCATCTTGTGCTCGAACTCCTCCTTCTCGGCCATGGTGTTGCCGTCGATCCAACGCAGCGTCTCGTCGCACCGGTCCTGCACGGTTTTTCGGTCGCTTTCGCTTAGCTTCGATCCGGCCGATTCCAGCGATTGTTTCAGATTGAAGCAGTACGCCTCAAGCTGGTTGCGGGCAGCGACACGCTCTCGTTGCTTTTCGTCCTCCTCGCGGAACTTCTCCGCCTCGGCCAGCATGCGATCGATGTCGGCCTGCGACAGTCGACCCTTGTCGTTCTTGATCGTGATCGTTTTCTCCTTGCCGGTGCTCTTTTCCTTCGCCGACACGTTTAGGATGCCGTTGGCGTCCAAGTCAAAAGTCACTTCAATCTGCGGTACTCCACGTGGCGCTGGTGGAATGCCGGACAGATCGAACTGACCCAGCAGGTTGTTGTCCTTCGTCATCGCTCGTTCGCCTTCGAACACCTGGATCGACACTCCCGGCTGATTGTCCGCGTAGGTGGAGAAGGTCTGCGTCTGCTTGCAGGGAATGCGTGAGTTGCGTTCGATCAACTTCGTCATAACGCCTCCGGCCGTTTCGATTCCCAGCGACAGCGGAGCCACGTCCACCAACAGCACATCCTGGATCTTCTCATCTTTGTCCCCACTCAGAATGGCCGCCTGCACCGCTGCACCATAAGCCACCGCCTCGTCGGGATTGATGGACAGGTTCAACGACTTGCCACAGAAGAAGTTCTGCAACAACGATTGCACCTTCGGGATGCGGGTCGAACCACCGACCAGGACGATATCGTGGATGGAGCTCTTGTCCATCTTGGCATCCGAAAGGGCTTTCTCCACCGGTTGCAAAGTTGAACGGAACAGATCCGAGCACAGTTCCTCGAAGCGCGCACGGCTGATCTTGGTGTAATAGTCGATTCCATCCATCAGGGCGTCAATCTCAATCGTGGCCTCCGTGCTGGAAGACAGGGTGCGCTTGGCTCGCTCGCAGGCCGTTCTCAGGCGGCGAAGGGCCCTGGCGTTCCTCGATAGGTCCTTCTTGTGCTTCCGCTTGAACTCTTCGACGAAGTGGGCCACCATCCGGTTGTCGAAGTCTTCGCCGCCCAGATGAGTATCTCCAGCAGTGGCGCGCACCTCGAACAGCGATCCCTCGTCAATGGTCAGGATGGACACGTCGAACGTTCCTCCGCCCAGGTCGAAGATTAACACGTTGCGCTCTCCCTTCAGATTCTTGTCCAAACCGTACGCCAAGGCGGCGGCCGTCGGTTCGTTGATGATTCGCATCACATTCAGACCTGCGATGGCTCCGGCGTCCTTCGTGGCCTGGCGTTGACTGTCGTTAAAGTACGCTGGAACAGTGATGACCGCGTTCTTCACCGACTGGCCCAGGTATGCTTCGGCCGTTTCCTTCATCTTGGTAAGCACCATCGAGCTGATCTCCTCCGGGGCGAATGTCTTACGCTCGCCTTTGAATTCCACCTGAATCTTTGGTTTGCCGCAATCGTTGACCACCGTGAACGGCCAGTGCTTCAGATCGGCCTGAATCTTGGGGTCGTCATACTTGCGTCCAATCAATCGCTTAGCGTCGAACACTGTGTTTGTGGGGTTCATGGCCACCTGGTTCTTGGCCGCGTCGCCGATGAGCCGCTCTGTGTCCGAGAAGGCAACATAGCTCGGGGTCGTACGGTTGCCCTGGTCGTTGGCGATGATTTCTACCTTTCCATGCTGGAACACACCGACGCACGAGTACGTGGTGCCCAGGTCAATTCCGATTGCAGAAGGCATTTTGTTACTACTGGTTACTGCACACACACTTTTTTCACGAATTTCACTAAAATACTTTTCTTTACGGTGAGTTGTTCAGATTGACTTTGCTTGAACTAACTTTTTGTTATTTTCACTTTTCAAAATTCTTCGTCGTTTGCGAAAGTCAAATATCTCGCACTTGGCTTAGATCGGTTCACTTGCTCTCTCTTGCTTTGTTGAATATCTTCTGATGAGGACTGCTCGATTCCTCACTATTTATACGCATAGCCCGAAGTTCGAGATGCGATGAGAAACATCCAGAAGCTGCTCGAGTTTCTCACGATTGTTCTCGCAGTATTCCGTCAAGGGTGTATGTATGTGCTATGGAAACAATGTGCCTCGACTGAGTCTCGAGCACTCGAGCAGTTGACGTCAGCTTGAGCTAACGAATGTGCTAGAAAGCAAAAGAAGAAAGGGGTACTCTCTTCTATGCCTATTTATGAATACATGAGTCGACGTTTATGTTGATACATCGTTTTTCATAATCGGGAAAATTTTCAAGAAAACAAAACGGCTCGTAACCAATTTTTCTAAGAATGACTAAATCATGTATGCTCTACATGTGGTATGCGATTTTTCCTACCGTTTTATGGTTTTCAATTTTCTAGATTTTTCAAAACTGAAAATCCCATAGTTTGTTTTCTATATTCAACAGATTGCAAAATGTAATGCAAACATTATATTATGTTATCCCTTATTGTGCGTGGATATACAGGCAGTCCTCTCGTACAGAGGTGGGGGTCCGGTCTCAGTGGGGATTTGAAGCCATGCCGTCCAGCTGATGAGCCTCAGCGCTCATGGTGTACAGAATTATTGCAAACATTTACACAACTTTATATAATCGATAATCGATAAATACTGAAGGGTTTTTATTCATTGTATATTTTTATTCCACTTTTGCAATACCTAAACTATGAACGAAAGACTCTTATGATGGTTCCAAGGTGTCTTTGAGTACATGCCAGCAAATACATGATTTTTTGTTGGCCCAACCAAAGATTGTAAAACGAATGTTCATGTATGAATAGCATTTGGAATTTATGATAAATACCCACGACCGGGTTTTCCACGACAATTTTTGGAAAATAATTATTGTTGACTCATGTAGTCATAAATAGGCATAGAAGAGAGTACCCCTTTTTTCTCTTGCTTTCTAGCACATTCGTTAGCTCAAGCTGACGTCAACTGCTCGAGTGCTCGAGACTCAGTCGAGGCACATTGTTTCCATAGCACATACATACACCCTTGACGGAATACTGCGAGAACAATCGTGAGAAACTCGAGCAGCTTCTGGATGTTTCTCATCGCATCTCGAACTTCGGGCTATGCGTATAAATAGTGAGGAATCGAGCAGTCCTCATCAGAAGATATTCAACAAAGCAAGAGAGAGCAAGTGAACCGATCTAAGCCAAGTGCGAGATATTTGACTTTCGCAAACGACGAAGAATTTTGAAAAGTGAAAATAACAGAAAGTTAGTTCAAGCAAAGTCAATCTGAACAACTCACCGTAAAGAAAAGTATTTTAGTGAAATTCGTGAAAAAAGTGTGTGTGCAGTAACCAGTAGTAACAAAATGCCTTCTGCAATCGGAATTGACCTGGGCACCACGTACTCGTGCGTCGGTGTGTTCCAGCATGGAAAGGTAGAAATCATCGCCAACGACCAGGGCAACCGTACGACCCCGAGCTATGTTGCCTTCTCGGACACAGAGCGGCTCATCGGCGACGCGGCCAAGAACCAGGTGGCCATGAACCCCACAAACACAGTGTTCGACGCTAAGCGATTGATTGGACGCAAGTATGACGACCCCAAGATTCAGGCCGATCTGAAGCACTGGCCGTTCACGGTGGTCAACGATTGCGGCAAACCAAAGATTCAGGTGGAATTCAAAGGCGAGCGTAAGACATTCGCCCCGGAGGAGATCAGCTCGATGGTGCTTACCAAGATGAAGGAAACGGCCGAAGCATACCTGGGCCAGTCGGTGAAGAACGCGGTCATCACTGTTCCAGCGTACTTTAACGACAGTCAACGCCAGGCCACGAAGGACGCCGGAGCCATCGCAGGTCTGAATGTGATGCGAATCATCAACGAACCGACGGCCGCCGCCTTGGCGTACGGTTTGGACAAGAATCTGAAGGGAGAGCGCAACGTGTTAATCTTCGACCTGGGCGGAGGAACGTTCGACGTGTCCATCCTGACCATTGACGAGGGATCGCTGTTCGAGGTGCGCGCCACTGCTGGAGATACTCATCTGGGCGGCGAAGACTTCGACAACCGGATGGTGGCCCACTTCGTCGAAGAGTTCAAGCGGAAGCACAAGAAGGACCTATCGAGGAACGCCAGGGCCCTTCGCCGCCTGAGAACGGCCTGCGAGCGAGCCAAGCGCACCCTGTCTTCCAGCACGGAGGCCACGATTGAGATTGACGCCCTGATGGATGGAATCGACTATTACACCAAGATCAGCCGTGCGCGCTTCGAGGAACTGTGCTCGGATCTGTTCCGTTCAACTTTGCAACCGGTGGAGAAAGCCCTTTCGGATGCCAAGATGGACAAGAGCTCCATCCACGATATCGTCCTGGTCGGTGGTTCGACCCGCATCCCGAAGGTGCAATCGTTGTTGCAGAACTTCTTCTGTGGCAAGTCGTTGAACCTGTCCATCAATCCCGACGAGGCGGTGGCTTATGGTGCAGCGGTGCAGGCGGCCATTCTGAGTGGGGACAAAGATGAGAAGATCCAGGATGTGCTGTTGGTGGACGTGGCTCCGCTGTCGCTGGGAATCGAAACGGCCGGAGGCGTTATGACGAAGTTGATCGAACGCAACTCACGCATTCCCTGCAAGCAGACGCAGACCTTCTCCACCTACGCGGACAATCAGCCGGGAGTGTCGATCCAGGTGTTCGAGGGCGAACGAGCGATGACGAAGGACAACAACCTGCTGGGTCAGTTCGATCTGTCCGGCATTCCACCAGCGCCACGTGGAGTACCGCAAATCGAAGTGACTTTTGACTTGGACGCCAACGGCATCCTGAACGTGTCGGCGAAGGAAAAGAGCACCGGCAAGGAGAAAACGATCACGATCAAGAACGACAAGGGTCGACTGTCGCAGGCCGACATCGATCGCATGCTGGCCGAGGCGGAGAAGTTCCGCGAGGAGGACGAAAAGCAACGAGAGCGTGTCGCTGCCCGCAACCAGCTTGAGGCGTACTGCTTCAATCTGAAACAATCGCTGGAATCGGCAGGATCGAAGCTAAGCGAAAGCGACCGAAAAACCGTGCAGGACCGGTGCGACGAGACGCTGCGTTGGATCGACGGCAACACCATGGCCGAGAAGGAGGAGTTCGAGCACAAGATGCAGGAGTTGACGCGCGCCTGCAGTCCTATCATGGCGAAGCTACACCAACAGTCGGGTGCTGGGCCGGCACCGAGCAGTTGTGGCCAACAGGCAGGAGGCTTCGGTGGACGCTCTGGACCCACGGTTGAGGAGGTGGATTAAAAAGTACTGAAATTACACTGACTGATAGCTGTGTACAGATCTGTATTATTTAGTGGTAGGAAGAATCGTATTTAAGTGTATAAAGGCTTTCGTTAATCCCAAAGTAGATGTAATTGTCATGTTTCCTGATGCATGTGATACTGTAGCATTTGTCTTTGTTAAGAACATGGTGAATAAAATAAAATTTGTTGATAAAAACAACCTTTTTATCTTGCCTACGATTATCGGTAAACTGTCTCTTATAAAAACTAAATATCCGAAAGCGAAGAAATTGGTAATCAAAGTACAGAATTAACATTTTAGTGATTGGGTTATTAAAGTTTTCACTTGAGGAAATGAACTATAATTACTTTTGGACTTTTTCACAAGTTGACTCTAAAAATAGCCCATTTCGATACTTTCCATCGTTGTTTCTATCTTTCCGCAGAACTCGTTCCGTTTGGTGGTATTTTTCTAGGCTTAAACAATTTGCTCAATGGTTATTTAAGTTGTAAAAAAATAAAACCAATAAAAATCCTTTCCGTTTACATGTAAGTAGAATTGCGAGCAATTTTTTAAAATTCATAAAATTTAAACTTTAGAAGCTTTTTACGAAAAAAAGAAATGGCCCTAAGAATAATGCTTAAGAAATAGTTCAGTTGTGTGTTTTGTTATTATTTTCATTTATTTTGATTTATCATAAATTCCAAATGCTATTCATACATGAACATTCGTGTAACAATCTTTGGTTGGGCCAACAAAAAATCGTGTATTTGCTGGCATGTACTCAAAGACACCTTGGAACCATCATAAGAGACTTTCGTTCATAGTTTAGGTATTGCAAAAGTGGAATAAAAATATACAATGAATAAAAACCCTTCAGTATTTATCGATATCGATTATATAAAGTTGTCTTAATGTTTGCAATAATTCTGTACACCATGAGCGCTGAGGCTCATCAGCTGGACGGCATGGCTTCAAATCCCCACTGAGACCGGACCCCCACCTCTGTACGAGAGGACTGCCTGTATATCCACGCACAATAAGGGATAACATAATATAATGTTTGCATTACATTTTGCAATCTATTGAATATAGAAAACAAACTATGGTTTTTCAGTTTTGAAAAATCTAGAAAATTGAAAACCAAAAAACGGTAGGAAAATTGCATACCACATGTAGAGTATACATAATTTAGTCATTCTTAGAAAAATTGGTTACGAGCCGTTTTGTTTTCTTGAAAATTTTCCCGATTATGAAAAACGATGTATCAACATAAACGTCGACTCATGTATTCATAAATAGGCATAGAAGAGAGTACCCCTTTCTTCTTTTGCTTTCTAGCACATTCGTTAGATCGAGCTAACGTCAACTGCTCGAGTGCTCGAGACTCAGTCGAGGCACATTGTTTCCATAGCACATACATACACCCTTGACGGAATACTGCGAGAACAATCGTGAGAAACTCGAGCAGCTTCTGGATGTTTCTCATCGCATCTCGAACTTCGGGCGACGCGTATAAATAGTGAGGAATCGAGCAGTCCTCATCAGAAGATATTCAACAAAGCAAGAGAGAGCAAGTGAACCGATCTAAGCCAAGTGCGAGATATTTGACTTTCGCAAACGACGAAGAATTTTGAAAAGTGAAAATAACAGAAAGTTAGTTCAAGCAAAGTAAATCTGAACAACTCACCGTAAAGAAAAGTATTTTAGTGAAATTCGTGAAAAAAGTGTGTGTGCAGTAACCAGTAGTAACAAAATGCCTTCTGCAATCGGAATTGACCTGGGCACCACGTACTCGTGCGTCGGTGTGTTCCAGCATGGAAAGGTAGAAATCATCGCCAACGACCAGGGCAACCGTACGACCCCGAGCTATGTTGCCTTCTCGGACACAGAGCGGCTCATCGGCGACGCGGCCAAGAACCAGGTGGCCATGAACCCCACAAACACAGTGTTCGACGCTAAGCGATTGATTGGACGCAAGTATGACGACCCCAAGATTCAGGCCGATCTGAAGCACTGGCCGTTCACGGTGGTCAACGATTGCGGCAAACCAAAGATTCAGGTGGAATTCAAAGGCGAGCGTAAGACATTCGCCCCGGAGGAGATCAGCTCGATGGTGCTTACCAAGATGAAGGAAACGGCCGAAGCATACCTGGGCCAGTCGGTGAAGAACGCGGTCATCACTGTTCCAGCGTACTTTAACGACAGTCAACGTCAGGCCACTAAGGACGCCGGAGCCATCGCAGGTCTGAATGTGATGCGAATCATCAACGAACCGACGGCCGCCGCCTTGGCGTACGGTTTGGACAAGAATCTGAAGGGAGAGCGCAACGTGTTAATCTTCGACCTGGGCGGAGGAACGTTCGACGTGTCCATCCTGACCATTGACGAGGGATCGCTGTTCGAGGTGCGCGCCACTGCTGGAGATACTCATCTGGGCGGCGAAGACTTCGACAACCGGATGGTGGCTCACTTCGTCGAAGAGTTCAAGCGGAAGCACAAGAAGGACCTATCGAGGAACGCCAGGGCCCTTCGTCGCCTGAGAACGGCCTGCGAGCGAGCCAAGCGCACCCTGTCTTCCAGCACGGAGGCCACGATTGAGATTGATGCCCTGATGGATGGAATCGACTATTACACCAAGATCAGCCGTGCGCGCTTCGAGGAACTGTGCTCGGATCTGTTCCGTTCAACTTTGCAACCGGTGGAGAAAGCCCTTTCGGACGCCAAGATGGACAAGAGCTCCATCCACGATATCGTCCTGGTCGGTGGTTCGACCCGCATCCCGAAGGTGCAATCGTTGTTGCAGAACTTCTTCTGTGGCAAGTCGTTGAACCTGTCCATCAATCCCGACGAGGCGGTGGCTTATGGTGCAGCGGTGCAGGCGGCCATTCTGAGTGGGGACAAAGATGAGAAGATCCAGGATGTGCTGTTGGTGGACGTGGCTCCGCTGTCGCTGGGAATCGAAACGGCCGGAGGCGTTATGACGAAGTTGATCGAACGCAACTCACGCATTCCCTGCAAGCAGACGCAGACCTTCTCCACCTACGCGGACAATCAGCCGGGAGTGTCGATCCAGGTGTTCGAGGGCGAACGAGCGATGACGAAGGACAACAACCTGCTGGGTCAGTTCGATCTGTCCGGCATTCCACCAGCGCCACGTGGAGTACCGCAAATCGAAGTGACTTTTGACTTGGACGCCAACGGCATCCTGAACGTGTCGGCGAAGGAAAAGAGCACCGGCAAGGAGAAAACGATCACGATCAAGAACGACAAGGGTCGACTGTCGCAGGCCGACATCGATCGCATGCTGGCCGAGGCGGAGAAGTTCCGCGAGGAGGACGAAAAGCAACGAGAGCGTGTCGCTGCCCGCAACCAGCTTGAGGCGTACTGCTTCAATCTGAAACAATCGCTGGAATCGGCCGGATCGAAGCTAAGCGAAAGCGACCGCAAAACCGTGCAGGACCGGTGCGACGAGACGCTGCGTTGGATCGACGGCAACACCATGGCCGAGAAGGAGGAGTTCGAGCACAAGATGCAGGAGTTGACGCGCGCCTGCAGTCCTATCATGGCGAAGCTACACCAACAGTCGGGTGCTGGGCCGGCACCGAGCAGTTGTGGCCAACAGGCAGGAGGCTTCGGTGGACGCTCTGGACCCACGGTTGAGGAGGTGGATTAAAAAGTACTGCAATTACACTGACTGATAGCTGTGTACAGATCTGTATTATTTAGTGGTAGGAAGAATCGTATTTAAGTGTATAAAGGCTTTCGTTAATCCCAAAGTAGATGTAATTGTCATGTTTCCTGATGCATGTGATACTGTAGCATTTTTCTTTGTTAAGAACATGGTGAATAAAATAAAATTTGTTGATAAAAACAACCTTTTTATCTTGCCTACGATTATCGGTAAACTGTCTCTTATAAAAACTAAATATCCGAAAGCGAAGAAATTGGTAATCAATGTTAGTACAGAATTAACATTTTAGTGATTGGGTTATTAAAGTTTTCACTTGAGGAAATGAACTATAATTACTTTTGGACTTTTTCACAAGTTGACTCTAAAAATAGCCCATTTCGATACTTTCCATCGTTGTTTCTATCTTTCCGCATTATTCTATCTTTCCGCAGAACTCGTTCCGTTTGGTGGTATTTTTCTAGGCTTAAACAATTTGCTCAAAGGTTATTTAAGTTGTAAAAAAATAAAACCAATAAAAATCCTTTCCGTTTACATGTAAGTAGAATTGCGGGCAATTTTTTAAAATTCATAAAACTTAAATTTTAGAAGCTTTTTACGAAAAAAAGAAATGGCCCTAAGAATAATGCTTAAGAAATAGTTCAGTTGTGTGTTTTGTTATTATTTCGATTTATTTTGATTTATCATAAATTCCAAATGCTATTCATACATGAACATTCGTGTAACAATCTTTGGTTGGGCCAACAAAAAATCGTGTATTTGCTGGCATGTACTCAAAGACACCTTGGAACCATCATAAGAGACTTTCGTTCATAGTTTAGGTATTGCAAAAGTGGAATAAAAATATACAATGAATAAAAACCCTTCAGTATTTATCGATATCGATTATATAAAGTTGTGTTAATATTTGCAATAATTCTGTACACCATGAGCGCTGAGGCTCACCAGTTGGACGGTGTGGCTTCGAATCCCCACCGAGACCGGACCCCCACCTCTGTACGAGAGGACTGCCTGTATATCCACGCACAATAAGGGATAACATAATATAATGTTTGCATTACATTTTGCAATCTATTGAATATAGAAAACAAACTATGGGTTTTCAGTTTTGAAAAATCTAGAAAATTGAAAAGCATAAAACGGTAGGAAAAATCGCATACCACATGTAGAGTATACATAATTTAGTCATTCTTAGAAAAATTGGTTACGAGCCGTTTTGTTTTCTTGAAAATTTTCCCGATTATGAAAAACGATGTATCAACATAAACGTCGACTCATGTATTCATAAATAGGCATAGAAGAGAGTACCCCTTTCTTCTTTTGCTTTCTAGCACATTCGTTAGATCGAGCTAACGTCAACTGCTCGAGTGCTCGAGACTCAGTCGAGGCACATTGTTTCCATAGCACATACATACACCCTTGACGGAATACTGCGAGAACAATCGTGAGAAACTCGAGCAGCTTCTGGATGTTTCTCATCGCATCTCGAACTTCGGGCTATGCGTATAAATAGTGAGGAATCGAGCAGTCCTCATCAGAAGATATTCAACAAAGCAAGAGAGAGCAAGTGAACCGATCTAAGCCAAGTGCGAGATATTTGACTTTCGCAAACGACGAAGAATTTTGAAAAGTGAAAATAACAGAAAGTTAGTTCAAGCAAAGTAAATCTGAACAACTCACCGTAAAGAAAAATATTTTAGTGAAATTCGTGAAAAAAGTGTGTGTGCAGTAACCAGTAGTAACAAAATGCCTTCTGCAATCGGAATTGACCTGGGCACCACGTACTCGTGCGTCGGTGTGTTCCAGCATGGAAAGGTAGAAATCATCGCCAACGACCAGGGCAACCGTACGACCCCGAGCTATGTTGCCTTCTCGGACACAGAGCGGCTCATCGGCGACGCGGCCAAGAACCAGGTGGCCATGAACCCCACAAACACAGTGTTCGACGCTAAGCGATTGATTGGACGCAAGTATGACGACCCCAAGATTCAGGCCGATCTGAAGCACTGGCCGTTCACGGTGGTCAACGATTGCGGCAAACCAAAGATTCAGGTGGAATTCAAAGGCGAGCGTATGACATTCGCCCCGGAGGAGATCAGCTCGATGGTGCTTACCAAGATGAAGGAAACGGCCGAAGCATACCTGGGCCAGTCGGTGAAGAACGCGGTCATCACTGTTCCAGCGTACTTTAACGACAGTCAACGCCAGGCCACGAAGGACGCCGGAGCCATCGCAGGTCTGAATGTGATGCGAATCATCAACGAACCGACGGCCGCCGCCTTGGCGTACGGTTTGGACAAGAATCTGAAGGGAGAGCGCAACGTGTTAATCTTCGACCTGGGCGGAGGAACGTTCGACGTGTCCATCCTGACCATTGACGAGGGATCGCTGTTCGAGGTGCGCGCCACTGCTGGAGATACTCATCTGGGCGGCGAAGACTTCGACAACCGGATGGTGGCCCACTTCGTCGAAGAGTTCAAGCGGAAGCACAAGAAGGACCTATCGAGGAACGCCAGGGCCCTTCGTCGCCTGAGAACGGCCTGCGAGCGAGCCAAGCGCACACTCTCTTCCAGCACGGAGGCCACGATTGAGATTGACGCCCTGATGGATGGAATCGACTATTACACCAAGATCAGCCGTGCGCGCTTCGAGGAACTGTGCTCGGATCTGTTCCGTTCAACTTTGCAACCGGTGGAGAAAGCCCTTTCGGACGCCAAGATGGACAAGAGGTCCATCCACGATATCGTCCTGGTCGGTGGTTCGACCCGCATCCCGAAGGTGCAATCGTTGTTGCAGAACTTCTTCTGTGGCAAGTCGTTGAACCTGTCCATCAATCCCGACGAGGCGGTGGCTTATGGTGCAGCGGTGCAGGCGGCCATTCTGAGTGGGGACAAGGATGAGAAGATCCAGGATGTGCTGTTGGTGGATGTGGCTCCGCTGTCGCTGGGAATCGAAACGGCCGGAGGCGTTATGACGAAGTTGATCGAACGCAACTCACGCATTCCCTGCAAGCAGACGCAGACCTTCTCCACCTACGCGGACAATCAGCCGGGAGTGTCGATTCAGGTGTTCGAGGGCGAACGAGCGATGACGAAGGACAACAACCTGCTGGGTCAGTTCGATCTGTCCGGCATTCCACCAGCGCCACGTGGAGTACCGCAGATTGAAGTGACTTTTGACTTGGACGCCAACGGCATCCTGAACGTGTCGGCGAAGGAAAAGAGCACCGGCAAGGAGAAAACGATCACGATCAAGAACGACAAGGGTCGACTGTCGCAGGCCGACATCGATCGCATGCTGGCCGAGGCGGAGAAGTTCCGCGAGGAGGACGAAAAGCAACGAGAGCGTGTCGCTGCCCGCAACCAGCTTGAGGCGTACTGCTTCAATCTGAAACAATCGCTGGAATCGGCCGGATCGAAGCTAAGCGAAAGCGACCGCAAAACCGTGCAGGACCGGTGCGACGAGACGCTGCGTTGGATCGACGGCAACACCATGGCCGAGAAGGAGGAGTTCGAGCACAAGATGCAGGAGTTGACGCGCGCCTGCAGTCCTATCATGACGAAGCTACACCAACAGTCGGGTGCTGGGCCGGCACCGAGCAGTTGTGGCCAACAGGCAGGAGGCTTCGGTGGACGCTCTGGACCCACGGTTGAGGAGGTGGATTAAAAAGTACTGCAATTACACTGACTGATAGCTGTGTACAGATCTGTATTATTTAGTGGTAGGAAGAATCGTATTTAAGTGTATAAAGGCTTTCGTTAATCCCAAAGTAGATGTAATTGTCATGTTTCCTGATGCATGTGATACTGTAGCATTTTTCTTTGTTAAGAACATGGTGAATAAAATAAAATTTGTTGATAAAAACAACCTTTTTATCTTGCCTACGATTATCGGTAAACCGTCTCTTATAAAAACTAAATATCCGAAAGCGAAGAAATTGGTAATCAATGTTAGTACAGAGTTAACATTTTAGTGATTGGTGTGATATCCTATGTTAGTATATTGCTGCAACAACGCATACGCTGTGAGTCAACGGGCAGTGGTCGCCACACACGACCTTCTTTATTCAGAGTCCGATCCGTACTGACTACCCTCTATCCCTGTCACCCGTAACCCAGGATGCCACATCCTCCCTTTGGCAAAAATAAAGCGTTACTTATTCTCAGAATTCTCTACTCTCTACACACATGTTCAAGTACCGCTTCGGTGGCCTTATATTTCTACCGCTACGCCCTTCAGGCCTCGGATTCTCTTTGTATGCCTCTTCCACGTCTTGTGCCTTCGATAAATTCTGCAATCCTGTCCGTCCAAGTGGCTCCATTTCCTTGTGGTGTACTGACTCTGATGACTTACCCTCAGCCTGCACTTGGTCCTCGTCAAATCGTCGGATGTACCTCTTCAGCATCTTGACGTTACGCTCGTACTCCTTATTACTTGTCATGTCAACAATAGTAGCTCTGCCTCCGTGAAGCTCCTTCACCTTATACAATATATTCTTATACACCGTGTCAGTTTTATCTCTTCTCTGCTGCATCATCAATACCATATCCACTATGTTAGTATATTGCTGCAACAACGCATACGCTGTGAGTCAACGGGCAGTGGTCGCCACACACGACCTTCTTTATTCGGAGTCCGATCCGTACTGACTACCCTCTATCCCTGTCACCCGTAACCCAGGATGCCACAATTGGGTTATTAAAGTTTTCACTTGAGGAAATGAACTATAATTACTTTTGGACTTTCTCACAAGTTGTGTTGCGGTAACAACAATGTTACCACCTCTATTTTAGCAGTTTGCTACATGGGACATTAGCTGTCATTGTGACATATGTCGGATTATATAAAATGGCGAGCGCGCCAGGAATTCTTGCTCTGTGTGTGAATAAACGCTACGGTGAAACAACGTGTACTCTTTGTAAAGTCAAACCCCTGGAAAGAACCTACCATTTTCTGCGTCAGGTTATGGGCCCAGTGCTGCGTAAGCCCAGGGAAACACGAAATTAGAACAAGAAGCATTGTGAGAATCGGCAAGTTAGAGAAAAAGCACGGAAATGGCCAGCAGTGCAAGAAAAGCTGGTATTGTGCAGTTCTCAGGAGAAGGGTTCGATACATGGAAGTTTCGAGTGGAAACCCAACTCGCCGCCCATGGTGTGAAGGAGGTTCTAACCTCTGATCCACCCGAGGAGAAGGCAAGTGCTGAAGTAAAACGTGATTTCGTGGAAAAAGACGACAGAGCAAAGGCGTTGATTGTAGCGTACATCGCGGATACCCACCTGGAGTACGTTAGGGACAAACAGACTGCCAGGGCGATGTGGGAAACACTGGCCAACACGTTTTCTAAAAAGGGTTTTGCGTCACAAACCTATATCCGTAGAACACTCGCATTGTTGCGTATGGAGGATGGAACGGCGCTGGTTGACCACTTCAGAAAATTCGACGAACTCATTAGGCAATTGAAGGAAGCCGGGGCAACAGTAACGGAGCTTGACCAAGTAAGTCAGCTATTCATTTCGCTACCAAGTTCTTACGATGTGGTAACAACCGCAATGGAAAACCTTGAAGATAATCAAATAAGGTTGGACGTTATAAAGGCCCGTTTGCTAGCGGAGGAGCGAAAGCGTTTGGGCAGAAATACGGACACAATGAGTGGAAGTGAAAGTATGGTTCTGGTGACAAAAACGAAGAAAACTTATGGAAAACCAAAATTTCCTGGAAAGTGCTTTGTGTGCGGTGCGGTTGGGCACAAGAAAGCAGAATGTTCCAAAGCGAGAAAAGAGCGACACGTTCATGCACAAACAGCAGTGGTAGATAATCGGGAGGTAGCTTTGGCGAGCTATAGCGCGCGGAACAATGGAGACAGCAGCAAATTGGACTGGGTTCTTGACTCAGGGGCCAGTAGACACATGATAAACGATGAAACATTGTTCTCTTCGTTTGTTAAGCTACCAAATCCCGTTATCATTAGTAGCGCTAAAAGCACTGCAAGCATGAAAAGCGCGACTGAAGGCATTGTAAGAGGACAGGTAACTACAAAAGGTGGACGATTAACACTAAAGCTCAGCAAAGTGTTATTCGTACCGCACCTTAGCTTCAACTTACTGTCACTTGCTTGCCTTTTGAAAGTTGGTGTCAATGTGAAGTTCAAGCCTGATCGAGCAATCCTCACCAAAGATGGCGAAATTATAGGCGAAGCAGTAATGCGAAGTAACCTATATTTTCTTACCATAGAAGTTCCTGGGAATACTGCTTTAACAGTACACGAAACAGCGATTCGATCACCATTCAATGGTACACGACCGGCCACTAGAAGACCACTGGAAAGGGTGCACACAGATATCTGTGGGAAAATCACACCAGCGACACATGATGGATTCCAATATTTTGCCTCTTTTGTGGATGACTACACCCATTTTGCCGTTGTATATCTCATGAAGTCGAAAAACCAGTTGTTCGACCACTTTAAGGAATATGAGGCTATGGCAACAGCAAAATTCGGTACCAAAATCGAGAAAATACGCTGCGATTTAGGACGAGAATACTTCAGCAACGAACAGTTGAATTATTACAAGAATCGTGGAATTCAAGTCGAGTCAACGGTAGGCTACACACCACAACAAAATGGGGTAGCAGAGAGGTTTAACAGAACAGTAACGGAGAAAATGCGAGCTATATTGATTCAATCTGGAGCACCACAATCACTATGGGGTGAAGCGGTGCTGAATGCTGTTTACGTGTTAAATCGAAGTCCAACAGAAGCTCTGAAGAATAAGACCCCTGCGGAAATGTGGCATGGTGTGAGGCCAAAGGTAGAAAACCTGCGAGTTTTTGGATGCGCGGCTTACTCATGGATACCGAAACAGAAACGGAGCAAATTAGATCCAACCAGCCAACGTTGCGTAATGCTTGGATATGCGCCGTGTGGATATCGTCTATGGAATCAGGTGTCAAAGAAAGTATTCGTGGCACGTGATGTTCGATTTAACGAAAAAGATTTTCCGTTCAAATCGCAAGAGAAGGTTGAAGCCAACATTCCCCTCATTCCATTAGTAGTCCCACAAGTACAACAGCAAAAGGGGGAAATAAAGGAGGTTGCTGTTGATACATGTGCAGATGCTGATGACGATCCTGGTCGTGAGGCACCATCAATAGAAATTCCTGAAGTTCATCCGGACAACAACGCGGAAGAGAATGGAGAGGAATTCTGTATGGCCGATGAAGAAATTGAAGCTGCAGAACCTGGACTGAATGAGACCGATAGACGGTCGACCCGGTCAACGAAAGGGATCCCTCCGGTTCGTCTGATCGAGGAAGCATATGCTAATGGAGTTATGCTTAAGGAGGAGATTGAACCCAAGACTCTGGAGGATAATCAAGGCTGTATGGCGTTCGTAGGATCTGAACGTTCCAGTCGTCGCTCGAAACACATCGAAGCTCGTGGACGTTTTGTCAGGGAGCTGGGTGACCGTGGCGTGCTTAAGCTGGAGTGCTGCCCCACTGAGGAGATGGCCGCCGACATTCTGACTAAGCCGCTAGGTGCAGTCAAACTACTAAAATTCAGTAAGATGATGGGACTTTCGTCGAGCGGTGGCAACAATCGTTGAGGAGGAGTGTTGCGGTAACAACAATGTTACCACCTCTATTTTAGCAGTTTGCTACATGGGACATTAGCTGTCATTGTGACATATGTCGGATTATATAAAATGGCGAGCGCGCCAGGAATTCTTGCTCTGTGTGTGAATAAACGCTACGGTGAAACAACGTGTACTCTTTGTAAAGTCAAACCCCTGGAAAGAACCTACCATTTTCTGCGTCAAGTTGACTCTAAAAATAACCCATTTCGATACTTTCCATCGTTGTTTCCCATCAAATACATTATTCTATCTTTCCGCAGAACTCGTTCCGTTTGGTGGTATTTTTCTAGGCTTAAACAATTTGCTCAAAGGTTATTTAAGTTGTAAAAAAATAAAACCAATAAAAATCCTTTCCGTTTACATGTAAGTAGAATTGCGGGCAATTTTTTAAAATTCATAAAATTTAAATTTTAGAAGCTTTTTACGAATAAAAGAAATGGCCCTAAGAATAATGCTTAAGAAATAGTTCAGTTGTGTGTTTTGTTGTTATTTCGATTTATTTTGATTTATCATAAATTCCACATGCTATTCATACATGAACATTCGTGTAACAATCTTTGGTTGGACCAACAAAAAATCGTGTATTTGCTGGCATGTACTCAAAGACACCTTGGAACCATCATAAGAGACTTTCGTCCATAGTTTAGGTATTGCAAAAGTGGAATAAAAATATACAATGAATAAAAACCCTTCAGTATTTATCGATATCGATTATATAAAGTTGTGTTAATGTTTGCAATAATTCTGTACACCATGAGCGCTGAGCCTCACCAGTTGGACGGTGTGGCTTCGAATCCCCACCGAGACCGGACCCCCACCTCTGTACGAGAGGACTGCCTGTATATCCACGCACAATAAGGGATAACATAATATAATGTTTGCATTACATTTTGCAATCTATTGAATATAGAAAACAAACTATGGGTTTTCATTTTTGAAAAATCTAGAAAATTGAAAAGCATAAACGGTAGGAAAAATCGCATACCACATGTAGAGTATACATAATTTAGTCATTCTTAGAAAAATTGGTTACGAGCCGTTTTGTTTTCTTGAAAAATTTCCCGATTATGAAAAACGATGTATCAACATAAACGTCTACTCATGTATTCATAAATAGGCATAGAAGAGAGTACCCCTTTCTTCTTTTGCTTTCTAGCACATTCGTTAGCTCAAGCTGACGTCAACTGCTCGAGTGCTCGAGACTCAGTCGAGGCACATTGTTTCCATAGCACATACATACACCCTTGACGGAATACTGCGAGAACAATCGTGAGAAACTCGAGCAGCTTCTGGATGTTTCTCATCGCATCTCGAACTTCGGGCTATGCGTATAAATAGTGAGGAATCGAGCAGTCCTCATCAGAAGATATTCAACAAAGCAAGAGAGAGCAAGTGAACCGATCTAAGCCAAGTGCGAGATATTTGACTTTCGCAAACGACGAAGAATTTTGAAAAGTGAAAATAACAGAAAGTTAGTTCAAGCAAAGTAAATCTGAACAACTCACCGTAAAGAAAAGTATTTTAGTGAAATTCGTTAAAAAATTGTGTGTGCAGTAACCAGTAGTAACAAAATGCCTTCTGCAATCGGAATTGACCTGGGCACCACGTACTCGTGCGTCGGTGTGTTCCAGCATGGAAAGGTAGAAATCATCGCCAACGACCAGGGCAACCGTACGACCCCGAGCTATGTTGCCTTCTCGGACACAGAGCGGCTCATCGGCGACGCGGCCAAGAACCAGGTGGCCATGAACCCCACAAACACAGTGTTCGACGCTAAGCGATTGATTGGACGCAAGTATGACGACCCCAAGATTCAGGCCGATCTGAAGCACTGGCCGTTCACGGTGGTCAACGATTGCGGCAAACCAAAGATTCAGGTGGAGTTCAAAGGCGAACGTAAGACATTCGCCCCGGAAGAGATCAGCTCGATGGTGCTTACCAAGATGAAGGAAACGGCCGAAGCATACCTGGGCCAGTCGGTGAAGAACGCGGTCATCACTGTTCCAGCGTACTTTAACGACAGTCAACGCCAGGCCACGAAGGACGCCGGAGCCATCGCAGGTCTGAATGTGATGCGAATCATCAACGAACCGACGGCCGCCGCCTTGGCGTACGGTTTGGACAAGAATCTTAAGGGAGAGCGCAACGTGTTAATCTTCGACCTGGGCGGAGGAACGTTCGACGTGTCCATCCTGACCATTGACGAGGGATCGCTGTTCGAGGTGCGCGCCACTGCTGGAGATACTCATCTGGGCGGCGAAGACTTCGACAACCGGATGGTGGCCCACTTCGTCGAAGAGTTCAAGCGGAAGCACAAGAAGGACCTATCGAGGAACGCCAGGGCCCTTCGTCGCCTGAGAACGGCCTGCGAGCGAGCCAAGCGCACCCTGTCTTCCAGCACGGAGGCCACGATTGAGATTGACGCCCTGATGGATGGAATCGACTATTACACCAAGATCAGCCGTGCGCGCTTCGAGGAACTGTGCTCGGATCTGTTCCGTTCAACTTTGCAACCGGTGGAGAAAGCCCTTTCGGACGCCAAGATGGACAAGAGCTCCATCCACGATATCGTCCTGGTCGGTGGTTCGACCCGCATCCCGAAGGTGCAATCGTTGTTGCAGAACTTCTTCTGTGGCAAGTCGTTGAACCTGTCCATCAATCCCGACGAGGCGGTGGCTTATGGTGCAGCGGTGCAGGCGGCCATTCTGAGTGGGGACAAGGATGAGAAGATCCAGGATGTGCTGTTGGTGGATGTGGCTCCGCTGTCGCTGGGAATCGAAACGGCCGGAGGCGTTATGACGAAGTTGATCGAACGCAACTCACGCATTCCCTGCAAGCAGACGCAGACCTTCTCCACCTACGCGGACAATCAGCCGGGAGTGTCGATCCAGGTGTTCGAGGGCGAACGAGCGATGACGAAGGACAACAACCTGCTGGGTCAGTTCGATCTGTCCGGCATTCCACCAGCGCCACGTGGAGTACCGCAGATTGAAGTGACTTTTGACTTGGACGCCAACGGCATCCTGAACGTGTCGGCGAAGGAAAAGAGCACCGGCAAGGAGAAAACGATCACGATCAAGAACGACAAGGGTCGACTGTCGCAGGCCGACATCGATCGCATGCTGGCCGAGGCGGAGAAGTTCCGCGAGGAGGACGAAAAGCAACGAGAGCGTGTCGCTGCCCGCAACCAGCTTGAGGCGTACTGCTTCAATCTGAAACAATCGCTGGAATCGGCCGGATCGAAGCTAAGCGAAAGCGACCGCAAAACCGTGCAGGACCGGTGCGACGAGACGCTGCGTTGGATCGACGGCAACACCATGGCCGAGAAGGAGGAGTTCGAGCACAAGATGCAGGAGTTGACGCGCGCCTGCAGTCCTATCATGACGAAGCTACACCAACAGTCGGGTGCTGGGCCGGCACCGAGCAGTTGTGGCCAACAGGCAGGAGGCTTCGGTGGACGCTCTGGACCCACGGTTGAGGAGGTGGATTAAAAAGTACTGCAATTACACTGACTGATAGCTGTGTACAGATCTGTATTATTTAGTGGTAGGAAGAATCGTATTTAAGTGTATAAAGGCTTTCGTTAATCCCAAAGTAGATGTAATTGTCATGTTTCCTGATGCATGTGATACTGTAGCATTTTTCTTTGTTAAGAACATGGTGAATAAAATAAAATTTGTTGATAAAAACAACCTTTTTATCTTGCCTACGATTATCGGTAAACCGTCTCTTATAAAAACTAAATATCCGAAAGCGAAGAAATTGGTAATCAATGTTAGTACAGAGTTAACATTTTAGTGATTGGTGTGATATCCACTATGTTAGTATACACTGTGCCAATCGGTAAGTGGGACGGTCATAAAAAGAACACTTGTCTGACTTTGCGATCAATTTTAGGGTACTTAGAATTGATAACAATGAATTTCGCTTATCACATCTTCTTTGTCTATCTTTCTACGAAGCATGTGCAAAAAGAGAGAGTAAAAATCGGTCACCAAGCGGCGCAATGATCGAAAAAGTGCAAAAAGTCAAAATTTTGTCAGCCAAACGTAAAGTTGGACACTTAGGATTCCTAAGAATGTCTGCGGCTGAAGTGTTATGGAAGCTAGCTTAGGCACGTAAAATCATTTTCTGATGATCTATGATATACTAAATTATTGTTATATGTATAAAAAAGATGAGTTTTGATAAATTATTTACACTTTGTGGTTGAAATATGTTACACCACTGCAAGGAATGAAATATTATCTTTTTTATCATATAAATCGATTAAAAATGCCGAAAGTTATCAGGTTTTATCAATTTAACCAAAGTTACTGTTTTGCGATACACTAACAATCGATAAAAAAGCCCATATTGTCAAAAATATAACTTGAAATGGGTCGTCTTACAATAAACTTAAAGGACGATGATGTGAGATTCATCAAAAAACCAACTGAATTGAAGACTTTTCCTCAATTATAGATGTCTAAGAATTTAATAAAACAATGAAAGCATTTAGAAAGTTCCAAACTATTTCCAGAACATACCCGCAGAAACCGCAAACAACGCCTTTACTTTTCAAAACCTTATATAGACGATGATTTTAGATTATGTTGAAAGGTACTCTCCCTATCTCGTTCAAATGCATTCATTTAATGTGGTAATTGTCGTCACAGTAAGTATGACTTACATATGAAGCAAACATATACACTTTTGGTTAGAAAGGCAGGCAGTTTTAGAACGTAAAACGGAGCTGACGAGTTTTAAAAAAAATGTTGTTTTAACTTCTATTCCTTGGAGGTCATTTGTTAATGTTGTAGGTGTTTATGTGATCAGAATGAACTGAAAAACTTGTTTTTAATTAAAGTACGATAAGTGCCCATCACAACGTTCATATGATGAAGAAAATTATGACAGATGTTGTTGATATAGTTTGACTATTCCAAGATTAAGAGTTCCGCCAGGTTAACTATACTCACTATAAGCTACGAATAACACAAAAGTTACTACTCTAAATCAGCCTCAAAGTTCAGAAGAATCGTTCTGAGTCTTTAGTATGAAATCCAATAGCCAATTTGAGTAAAATTGTACAGTATCCTATGTTACAAACACTGTATAGTATAAATTGGTAACAAAACAGCAATAGGAAGAAATTTAAGCAGAAATGTCCAATAAAGTTAGAAAAAACTGTTGTCAAGCATCAACAAACAGTCATAGACTATAACAGAAATAACATTAAATACCAAAAACTTCTGGAAATAGTTCAACAAACCACGTATTAAACCTGAAAAGCAAGTGTCCAACTTTACGTTTGGCTGGCAAAATTATGATTTTTTGCACTTTTTCGATCATTGCGCCGCTTGGTGACCGATTTTTACTCTCTCTTTTTGCACATGCTTCGTAGAAAGATAGACAAAGAAGATGTGATAAGCGAAATTCATTGTTATCAATTCTAAGTACCCTAAAATTGATCGCAAAGTCAGACAAGTGTTCTTTTTTTGACCGTCCCACTTACCGATTGGCACAGTGTATTGCTGCAACAACGCATACGCTGTGAGTCTGTAAGAATAAGTTGTCACTAATACTAGTGCAATTAGGTAGCAGCTAGGGAAAAGACAGCGTCACTCATCAGTTCCACTCCAGGTGTCATACCGAACGGTTGATAATAAAGCTCGTCAACAAGACTTAAAACATGGTGTCAGAAGTGGTCTTCTGAGAAAAAAAAGAAACAAAAAGAAAGATAAAAGGGAACAAATTGCACCAACAGTAGTAGCATGGCATCTGGGATCGATCATCGATTGCCGCAGCCACTGGACTGTGCCAACTTGGCCAAAGAATGGCCCAGATGGAAGCAGGCATTTGCCATCTACCTTCGAGCAACCGGAAAAATCAAGGAAAGCGAGGAGAATAAGATCGCCACTTTCCTTTATACCATAGGACCACGTGGAGTGGAAATTTATAATACGTTGTTTCCTACTGCATCCGATGCCCAAAATCTTTTTGGCGTGAGTGAGACAGACGAAGAGTTCGCTGATGCTAGTGATGCAGTGACTGAGGAAAGGACTAACACGCTGATAGGCGTAATAGCGGCCTTCGACGAATACTCCATCCCGAAAAGAAATGCAACTTTGGAGGCATTCAAGTTCCACAACGTATCGCAGAAGGAGAGGCAAACGTTTGCTGAGTTTGAGACAGAGCTACGAACACAAGCGCAGTATTGCGAATTTCAGTGTCTCAAATGTGATGCCCCATATACTGATCGCATGCTACGGGATCGGATCGTTATCGGAGTATTGAACAAGCGGCTCCAGCACAAACTGCTCGAACGACAAGAGGGGTCGCTGGAAAGAGTTATTGAAACCTGCAAAACGTTCGAAGCAACCTCTGATAATAAGCAAATTCTGGAACAGAAGTCCAATCTACTGGAGGTGAAAGGAGTACAACAGCCAGAGGGAGAGCGGCAAATAGCAGCTATTAACAAAAGGCTGTGCTTCAAGTGTGGTGGAGCATTCAACCAAAATCACCGTAGCAGCTGTCCAGCAACGAACGTGGCCTGTTACAGATGTGGTAGTGTCGGCCACTTTAGCAAATGTTGCCGTCGTAAGAATAATGCCGAAAACTACAACAACCAGAGACAACAGAGGGAGTCGACTAGTAATAAAAACGCGAAAACGGAGAAAACTTCAAAAACGGTAGCTATGATTAACTGGAGTGACGCAGGTAAGAAATTAAGTGTAGAGCAGGTTAGCAATGTGTATGAGAATGATTCTAATGAAGAGTTTACATTGTACAGAGTGAATACGACGGAAAACGGTGAATACAGTGTGGATGCATGGCGGAAAATGTATAATGTAGGTAACACCAAAATATGGTTTAAACTAGACACAGGAGCCGATGTAAATTGTATTCCGTTGGATGTAGTGCAGGAAATGGGAGTGCCGATTGTGAGAGAAACCAATGCCGGGATCATTGATTATAGCTCAAACAAAGTAAACGTTCATGGAAAGGTTAATTTGAGCTGTATTGACCAATCAAAAGAAAAGGTTCATAACGCTGAGTTTATGGTAGTCGATTCAACCTTTGAACCGATATTAGGATTGAAGTCGTGTGTTGATTTTGGTTTAATAACTCGTCTCAATAGAATTGCAACATCAAATGAAATACCTAATCATAAAGCAGAATTTATAACACAATATAGTGATACCTTTGAAGGGTTAGGAAAATTTCCAGGCAAGTGCTCGATTGTGCTCAAAGAAAATTCAATGCCGACGCTCCTCTACAGAAAGCGTATCCCACTGGCTTTGCATGATCGAATTAAAAACGAGCTTAAGCGCATGGAAGAGGAGGGTATTATTGAATATGTGGAGTATCCTACGGATTGGGTAAGCAACATGCAAGTAGTTGAAAAGGCTAACGGAGCATTGCGTATCTGTCTTGATCCTAAAGCGTTGAATCAATGCATTAAACGTGAGCACTACCTTATACCAACACAACAGGACTTATTTAGTAGATTATCCGGAAAACGTGTTTTCACCGTCTTGGATTTAAGTAGTGGATTTTGGCAAATGGAATTAGATCGAAGCAGCTCAGATTTAACAACCTTCATGACCCCATTCGGACGTTTCCGCTGGAACCGTGTCCCTTTCGGACTAAACAACGCACCCGAGATGTTCCAGCGGAAAATGGTTCAGATATTCGGAGATATTATGGGTGTAGAAATATACTTTGACGATATGGCTATTGCTGGGGTTAATGAAAGTGAACATGACCTCATATTGTTGCAGGTTATGGAGCGAGCTAGAAAGAATAATGTCAAATTTAACAGGGATAAGTTACAATTCCGGACAAATCGCGTTAAATTCATGGGTAATATAATATGTGATGGAGAAGTGCTTCCATTGCAAAAAGATGTACAAGCCATTACAGAAATGAAAAAACCAAAAAATTTACACGATGTATCAAGGTTTTTGGGATTATGCAAATATCTTGCTAAATTCATTCCGAATCTATCCAAGCGTACAGCAAACCTTCGAAAGTTAACGCATAACAATGTACCATGGGAATGGGGGGAATTGCACGACAAGGAAATGAAGAGTTTATTGGAGACGATTTCTAGTCCACCTGGACTAGCAATTTTTGACCCAAGCAAACTGTGTACAATTCAAACAGACAGCTCGAAAGATGGTTTAGGCTGTGTGTTGTTTCAGGATCATGGTCCTGTGGCCTATGCATCTAGGACATTAACTAAAAGTGAGCAAAGATGGGCTCAAATAGAAAAAGAATTACTAGCAGTAGTTTTCGCGTGCCAAAAATTTCATTATTTTATCTATGGACGAGAGTTTTCGGTTCAATCCGACCATAAACCTTTGGAGTCTTTAATTAAAAGAAACATCGATGACGTAACACCTAGACTCCAAAGGATGTTTCTAATGCTTCTAAAGTATCCGGGGCTCTGCCTACAATACACACCAGGAAAAAGCATGCTTGTGGCGGACTGTCTTTCGAGAGCGCCTCTGTCTGAAACTGGGGAGATACAAGAAGAACTTGAACAAGTAGTCCATGCACTGGTTAAAAAAGTATGTTTGTCGAAGGACAATTATGAATCCTATATTAACATATTAAAGAACGACGAACAGTACATGCGTATAGTGGAGTATGTAGAAAACAAATGGCCGCCATATAATAAGCTTGATCACTTAAGCCAGTTATTTTACAACCACCGTGATCAACTCCATTTTGAGAATGGACTTCTTTTCAAAGATCATAGACTGGTTATACCTGCAGAACTTCAACCAAAAATTTGCAAATGGTTACATGCACCACATCTGGGTATTGAAAAAACATTAGCTAGGGGTCGTACACAATTTTACTGGCCTGGCATGACAAACGACATAAAAGAAATAACTAGCAAATGTGCCATATGTGAAAAATTTCGGCGTAATAATCAGAAAGAGCCACTCGTGCAAGACTCACCACCCGAATATCCATTCCACAAAGTATCGACAGATATTTACGAGTATGCAGGATCTTACTGGTTGGTCCTGATTGATGCGTATTCGGGGTTCATCTGCTCTGATCGTTTGGAGGACAAGACATTGCGCAGTGTTTGTAAGCTTTTTGACAGATATTTTAATTTTTATGGATACCCTACTACAATTCGTTGCGATAACGTGCCGTTTAATTCTCGGGAATGCGAGCGTTATGCGAACTTAAACAACATTATGTTTGAATTTTCCAGTCCTCGATACCCTCAAAGTAATGGATTAGCAGAGAAAGGAGTAGCAATTGCAAAAAACATCCTGAAGAGGTGTTATGAAATGAGAGAAGTAGATCAGTTCCAGTATCGAATTTTGGAATATAACACAACACCCATAGCTAGCATGAATCTATCGCCAAGCCAGTTGTTTTTTGGTAGGAGTGTTAAAACACGGTTGCCCATTGAAGCATCCTTATTAAGGAGAAATATGTTACAGGAAAAAGACATAGAACAAAAGATATTAAAAAAGCGGAAAATCCAGAAGGATTATTACGATCAACACGCGAAACAATTACCTGGTCTTGATGTAAATGACAAAGTTCAATTTAAAAAGAATTCAAAAGAATGGGAATATGGTGTAATAGTTAGAGATGTTAACAAACGATCGTATGTGATTCGTGATAACTTTGGTAACTACTTCCGACGAAATAGAAGATTTATAAAACGAACTGTAAACTCTAATGCTGATACTGAAGAAGATGAACTGGAAGATGGCGTAGAGTATGATGATTTTAGAAATCAAGAATTACCAGGAGCTAAAAATAAACAAGACCAAAACATTGGTCCGCTGTACCCAGGCAGAGACAAGAAAATTGAAAAGCAACCTTCTACTGAAGCTGTTGAAGGTAGTCATTCCTCGCAAACGAAAGAAGAAATGCAAACTGAAGAGTCAAATTGTCCGTCAGAACAAGAAGTGGTCGTACCACCAGACAGTAGGTCAAGGATTACACGTAGTGGTCGTCCTATCAATATACCTATACGTTATAAGCAATAATTAAAAAAAAAAAAAAAAAGAACTTTTAAGAAGAAAGCGTGTAAGAATAAGTTGTCACTAATACTAGTGCAATTAGGTAGCAGCTAGGGAAAAGACAGCGTCACTCATCAGTTCCACTCCAGGTGTCATACCGAACGGTTGATAATAAAGCTCGTCAACAAGACTTAAAACAGAGTCAACGGGCAGTGGTCGCCACACACGACCTTCTTTATTCGGAGTCCGATCCGTACTGACTACCCTCTATCCCTGTCACCCGTAACCCAGGATGCCACATCCTCCCTTTGGCAAAAATAAAGCGTTACTTATTCTCAGAATTCTCTACTCTCTACACACATGTTCAAGTACCGCTTCGGTGGCCTTATATTTCTACCGCTACGCCCTTCAGGCCTCGGATTCTCTTTGTATGCCTCTTCCACGTCTTGTGCCTTCGATAAATTCTGCAATCCTGTCCGCCCAAGTGGCTCCATTTCCTTGTGGTGTACTGACTCTGATGACTTACCCTCAGCCTGCACTTGGTCCTCGTCAAATCGTCGGATGTACCTCTTCAGCATCTTGACGTTACGCTCGTACTCCTTATTACTTGTCATGTCAACAATAGTAGCTCTGCCTCCGTGAAGCTCCTTCACCTTATACAATATATTCTTATACACCGTGTCAGTTTTATCTCTTCTCTGCTGCATCATCAATACCATATCCACTATGTTAGTATATTGCTGCAACAACGCATACGCTGTGAGTCAACGGGCAGTGGTCGCCACACACGACCTTCTTTATTCGGAGTCCGATCCGTACTGACTACCCTCTATCCCTGTCACCCGTAACCCAGGATGCCACAATTGGGTTATTAAAGTTTTCACTTGAGGAAATGAACTATAATTACTTTTGGACTTTCTCACAAGTTGACTCTAAAAATAACCCATTTCGATACTTTCCATCGTTGTTTCCCATCAAATACATTATTCTATCTTTCCGCAGAACTCGTTCCGTTTGGTGGTATTTTTCTAGGCTTAAACAATTTGCTCAAAGGTTATTTAAGTTGTAAAAAAATAAAACCAATAAAAATCCTTTCCGTTTACATGTAAGTAGAATTGCGGGCAATTTTTTAAAATTCATAAAATTTAAATTTTAGAAGCTTTTTACGAATAAAAGAAATGGCCCTAAGAATAATGCTTAAGAAATAGTTCAGTTGTGTGTTTTGTTGTTATTTCGATTTATTTTGATTTATCATAAATTCCACATGCTATTCATACATGAACATTCGTGTAACAATCTTTGGTTGGACCAACAAAAAATCGTGTATTTGCTGGCATGTACTCAAAGACACCTTGGAACCATCATAAGAGACTTTCGTCCATAGTTTAGGTATTGCAAAAGTGGAATAAAAATATACAATGAATAAAAACCCTTCAGTATTTATCGATATCGATTATATAAAGTTGTGTTAATGTTTGCAATAATTCTGTACACCATGAGCGCTGAGGCTCACCAGTTGGACGGTGTGGCTTCGAATCCCCACCGAGACCGGACCCCCACCTCTGTACGAGAGGACTGCCTGTATATCCACGCACAATAAGGGATAACATAATATAATGTTTGCATTACATTTTGCAATCTATTGAATATAGAAAACAAACTATGGGTTTTCATTTTTGAAAAATCTAGAAAATTGAAAAGCATAAACGGTAGGAAAAATCGCATACCACATGTAGAGTATACATAATTTAGTCATTCTTAGAAAAATTGGTTACGAGCCGTTTTGTTTTCTTGAAAAATTTCCCGATTATGAAAAACGATGTATCAACATAAACGTCTACTCATGTATTCATAAATAGGCATAGAAGAGAGTACCCCTTTCTTCTTTTGCTTTCTAGCACATTCGTTAGCTCAAGCTGACGTCAACTGCTCGAGTGCTCGAGACTCAGTCGAGGCACATTGTTTCCATAGCACATACATACACCCTTGACGGAATACTGCGAGAACAATCGTGAGAAACTCGAGCAGCTTCTGGATGTTTCTCATCGCATCTCGAACTTCGGGCTATGCGTATAAATAGTGAGGAATCGAGCAGTCCTCATCAGAAGATATTCAACAAAGCAAGAGAGAGCAAGTGAACCGATCTAAGCCAAGTGCGAGATATTTGACTTTCGCAAACGACGAAGAATTTTGAAAAGTGAAAATAACAGAAAGTTAGTTCAAGCAAAGTAAATCTGAACAACTCACCGTAAAGAAAAGTATTTTAGTGAAATTCGTGAAAAAAGTGTGTGTGCAGTAACCAGTAGTAACAAAATGCCTTCTGCAATCGGAATTGACCTGGGCACCACGTACTCGTGCGTCGGTGTGTTCCAGCATGGAAAGGTAGAAATCATCGCCAACGACCAGGGCAACCGTACGACCCCGAGCTATGTTGCCTTCTCGGACACAGAGCGGCTCATCGGCGACGCGGCCAAGAACCAGGTGGCCATGAACCCCACAAACACAGTGTTCGACGCTAAGCGATTGATTGGACGCAAGTATGACGACCCCAAGATTCAGGCCGATCTGAAGCACTGGCCGTTCACGGTGGTCAACGATTGCGGCAAACCAAAGATTCAGGTGGAGTTCAAAGGCGAGCGTAAGACATTCGCCGCGGAAGAGATCAGCTCGATGGTGCTTACCAAGATGAAGGAAACGGCCGAAGCATACCTGGGCCAGTCGGTGAAGAACGCGGTCATCACTGTTCCAGCGTACTTTAACGACAGTCAACGCCAGGCCACGAAGGACGCCGGAGCCATCGCAGGTCTGAATGTGATGCGAATCATCAACGAACCGACGGCCGCCGCCTTGGCGTACGGTTTGGACAAGAATCTGAAGGGAGAGCGCAACGTGTTAATCTTCGACCTGGGCGGAGGAACGTTCGACGTGTCCATCCTGACCATTGACGAGGGATCGCTGTTCGAGGTGCGCGCCACTGCTGGAGATACTCATCTGGGCGGCGAAGACTTCGACAACCGGATGGTGGCCCACTTCGTCGAAGAGTTCAAGCGGAAGCACAAGAAGGACCTATCGAGGAACGCCAGGGCCCTTCGTCGCCTGAGAACGGCCTGCGAGCGAGCCAAGCGCACCCTGTCTTCCAGCACGGAGGCCACGATTGAGATTGACGCCCTGATGGATGGAATCGACTATTACACCAAGATCAGCCGTGCGCGCTTCGAGGAACTGTGCTCGGATCTGTTCCGTTCAACTTTGCAACCGGTGGAGAAAGCCCTTTCGGACGCCAAGATGGACAAGAGCTCCATCCACGATATCGTCCTGGTCGGTGGTTCGACCCGCATCCCGAAGGTGCAATCGTTGTTGCAGAACTTCTTCTGTGGCAAGTCGTTGAACCTGTCCATCAATCCCGACGAGGCGGTGGCTTATGGTGCAGCGGTGCAGGCGGCCATTCTGAGTGGGGACAAGGATGAGAAGATCCAGGATGTGCTGTTGGTGGATGTGGCTCCGCTGTCGCTGGGAATCGAAACGGCCGGAGGCGTTATGACGAAGTTGATCGAACGCAACTCACGCATTCCCTGCAAGCAGACGCAGACCTTCTCCACCTACGCGGACAATCAGCCGGGAGTGTCGATCCAGGTGTTCGAGGGCGAACGAGCGATGACGAAGGACAACAACCTGCTGGGTCAGTTCGATCTGTCCGGCATTCCACCAGCGCCACGTGGAGTACCGCAGATTGAAGTGACTTTTGACTTGGACGCCAACGGCATCCTGAACGTGTCGGCGAAGGAAAAGAGCACCGGCAAGGAGAAAACGATAACGATCAAGAACGACAAGGGTCGACTGTCGCAGGCCGACATCGATCGCATGCTGGCCGAGGCGGAGAAGTTCCGCGAGGAGGACGAAAAGCAACGAGAGCGTGTCGCTGCCCGCAACCAGCTTGAGGCGTACTGCTTCAATCTGAAACAATCGCTGGAATCGGCCGGATCGAAGCTAAGCGAAAGCGACCGCAAAACCGTGCAGGACCGGTGCGACGAGACGCTGCGTTGGATCGACGGCAACACCATGGCCGAGAAGGAGGAGTTCGAGCACAAGATGCAGGAGTTGACGCGCGCCTGCAGTCCTATCATGACGAAGCTACACCAACAGTCGGGTGCTGGGCCGGCACCGAGCAGTTGTGGCCAACAGGCAGGAGGCTTCGGTGGACGCTCTGGACCCACGGTTGAGGAGGTGGATTAAAAAGTACTGCAATTACACTGACTGATAGCTGTGTACAGATCTGTATTATTTAGTGGTAGTAAGAACAATACTTAGGTGTATAAAGGCTTTCGTCGATTTCCAATACGATCTCATGTTTCGTGATTCATGTGAGCACAAATTGTGTTTGTTTCCTTTTTAAGAGCAAATAAATTAGAATTTGTTGATTAAAATAATTTAACGTTTGTCAGTATTCGCCTATAAGTATTCCTTTTTGTTAACTAAATTAAAGTTCATGCTTGGGAGACTTGTACTTATAACATATAGATCTTGCGATGTGGTGAATGCACTAGATTTATCATCAGAGTGAAAGAGGGTTCGTTCGTGAAATGAGCTTGCTCATCTACAAAAAATACTCCAGATGCAAATCACAATACGTTCAATTTCTTATCGCATAATACGGCTTATACTAATATTTCATTATTTTCTATCGTTTGTGTTAATTTCCCATACTTCTATTTTCTTTCGTTTGGTTCATCATCTTGTCTTAAAATCAGATGAATGTAGTTAGATCTTAACGGCTGTTTGAGTTTATTACGAAATTTGAGCAAGCTTAGAAACAGTGTTGATGGGGTGTTAATAAAATATGTTTTATGTTATTTACTATGAAATGCACCATAATTAACGGATGCTCCAGTTGCTTCCCATATGTTTAGAATAGTTCCAGGCGGAACAGCCTGTTTACGATACATTAGATTGGAAAATAAACATGCAACTCAATGGCCAATGGTCAATGGCAGCCAAGTAAATAAGTTGAATTTGTGGTTACATGTTTTTCTAATGAACAGCAAATTGTTTCGAAGATGAAATCTTAAATTGAACATGTCATACACGCGTGTGTTGAACAAAACACATATGTATCGAGATCGAAAAATATGGCCCACTTTGTATATGACATTTGAGCACCGGTTTTCGGCGAAACCATGAAACATTACATTTCGGGTCGGACGAGACCAACATTATCAAAATACGGGTGGCTCATGGCATTCTTCGGTGATAGGCGTCTCGCTGGGTCATAAACCATCAACTCACAGAATAGGGTATTCGCCTCAAAGTCATGCTGCAATTCCGTCGGTAGGGGTTGCTGTTCCCAGTGCGGAAATGATTGTTTATAGTCTGCCAGCTTCGAAACGCCAGGCCAGCTGTGCTCGTTTGGTGTTCCCATTTGGCGGAAAATTTTATAGAGTTGGTCAATCTCACTGTCTCCAGGAAAAAGTGGACGCTTAAGAATCATTTCGGCAAAGATGCATCCCAAACTCCAAGTGTCGACACCGATGCAGTAAAATTTGGTACCGAGCAGTATTTCAGGAGCACGATACCACAGTGTGATAACTTCGTGTGTGTAGATTTGCATCGGTAAGTTTACAGCGCGTGCCAGCCCAAAGTCTGCTAGTTTAAGGTGGCCCTCGCGGTCGACTAGCAAATTCTGCGGTTTGAGATCCCGGTGCAGTATACGATTGAGATGACAGAAAGCAATTGCATCCAACATTTGATGCATGTAGCTTTTGACCAACATCGGTGTAAAGCAGTTTTTGTGGCGATCTAGCATTTTCTTAAGATCCATATCCAAATATTCAAATATCATGTAAATGCTTGTATCGATGACAGCCACGTCGAAGAGTTCTACAATCGTGTGATACTTCAGGTCTTTCAGCAACGAAATCTCCCGTATTGCTGTCGACGGAACCCCCTCGGATTCGCTAAAATAAATGAACATTTTTAAAATATATGGTCCACTACCGACTGAGAAAAAACAATTGTATCTTGTACCTGTCCAGACGAATTCGTTTGAGGGCAACATATTTCTGACTGTGAATGTCCTTCGCTTTGTAAACTACCCCGTATGTTCCTTCACCAATTTTCTCCACCCTGTCGTAAGAACCAATACGTTGCATCCTTGGAACGTCTTCCAGATTGCACTTTAACAACATTTTACGTAACAATAGTTAACCTCATTGGAAGGATTCCACATGAATTTTATACAATTCCAATAAACAATTTATGACAAAATGATCATGATTCGGCCGATACACAAAACGATTCAAACTTGATGCCAAAACAATGCTATTTGTGCGCCAAAAATTGACAGCTCAAGGGTTATGTCAGTGAGAGGTCCATTTTTATGGGATAATATTTGACAGCTGCTTGACTTTTCAGCATTTTACATTTCTGTACGTTTAAGTTATAAATTGGATAGCATTCCACAAGTATACCAATCCTTTCTTCAATTGACAATGCATATATGAATAGTTTATATAGTTAGGCTCTGTAAAGGCTGATTCGCACGTCGGCAAGTGGCAAGTTGCCGGGTACCTACCCCGTGCGAATCAGGACCTAGCAAGTAGCAAGTGGCGAGTAGCTACTTGCCACTCGGGGTCCACACTGCAGCGCGACGTCCCGTTTCAAAAGTAGCCCAGTTTCGGCAGAACAATCGCGCAAGCAAAGCGCGACAGAGGTAGGGGAGTACGTGGAAATATGTATCACATTGGGGCGCAAACTCGGTTAAAATTTTTTGTTGAATTTTGACGTAGTAATGCATGATATTTGTTTAGCTACGTATTTTATGCACCCTGAGTGAGTTTGGCGCTTCTACATTTAAAATTCACTGAGAAAACAAACATAAACAAACAACGACGATATTTTGCCCCACCGTAGGAGGTATATATTACTCCGTCATCTCCTACTTGTTGAAGAGCAGTTTGTTTACGTTTCGGCGCCCGAAAAAACTTTGGTAAAAATATCAATTAAAACGGAGTTTCAAAACTGAATTACATTTTTGAAGGCTAGAAATAAGTAGTACAACGAAAAATCAGATGTTTCGTGGACAAAATTGCTTGTTTTGTACGCGTTTGTGTTTCGGCTTGTTTACGTTTTGTCCAGCTGTCGGTTTGTTTACGTTTCGAATTGACATTTGACAAGAGCTAGCGCGACGCCGCGTGTTTCGCTGTTTCTACACTAGCGCGTTTTGTGCGACATTTTTTTTTATATGGAGTTCAGCCGCCTGTCAGGCGACGTCCCGTTTCGGGACGGGACGTCGCGTTGTAGTGTGGACCCCGAGTATCACGCTTTCTAGACTGCACCGTCGCGTAACGCGACGTCGCTTGACAGGCGCTGAACTCCATGCAAAAAAAACATATCGCGATTCGCGCGACATCACGCAAGGTTTTTTTATATGGAGTTCAGCTCCTGTCAGGCGACGTCGCGCTGTAGTGTGGACCCCGAGTATGACAGGTTTCTATCCAGGAGGAGAGGAAGTCACTCTACGGGGTTGTCCTTTCATTAATAAAACAAATGTCGTGCTTAAAAACATGTGTTAATGTAGATTTCTTAACGTGTCGATCAGAATGTAATGATACAATGACAGAAAACTAATCGGAATAGATAATTTCATTCAACGTTAATTTTAATTAGTTCGGTCTGTTCATTCACCCCGCCTAAGGTAAATTGTCAAATCCTCATATTGCCATCCTTTACTGTAGGTAAAGTTTTCGCAAAAATCCCTAGCAAACCCCCAATTAACAGCTTGTAGGAACATGAGTTTTACGGAGATCCCCTTCATCCCGTTGGCTGCACACATCCACTTTACGATAGATTTTGTTTCACAGTTTATTTTAGATGAACCGTATATTAGTGGATTTGGGAATTTGTTGGCCAAATCTAGGAAACAGTTTGTATCCAGCCTGTCGCTCACAATTAACTTTTGACCGGACTAGCAAATGGAAGACGGTATGAAGTTAGGAAAACCACGGAAGGGGGTACTGTAACGCACTCGATTGCTCACCCAGGGATTATGCGAGATAATTAAACTACCATTATTTCTAGCATTCATAGAACAAGGAAAAAAATCAGTCAGAAGGGGGTAGTATGGTTTTTAACACTAGAATCCAAACTGGGGTCATTTTGACCCCAACGCAGTTTTCGATTTTAATATCTCGAAAACGGCTGAATATTTTTACAAAAAAAAATAAGGCTTTTCTTAAAATCCAAAGCTATATCTTAAACAAAAATTTCAGATTTTTCTGTTTGACCAGTTCCGAGAACCAACGTGACTATACCTAGAATGCTTTTTAGGGGTCATTTTGACCCCTACTTGTAAAACGCTATAACTTCACTATTTTTGAAAATTTTTCCAATCCGTAAACTGGTACTTTTTAGTATATTTGTTAACTATCTTTTGACGTTTTTGCTTTTACGATGAATTTCTTCATAATTCCGCTAGCTCGGTGTATAGCAAAAAAGGTCGAAATTGCGTTTTTTTCAACTTTTATTCATTCAAAATCTTTGATGTCAATCTAGAAAAAAAGTGTGCGCTAGAAAGCTAGTATGTTGAGCAACATTTCAAAAATAAATTGGTATTTTTGCCATTAAAAATGACTCCATAAATTGGCCACAAAGATTAAAAATAACGCCAATTCCCATAGTAACGCATCGCGCATAACGCTTCGAAACGCTCGCGTACGGAATAACCGAACAAAGCGCAGAACGGAAACTTCCTATGGAAAATGTTAAAATCCACATCTTCAAGATCAATTTGTGGCGTTATTTGTTAAGTTAAAAATATGAAGTTATTTTTCAAAGGTGGCGTAATATATCAACATCATAGCGCACACTTTTTTTTGGAATTTACATGATACGTTTTCAAAGAATTAAAGTTGAAAAGGATTAAAATTCGACTCATAACGATCTTTTTTGCTATACACCGAGCTAGCGAAATGGTGAAGTGGTATATCAAAAAATTAAAAACGCCAAAAGATAGTCAATAAATATACTAAAACGTAACAGTTTACGGATTTGAAAAATCTTCAAAAATAGTGAAGTTATAGCGTTTTCAAAATAGGGGTCAAAATGACCCCCAAAAAGCATTCGGGCAAGTTTCCAAAGCAATGTATTCTAGTGTTAACTCGCTTTAGATTTCCCAACTATGCGTCATATGGCTACCATAAACACAGAAACACACTGGTTTCACCGTTTCCGATTGTGCGTGGTTTTCAGATGGAATTAATTATACAATTTAGAGTAACCATGACGCAGCTTATGCTTTCATTGTGGTTACAAATAACCACTAGTCACAATTCAACACACTCTATAAACTGGCGTATGGGTACTGTCCACTAAATGGCGTCGATCTACCAAGTGATGCGTACGAGTGGTTTTATTTGTAATTCCTTGGAACCTGCAAACGTTTTGCTGTCTGGAAAACCCCTCCAGGAAAACTGTTTGAAATGCAACAGCTCTGGTAAAGTGTTTTACTTTTCTTTTCATCGAGATCCGTTCATTTCGGCAAACTGATGGAGATTCATCTCATATTAAATTATGTTGGCCATTTTACCTAAACAATGTAATAAGGGCATTTAGACTCTTCTCGTTTATAAAAGTGATTTCCAAATAGGTTTTACTATTTTTTTTTAGAGATATTTTATTTTTATCGTTTTACTTGCATTCCTGAAACAAATTTTCTTCATTTCGGTGTGTTATACACTCAGAATCCGACTTACGCGGATAATACCCTTATTACCCCGCGTCCACACGGCATAGTAGCGTAGCGATTTTGACCGTCGTAGTGTAAATGTTGGTCGAGAGGCCTTAGCCACGGCCATAAAAAATAGTTGACATGTTTCATTGCGATTGTACTTTATTCATTTACGTTTGGATCATGCACAGATAGGCAACAATATTTCAGTTGGACGTCAAATGTTTACTTACGGTTGAACAGTGATACAGAAGCAGTTGAACGATGCTTACCTGGGCTCGAAGTTATTCAAATTTGTAATTTACATATTTATTCGTGTGGTTCTACATTTCAAAAAATTTAATTCGATGTAATAAACCCAATCTACTGTTAAATTTTGAAAACCGCGTATCTCCGAATCCGCGTATGTCGAGTACCGCGTATGTCGGATATCTACTGTATATTCTTAAAAATAGTAAGAATGACATAATTTAGTTTTATGTGCAATAATGTGCCTAACTCTTTAAAAAATAACAATTTCATGATAACGTTTGTGTTCTCTGACCTTTGCCGTAAGCTCGGCGGCTTGAAATTCTTCAGTATGTGCATTTGTACGGGGTAAGCAAACTAAGCGGCTGCTTGGGTCTATGCTTTCGAGGGCCTCGTACTTTTTGTCCAAGTTTTTTCAAATTTTAATGTTATTAGTTGTTATTATTGTTATTATTTTTCAAAAAACTGCATGTATTCTAAAATGCGTGACGAGTTTGTGGATTTACTTACGAATGAAATTAAATCTTCGGTTTTTTTGCCCGCTCACAGTTGAGTAGGTCACGCTTTCATGGCTGGGTCACCAATCGTTCTCCAGGTAGCTCGGTCCATGGCTGCAGCTCTCCATCCCCGGTCGTACCCGATGTCCCGCTGGTTCTGACCACTTGGTCCATCCACCAAGCTGTTTGAGCGTCGTCTTGAGCGGGCAGGTCGCTGGTGAGCATCTTATTGGTGGGGTATGAGTCCGACATCCTCATGACATGCTCGAACCAACGAATCCAGCGCCATCAGGATGGTTCGCCATATAGCGCAGTTGGCTTGTGGTTCATCCTTCTCCTCCACACGCACTGTCTCGACCTAAGGAGTTTGTGGAGCCCATAGTAGGCACGATTTCCCTTAACTATGCGCCTCCGGATTTCCCAGCTCACTTTGTTGTCCGAAGTTACGACAATGCCGAGGTAGCGAAACTCCTCTACTACCTCAAATTCGTCGCCGTCTACTGATACACTCCTCCCCAGCCTGACTCTCTCCCTGTCAGAACCACCGACGAGCAGGTACTATGTTTTCGTCGCATTGGTAATTAATCCAATCCTTGCGGCCTCGCGTTTAAGTCGGGTGTACGCCTCGCACAGTGTCCTTGTGTTCCGCCCGATGATGCCGATGTCATCCGCGAAGCCTATCCATCACCTTGCCTCAGACCCCGGTGAGATTCGAACGGCATGTTCGAAATCCTCACCTTAAACAGCACCCCCTTCATTGTGGCCTCTAGGGGCTCGCAGTCATTGCGGGGTCACTCCGGTCAAACGGTGTGACGGCGTGAACGCCTGGAATACTGGCCTCCTCGTGGCGCCACTGGACCCCCTGGAAACAGGGGTTACGAACAGAGATCTGGGTGGGAGGGATATCCGCCCTCCCGTACACTATCAGAGTGATGACCCCGTTGGGCCGGGGTTATGGTAGTGTGCCGCAGACGGAATGGGCCTTGTAAGGTGTCTTTAATCCTGGTTTTAGATATCTAGCCCTCTGGTCTGTTGAGCCTCTCCGAGTGAGGGAGGTTAGGATGGACTCTATGTCAGCGGACAGGACCGCGAAGACGTAGGGAGTGATTCGGAAGGGATTCACTCTCCTGGAAGTTTCACGAAAAGTCGCAAAGGTCGAAGTCACGATGTGCTCTGCCGCCTCCCGGGGCGCAGGACTGAGACCGATGCGCAGGCCGCGAGTGGACGTTCGGATACGAAGGAGTTGGTGGTGCTTCTCCTGGGGTTGCTGGCGGGCGAGTAGGATGGACTCGCCAACCATCGAAAGTCATGACCAGCAGCAGAACGAACGACACTCGTGGCACAGTCGGGCACGTAAGTTCAGGCGTGAAAGCGCACAGTAGGAAGGTGACGGAAAGGTCTATGGGGCGACTTGCCATACGTCGATGAGGGATGCACCGGTGAGCTGCCCACCAAGGTGGTACCTATGCGACACTTGTCTCGTCAAACCAGAAACCGGCCTGTCAAGGGCCTGGCACAAGACCAGCCAGGCCAAAGGAAGCTCCAGCGGGTGCAGAACGGGGGACGGCACGTAGATCGAGCAGGAGCTCGATTTTGCGGGCCATAAGATCGCAGATCAGAGGTGTAAACCTGAGTGCAAGTCCCATTTACGGGTTTTTAGGAGGTATTGGTGTCAGGTAAGTCAGCTGTCGGATCGATCTTCTGAGCCGCTTAAGTTGCACTGCACCGAGTCCGTCGCCTTAGGCTTGGGAAATAGCCCCTGGTAGTCAGGGTAGTACCTGTTAGACCTTTGGAGACACGCGCTTTCACCCTTCAGGAGTTAGTTGCGTGCCACAGCGTCCGTAAACTGAGATTTTAACCTAGGGACAGATGCCTCTTCCGTCATTGCTTCTACCGTGCAGGTGCATAGCGTGACGGAAGGTGAAAGGCAAGAGGAGGGAGTAATGTTGGTCGTGGCTCCTCGGGGCCAAGGCCTTCGTGAACCCTCGTCCAAAAAAATTGTGGCCTCTAGCATCCGTACCAGCTTCTCGGGAAAGCTGTGATGCCGCATGGTGCTCCATCGTTCTTTCCTGTCTATAGTATCGTCTATGGAATGAAGAGGTGGTGCATCTGGTTTTGATGCTCTCGGCACTTCTGGAGGATCTGCGTAGAGTGAAGATTTGGTCGGTGGTGGATTTGCCTACAACAAACCCAGCTTGGTAGCTCCCGAGGAAATCTGTAGCAAGGGGTACGAGTGTGCAGAAGAGTATCTGGGATTTTGTAGGCAGCATTGAGGACTGTGATGCCTCGAAAGTTGGCACAGTCCATTCTGTCACCCTTCTTGTATGTAACTGGGTGGATAACACCCAGTTTCCAGTCTTCAGATATCATTTCCTGCTCCCAGACTTTCACAATTAGCTGGTGAATACTGACAGCAAGCTCTACCGAACCCATCTTGAATAGTTCTGCCACCACCCCATTGCTGCCAGCTGCTTTGGTCTGTTTCAGCTGCTTGATGGCACTAGTGACTTCATCCAAGGATGGTGGGAGCCCATCGTCATCTACCTCCTGGTTAATAAGCTTCTCGATTCCACCTGCGCTGCTATTGAACTCGAATAATTCTGCTTCGTTGAGATGTCCGTTGAAGTAACAGTTCCACCTTACGACAACCTATCGCTCGTCCGTGAGAATGTTGCCCGGCGCTTCTCGACAGATTGTGACGTTTGCCGTGAAGCCGCCCCGTGTCTTCATCAACATCCTGTAGCACTGGTGAGTTTCCCCCGACAGAGATAGCTGCTCCATTAGTTGTTCATCCGACTCCTCGAAGAGCCGCGTTTGCTGTGTCCTCAGTCGTTTGTAGTGTTCCACGTTCTAACGGGTTTCGCGCTGTAGCATTCGCCCGCATGAACTCGTCATCGAACCACTCCTTATTCCGATTTTGTGGGTAATGGACTAGTGTCTGCTCGGCCGTGTTGCTGAAGATTCTCTCCACCATACGCCAGTGGTCATCAAGGAACTTTGTGACGGTCGCGTTGTCGTCCGGTAGCGCTTACTCGAGCTCTGATCCATATTTAGGCGTGGGGTAGGCCGGGAAGCAGTGTGTGTACAGCGCAGAGCTTTTGCCGAAACTTCACCATGAGCTAGAAATGGTCTGAGTCGACGTTTGCGCCCTTGTATGTTCGTACGTCGATGATGCCCGAGAAGTGCCTTCCGTATATAAGAACGTGGTCTATTTGGGAATATGAGTGCCTAGTTTATGAGACGGATGCCGTTGTCATTGGTTAGCTGGTGGAAACTAAAGCTTCCAATCGTTGGTTTATAGGCCTCCTCACGCCCGACCTGAGCAATAAGGTTCATATTTCCTATTTCTGTGCACAGGAGTTCTGTGCACGCAATATCACGTATAACATCACAGCGAGTAAGATCAGAGTCACAAAGCTTCTAGTTAAAAGTAATCGGTGACTTTTTTCGCGTAAACGAGATGACAGAACATTTACTAACATTAAGTGACAAACCGTTGGATAAACACCAACAGTTAAAGACATTCAAACAGTTATGAACTACTAGCAAGTAGCAGATCCCCCTTTCAATTCAGCCTTACCGCCCATCTGCCCAAACGTCGTGATCAGGTGCTTTGTTTTGGTTGAAACAAAAAGGTTGATGCACTAACTTATATAAAAGAGATCAGTTTACAGATTTTATCAAAGTTTAGGACAATTATCAGAATAGATTGAGGATAATCGATGAATAAAAGATTAGCAAACGTAACTGTCTGTACATTTCCAAGTATAGAAATCATGCTTCAAATTGTACTAACTTTTTCTTTTTAAATCATTTCCCAAAAGGGGACTAGATTAATGATTTCGGGATTTTAATCAAAGTTTTATTCTTTATTAAATGCGTAGTTTAATCAAAATTGAGATTTTATTAATTTTGAAACATAACCAATCAGAGGGAAATGTAGTGTAAGTTTTTAGGTTCTTCAAAGAAAAGCTGCTTTGGGGCCCCTAAAACAGTTAATGCGCCTTTTGTAAGGTCTATCGCAACATTCACATGTTTATTTTTCGCACATGTCTTCTGCGCGTCTTACCATAGTATTTTTAAATCGTTCAATTAGTGCTTAGGAGAAGCAAAGGCTAACTCATTATAACTCTAATGAATAGCCCCAGGCAATATTCTTATCTTACTAGGAATTCAGTACTTCTCTGTCGCTCATCCAACCACCTTCTTTCTATCCATCAATCAACCCATTTAGCTTCTCTGATAGTAGTCCATTTAACATATTTTGCTTCGTTTATAACAACACACTTCTACTGTCTGATTTCACTACGTAGTGGTCGACTAGCGAGTGATTTCCACTTGTTCTCCAAACAGTGGCAACCCGAACGGCAAAAAGCGATGCCATTGCTCGAGATAAACCATGCTTAACTATCGCTTTAATCGTTTTCATATTGAAATGAGTCCCTATTTTCCATCGCCCGGAAAATTACTTCCATTTGTTCCGCCTCGATTTGCAGCCTTTTCAAGCTTTTCGCAGACGAGAAGATGGAAACCGGAACTAATTTACGCGTTTTTCTTTGTTCCTCTAGGATTTTCAATGGAATGGATGCCCGGGCAGGGAAAAACACATGGTATGATACTTTTACCGGTGCGATTCCAATTTTCCCTTCGTAGCTAGCGAAAGGCTCTGTACCACAACTTTTCCTACCCAAACCCCAAGGGTACTGCTTTACTGCCGGACGTATTTTACACTATTTTTCTTTCATCTGGCTTATCACAACAACGGAGGTGTCGGGAATGATTGTTAATAGCGGTTCGGCCTTATCAAGGTACGAGCTGCAAATGGGATCCGGATTTAGTGCCGCCTGAAACTGACCAAAGCCGACTGTGAAAGGCGCTTTGTATGCACAAGAATTCAGCATGAAACGCAGTCATAGCAATTGGGAAAAAATATGGTTAGATGAAGAGTGGAAGAGTGAAGGCGGTAAAGCAAAATATGTACACAAGATGTCAACGGTAAAAAAAGGTGTCGGGTGTGCGAATGGGCAATGTCTGTGATGCGTCCGAGTGGTGATGTAACGCTTGTCCTGCGGGACGAAAACCCGTAACGAGGCAAGGAACAAATACTATCCTTTGGCATTTGAAATGAGCTACGGAGGAAAAAGGATACAGTGGGTTGGCGGGTTTTTGCAAGCTAGGGAGGATGCGAAAGACAAAAATAAATAAATAACGACCGCAGGGCAAGCAGAAGTACAGGGATTGAGCAGTCCAGAATGTAAACTAGTGTCGCGTAGCTAGTGACCAATTATACGATGGAGTGAGCTTTGCGTTTTCATTAAAAGTGTTTTCATTAGAATAAAATTAAATTTCCAGCAAAAATACAGAGTAGTTTGTAGGTAAAAGAGACTTTAGTTTCCTGGAATATGTTGTTCTGATTTTCCACGCTTCTTTTCGAACTAACGTATCAGAACGTAGTCGAGTTTGATTCATTTATTCTAAAACCAAGGTATCGAATAAAAAAGAAATATCTAAAATTAAAAACTCGTATGTGAGTTTATTTGATTAAGCATTTGGTTTACCACTAACAGAACATTTCGAAGCTGTAAGATATCATTTTTTGTTTTATATCTTTAACAACCACGTAAAAGCCCAAAGCTAAAAAAGCATTTTTTAAACTTTGTTGAAGAAGTTACCAACGTATTCTATAGCGTTCTTTTGTTCACTTCTGATTTTTATTGCACTCTCGATCTAGCAAAATGCCTTTTTATATTTCATTTGTTCTGTGTATTGGCCATGGAGCTTTCTGGGTAAAGGTAATGAAATGGTTTGGTAACTTCTTCAATAATTATTTAAAAAAATGCATAATTTTCATTGAATGTTCTACTTAGAGTAAGCACAATACGTTCTAGTTTAATGATTGTGCATTAGCTTTCGTAGCTAAAGTTGTATCATATGTGTCGATCTCTGCCCAACACATTGTGGACTTAATTTTTCGTCTACTTATCTGGAAACTTGTTCTTTAGAATATTTAATGTACCTGCATATCTGTTGCTTTTACCATATATAGAAAAGTTTAAAACGTTGAATTCATGTTAAAGATGGTTGAAACTTCGATTTGGATTTTCTTTTTTCAATCATTTTTTGTATTTTCAAATAACATGGGTGTGCTAATTCTTTTATGTAATCCGAGCGGTGGATGAGGTACAATTTAAAACCGTATGAAACGCACCCAGCATGTAACACGCGATATTTTGGTTGAAAATTCATTAGTGCGAGACATAATAGAGTCAAAATGTTAGATTCATAACATAAAAAAAGAACTTTGGGTCATAGCTCAAATAAGCAAGGTGAGATTTGTTCTGGAGTCCATTAGTTTTTTAGTTTATTATTTTTCGTCACAGAAGCCACATTGTACCGACAGCAAGGCTAAACTTTGCCCATTGCTTTAAGATGCGGTATCACGGGTTTGCGTGCGTCCTGCCTGACCTCGCATGTCGTTTATGCAAAATTGGATAGTTTTTTATGATGACACTGGACGTAATTTATTTTCCGCACACGACCCAGGTCACTCAATGCTACGCGGTCGTTGCCGAGCAAATTGCGTAAATTTCTGAACTAATATGCTGTTAAAAGTTACAAATGGACACTGTTGGCAGAGCGTTGCGTGGTCAAGGCTAGCCTCGTGCCGGATGAAAGTGGATACTCTCCGATAGAATGCTAGTTTTCAAAAGTTATGAGTTTGATTTTTTCATCGCGTGTACTTTCAGACCAGCCGGAAAATGGAATGAGCAAAAATTTTTTAATTACATTAATAACGTAATGACCAACTACTTTTTCTATGCGTCATCCTGATTCTACGTTTGTAGGTTGTTTTTTTCGATCATAGTCGGGAAGCATAATTTTTTTTACGAATAGTCACTAATGGCAGTTTCATTAAATTACCTCACCCCCTACAGCTTACTTTCAGCATGACCAAGAGTTTCGCTTGTGATGATATGGAATGTCATAGTAAATTTAATTTATTTGCAAAAAGTTTAGGTTTATCTGGTAATGTTTTGAAAATTGAACGTTTAAAATTATTTTACTTAGCTATTCAGCGTTCAAGTAGTAGTTACTCTCCACTCCTCTCCTCTACTCTCCTCTAGTAAATTTGCAACATTAGTAATTTTGTTTTGTTCTATTTGAAGTAGGTATACAACGATCCGTTCCTGTACTTATCCAGCTAATTGGAGAGAGAATCAAAATTACTAATAGTCGTAAGAATTTGAACCGTTAGGGCAAGCGTTTAATTTTCAATAAAGTGATAATATTTTATAACAATGATTTGTAATACAACTGGAAGGAATGATTTGATTCAAATCAATTTAGTTTAATTGTACTTGACACCTTACTCCGATCCAGGTAAGGATGTAGATATTTCATTTTCGTTTTGTATAGAAACAATAAAGACCACACTGTCCAATAGCTGGAGGAAGGGATGGTGCAAAACGTTTCGGCAAAACCTAATAACATTGTCAACAGTGGCTTTGGGTCAACATTTGTAACTTTGAAACCTTTTTACCAAACTGAAAACAACGGATTCACGGGTAAAGATAAATGGTGCTCTCTGTATTAACTTTTAACGTCATCATCCATTGACACTGAAACGCTTATGGGTATCAAATCGAAAAACAAATTATCTGTAGATAGAGAGCAAAACGATAAAAATAACGATAGAGAGGAGAAAGAAGAAAAGGAGGAAAGAGTAAACAAAATGTTTGGCAAAAAACCTTACAAAATTGAAAATGGCTCTTTCATAGGATGGATGGAGCGTTCCAACACATGGAAGCCAGTTTCACTGGCAGCCGCTTGGCTCGGTGTGAGACCAAGGGTTTGCTTTTATCCTAATTACTAAATAAAATGCAAATTAACTATAAGGGTAATTCATGTACTGTGCTATGCTTGTTCCGTTTCCGCTCGCTGGCTTCAGCCTTGGTGTCGCTCTATCGCGCTCTCACTGCTCGCGATCTGGCATTGTACGTCCTCTTTCATCCTGGGACTTCTTGCCACCGGGGTAACCGAAGAGTCAAGCGGGCCAATCTGAACGCGGCCTGCGAGATGCCCGGGAAACCTGTGATACAGTGATACCCTACCAGCTAGTGTAGTGGTCTCCGAGAATGGTAACATTATACTGAAACCATGGCATAGGAGCACCTCGGTCGGCATGCCGCAGCGACGAAGGATAGAACGCCCGCACACCGGTTGCTTCTTCACTTGCCGGCCTGCTCGTGACTTCTAACGATGCCACACACAGCTCCAGAGTGCTTGCGGATTTTGCGGCGTTGTTGTGTCGCGGGAAAAGCGTCACGGTTGGGTGGCTTCCTTCCTCCCGGTTTGTCATCGGCTACAGCAAAGCGTCGGTCCGGCATTCATCGCAATGGCATGTCCATAAACACGCTCACAACCTCACCTCTGATTTCGCTACACCCTTATATCATCCGGCATCCGGCGGCGTTCGTCATGTTCACGGCGGCGGAAGCGTCCGGGATTTCGCACGCCCGCCTGTCGGGGATCTGGAATGGGGAACCAGGTCGGCCTGGGAACCGAGAGTGGCGTGGATTTTAGCACCCAACGTGTGATGGCTGTTGATGATGAGTAAAGTATGAATAATTAAATTAATTAAGTTTTATGCGTATAGTGGCAACATGCGAGGCACGTGGGCGTGTCGGCTGAAGATGGCAATAGTTAAAGTGGCGAACGTATGGATTGGTGTATGATTTATCATGGCTGCGTACGAGAGCACTGGAGAGAGGCGCTTAAAAGCTGCCCTCATTACGCCACTAGTGCTGTGGTTAATTGGCTCTTAGGGGAAAAGTTAGTCGTCAGAGGGATATTTACTACACTGTTCAACTCACTACTCCGGGAATGATAAGTCAGGTAAAACAGCTTTAAGGCGATGTTGTTTTTGACGTTGTTTTGACAGTATTTTTTTAAATAACCATCGAATTTCCAATGAATAGAATCTGACCAAAATAGATGTACATTCGACTCTCGCTAATTCAAACGTTCGATAATTCGAAACTCTCGATAATTCGAAGTATATCAGTAGTCCCTTGGAAAACTTTGACTATTTCGAATAAAAACAATACGATTTGGTACACTCGATAATACGAAGTAAAATTCGAAACTGGGTTGTTCTTTTCACGCGGTAATTCGAAGCTGTACCCACTCAACTCGCAACAATTCGAAGTTCTGAGCAAGTTCAAACAATTGAAAATGTCATAGACCAACCAAGTGTTTAACACACATTGCTTTGAAACAAAAAAAAAATTACAGATTATTTTATGTAAATACAACATGCACTACTGCAAATCAAGACATGCACTACTGCAATGCATAATACAGCATGTTGGAAAGCCTTGCTTCTGGTGTTTTATTTCATAATTTTGCATGTTTTGAATGCTTTGTTTCACTAAGAATGGATGTTTCTATGTTAATGTAAGACCAAAGACAGAGCACTCTAATCAGGATTGAAGCGTATCGAAGATAAATCATTGTTAAATATGAATATGAAAAGTGAATATGAAAGATGTTGATGACAATTTTCTATTATTTGGCATGCATTTAATTTATTTTAAAAGACATATAAAATACATTTGAAAAGAATAAAACGCTCTCACATCTTTGAGAAGTGGTAGTTTCTTATGGTGTATTCCTTCATTTGGGGAATTAATTTGTTGAATGTCGATGGTTGACCAACTAGGGTAAGTGCGGCTTGGGAAGCTTGAGAGCAACATCGTACCCACAATACGTCAGAGAAACACAGTACGCACTACGTACAGAATACGAAGGCACACACTAATCCTTTAGAAACATTGGAAGCGGAACGGTTGTTTTCGGATTTTATTTCCCGACGATGTACCGACCAAGTGTAGTAGACCTCCTATACGCAAGCATTGCGTCAGTGAGCGAGTCAACCAACAACTAGGGCCATGCTAACTAGGTTCAAGCTGATGCGGAATGTCCTGTCGAGTTGTTTTTTCGTCGAAAGTATTATTCAAGCCTATGCTACCTTCCTCGAACGGTGTACTCTTGCTTCGATTTAAATCCCCATTCGTCCTCGATTGCGTGCCGGGTAGCCCAATGTACCTCCTAGTTCCTGCAGGTTGCCCATTAAGGTTCCGGTTACCGGGAACGATCCAACGCATCCGAGGAGAAACAACTTTACTCTAATCCCGAACAATGGACGCTGTGTGTTTGCACTGGCTGGACCTGAGAGGCCGCTTGGTCAGAGGCGCTACAAGATCAATGCTGAGCGTGTCCTATCCCCGACAGACTTACACATCCACACACATACACACCAGCCCCGGGGGACAGCCGGTAGAGTAACTTTTACGCTTGGGAACTATAAGACCCACTCCGGATGCCGACTATTGCCGAAAGGATACACACGCACACTTCATCCCGCTCCACCAAATCGAAAGCCTTGAAGTCGTTAGATTGTCGGCTCCTAGCCAAACATCGGTTTGCGTTTGGACCATCTCCCCTCCCCCCCAACCACGGCTCCGGCTCCAACCGAGCGCCTGAGAAAAACCGGAAGGGGGCGGCAAGCATTTCACAGATGGATTAGATTATCGTCGTTATACGGCGTTACACGCTGTTCCAGTGGCGAAGCGTTCGCACAGAGGACGATGAACGTTTAGCTCAACGAGCATTGCGTGAACGATTTGCGAGACAATGCCGGTAAAAGGAGTAACCATTTGATGTTCATTGTGAAATAAGGTTGCCATAGTGGACCAGCATTTGATTCAGAGTTTTCTGAAAGCATCTAATCTTATTAGCAGTACGTTGTAACGAGTTTTTCGCTTGTTATTTAGGCGTATTATAGCAAGAAGTATACTGCTTTGAAACAGCTGTAATGCTCATTGGCTTATAACTAGATAGATTAAATAATCAATTTTTTAATGTATCAGGTTCGAAATCCAAAAACACGATGCCCTTGCTCCTGACAGGTGTAAGCTGATAGCTGGTGCTTCCTGTTGGCTAGGATCCGACGCCACCCGAAGAATTATTACCAAGAGAGGTTCGCTAAGGAGAGAGAACTAGCGAGGGAGAGATAGAGCGAAAAAGCGAAATGATGATGGCATGTCGCTGCTCTGTTTATACTCTCTTTGTGGTTCTGGGAGCATCCGGGGTGGGAGGAAAACAGCAGGGAATTGTCTGAATGCCGGTATGTGGTGAATGATGCCAATCCCAGCCCTGGAGATGAAAGAACAGCATGTTTTGGGTTTTTTGACTTCCAGTGAAAACATCTAAACAGTATTATACATATATCAATGCAAAGTCTTCTTGAGGGGGTATTTAATGTACTAAACATTTGAATGTGTATTAAAAAAAAACTCGTTCATATTATTTTATATGTTAATATTGTAATCACGCCAAACCCAAACCTGATCGGTTTTAGAAAATTATAATAAAACATTCTCATTGTTAATCAAATCTTGTTAACGACAAATTTTAAGTGTGGATCTAAATATTCAAAACAAAACTGGTTTCAACCTTCCATTCCGTTGGCCAGAATTTCTTCGCAGTCAAAAATGAGGACAACAAGTTTCTGAGCATACTGCAACTCGTACCGATGTTTCGAAAGGACATTAAGAGAAATCTATTCCGCTCCTTCCATGCTTTTATTTCTCTCTCTTCCTCTCTGTACAGATTCATCTCAGTCATCTCTCTGTTTGCTGCTCTGGTCTGGCGATAAGCATCCAATGGTGGCTCGGCTCGGATCCGAGGACTCTCGAAGGGATTGTGTTCCGGTTTACTACACCCAGTCCAACCACGAGCCCGTTGGACAGTTTCAGTATGCGAAATTCGCCCGGGCGATAAGGAAGGTGACGGTGTTCGGTCGGGATAGTGTGTTGTCGAGACAGTATCCGTGTTTTCAAAGCCTGTCGTGACGAAGTCGTAAAGCGTTAGTACGTGGTTTTGCGGTGTGTTTCGATGGTGAGTGGACCGTTTCGGTTGTCAGTGGACCTGCGGTGTTTACCATTGTGGATCTGTATAAATTTGTGTGGCATGGGTGTGCCGAAGGGGTGGCAGCAGTGACCTGGGAGGGTGTTAGTTGTCAAGGTGTGATGGACGGAAAATAGAAAGTCCGGCCGCCAATGTGGGGATAACTATCTGTCGTTTAGTTCTACCAGAATTGGTGCATCAGCAAATCCCCACTTGGTCTTGCGGAAATAAAACTTAGCTCCAACGCGACAAATTTTATTAAGTTCTTGATAAAATCATTGTGTTTATCAAGCTTTGACGTAACATCGGTTTGTCGACTACGTTTCCGTATTTCGTGGTTTTTGAAGCAAAAATGGTGCATTCAAATAAGTCTAAAGGCGAAATTTTACTGACCTAGTTTGCAAAAGTTTCGTGTTCATTAAGTTCATTGCTACTAGCAAGCAGAGGTTTTATCCATTCAAGCTAAAAACGTATCCAAAATAATTCGTCAAGATAAATAACACGCTTGTAATTAACGTTTTGTACATATAGTGACGAGTAAAGAAATTGATAACAAAAGTGAATGCACATGTTTATCACAGAAGTTAGTGGATGTTATACATCATAGCCAGTGTGTGTGTGTTTATGTGTATGCAAGCATTACGAGCAGCGCAGTGCATGTGCGGCGGGTACAATTTGGATAATGTGAATTAACGAAGCGTAAAACCAAACGAGAACATGAGTTTCCTGTTCATTTTAAAAGTGCATAACTAAGCAGCTCATCTCTCCCCCGGGAGGGGCAAACGTTCTCAAGCACGCGGCGAAGGACTTGAGCGCAGCCACCGGAGGACACCGGAGCGTTTCGCAGGCACGAGTTCGATCTTCGCCAAGAATCGAGCCAGGCATCGTGCGCAACACTGGCACACAAACACATTTCCGAGCAACGGTGCACGGGCAGTCCCCCGTTTGAGTAAGTAATGGCGCGGTGGTATGGCGGAGTGGTAGTTTCCGGTTGCCCGGAAATCCTTTTCCCATTGCACCGTTGCACGCTGGTGCTTCTGTTTGGTCACTTTCCTGCTCGTGCGCCCGGTGCTTCCGTCCTTTCGCAGCGTCGTCCGTTTTAACGGTGTCCTTTTTAATTGTAGTTTTGTTTCAAGTTTTCCCGTACGGCACCGGTCACACCCTGCACTGCACCGGGTTGTGCATTAGGGTTGTGCACTTGCTGTTGATTTTGTCCCAGCGAGCGGGAAAAGCGCAATCTACTCGCACTCGGGCGACCCGTCAACGTCGGCCAGAAGGAATCGCAGCCAAGAATGGCGGGTAGAATGTATTCGCGAACTTTCTGAAATACTTCAGATCGAAAGTTGGTGCGGTGGATTATTTTCTTAAATAAGTTTCTCCGACATTCTTCCGGGAGCATGTCTAATTTTGTTGATAGTAGAGGGTTTCCTTCTCTTTTACTGGTGATGCAAAATCACTTCAATGCGCTACGCACAGTTGCTGTGAACTTAAAGCAATTTCGCCTTCATTGCAATGTGGAAAATATTGCGTTTTTGAAAAATGGTTCGTTTTCTATCCTCAACATTTCCGGCATAAGTAAAAATGATATTTTTTGGATTCGAGGTAGCAAGAAAACATCCATTATCAACAAGAGGAGGGATATACGGAAATATTGAATGAATAAAATGATGAACAAATTTATGGAAATAAGAACCTGTAGCGCTAAATTGCATATAAATAATAGTTGTCTATAAAAAAATGATGGAATTTTAAGGAAATAAAAATGGTTAATGTAATCCATGATTCACTGGATACCAGTTTTAAGTAAATCGATTCGACGCAATATTGCTTGTTGATCCGAATACCCGTTATATAAAAACGAGTGTTCGTGTGGAAACTCCAAAACTATAACCAATTCTTACATTAGACAATATCAATGTAATAGCTACGATTATAATAATTATTTAAAATAAAATCCGAACAAGGAATGATGTTGACATAAACGAAAACAGCGCATAAGTTTTGAACGTAAACAGCACGTTAAGCTTGATTTTTTATTTTTCAAAACCGTTTTCAGAAAAAGGGTTAACCGTCAATCGGGCATGTAAAGTTAAATGTTTTGAGATTATAAAAATCAGAAAACTCTTGATATCTTCAATCATTGTAAACTGCTCTGTTCCACATTTTCTGAGATCCTAATATTGCGTTTATTGATTATTTTTGATATCAACTAAAAAAATAAAAATAATAAAAAAATATAAATGTAATCCTCATACTTTTGAATTTGAATTAGTTTAAAAAAATCCATAAATTTTATACATTTTTTTTAAGGAGAGAAGTTTTAATTTAACATCAAGTCTTTGGCATATTGGCATCAAAAAGAATCAAAGGAATTTGTCTATGCGTAGAAGACTAATAAAATAATGGTGTAAAACCTGTGAATGTGTTTGGACGAACTTTATTTAGAGTGCGTGTACAACTATCACGTAGCCTACATATATTTTATGCACCTATCTGCCTCAAGCTTGGTGACAGTTCTGTTTTACTACATTTATTGTTATTTGACACTGCAAAACATTTATAATACCTGCTAAGCACTCATCTGACCCACTCGTTGGAGAGTTCTCGCCGCTTCAAAAGGAACATTGTTCAACTGTTCAATCTTAGCGAAATCTAAAGGCTTCCTCATCCATGACTAGCTTTATTCTAATGATGTTCACCTTTCATTCGCCATCGTTTCCTTCTTGTGGAAACGGAAATTTTATCTTCACCATGGCACAGGAAGCCGGCGTTTTGGGCAAGGGTTTTGCTGGTTTCCTTTCTCTTGCCAAACGACTTTTACACACTTTCATAACCCTTGCCTGGGTCACGCCATGGAGCGGTCATGGTTTTAGCTGGCTGGAAATCTCCAACACCCGCACACTGATGGTGGAAGTTTATCGAGTTTGTGAAGGGTGGTGAGAAGAAAAAGAGCAAGCATAAAGTTTTCATGTTCGCAAAGACTTTAGCAGCCGGCCACAAAGTACCACCGTCTGCCGGTGAGCCGTCACGAGGGGATGTAGCAATCGTGCCGGGTACTCTCGGTCTGCTTCTAAACTTGCGGATCGTTTCGAGGCTCGTTTGAGTCAAGAGTTTTCACCTCATTTCCGGCCATGTCGCCACATACCCCGATCTGTCAAAAAATGTGCAGTGTGGTTCAGTTGACTGACTGTCTGTCTAGGCCATCATCATTGACGGCGGTGTGTTTAGGGTGGCAAAGGGAGAGTGCCATTGGGCCAAAGTGGAAAGTGTTTGGTATTTGCCAGCGTGCCTTTGTCTCCCCGGTTGTTCGTTATCGGATCGTCAGCCTAGGGCAGGATGATGAGGTCGTATCGTATCGAAGTGTAGTGTACTTTTTACTGGACTTTCTCGCCGAGGACGAAGAACTTGTGTTTCTGCTTTCGCATTGTGCTCCTGTGCATACCGCTAGGACGATGGTTGGAAATGTCGCTGCATGTATGTTTGATTATTTAGCCAGGCACCTACCCAGTTTGGTAGTTCACCGTTTGGCGTTGCACGGAACCTCGGCCATGATTCACCCTTTTTGTATGCACGTGACCACACACGCCCACACCGGTGTACGAAAGGACGATCTAAGCTAAACAACAAAGATGCAATCAGTCGGTTTCACACCTCACACCGTGTTCCTATTGCTGTTTGAAACACATGCCTTGCTATTCCAGTAACTTGGTGTGCAAGCGCGGCATGGTCAGCCCAAATTCATGTGTGCCGGTGCTCGTTTGGGTTTATTTTTTCCGTTTCTATCCCACTGGCAAACAATGTCATTAGTTGTCCACACGATTCCTGGACAAGATCGGAGCATATTACGCACAACAACCCGTTGCAAATCACTAACGGCCGATTGAAGCTTCAGGCTCGTATGCATGTACCCTTTGTATGTATGCCCTTTGAAAATGGCTGTACACGAGGCTGGGCTTGGTAGCATGAAAATGTCCTTACAACGTTGTACATGACAAAAGCAAGAGGATCAAAGGCACGAACTCTGGCTTAGAGCTGGGCTGCATCTACGGTTCATGGTGCAACAAAATCGGCCTTGAGTGAAAAAGCAGGAATCCAATTTTCAGATAAAATATTATCACGTATGTGGTTTTATGTGTATGTATTTGTGTATGTGCTTGTGTGTGATTATGACTGAAACTAGTTACAGTATGTTTTTAAAATTGTATCTATACAATCTGCAGATAGCAAAATGATTTATTATACTTTGATTCACCTTTTAAAACCATATTATTTTCAATAGTGATCATCAAGAATCAAGAAGTTCTTCTTCTTCTTCTTCTTCTTGGCGTAACGACCTCTTGGTCATGCCTGCCCCGTTAAGGGCTTACGATACATGTTTTCCTGTTGTACGTGGATAGTCAGTCCTTTTGTACAGGGGAGGGTCCGGTCTCGGTTGGGATTCGAACCCACGCCGTCGAGGTGGTGAGCCTCGGCGCTCATGGGCCGATTTTCTAACCGGCGCTACCGCTCGGCTGTCGCGGACCCCCTCATACATATTTTTTCTCACACATAGAAGTGAGAGTGATCATACATATTTTTTAAATAACATTGTCTGTTTTAGCATTCAAAGCAGCATAATTCCTTTCTTAGTTTGGTAGTTGAACAATATGGATTGAAAAATCTTTATTTTAGTTTCTATTCATACTGAATGTTTGAAATGTGATACAAACCCGATTTAAGGAACCATCACTTAATATTTTTATATTTTAAATTTTTTGTTCAACTTCACATAGCGTTATTTAGATGGTTATATAATTTTTCGTGCATTGCGTAATTCAATAATGATCGATCGTCCGATTAATGCTTGTAAAATCCATGTTTTGTAAAGAAAATATTTCAGAGTTTATATCTACCTTCATATTGAATCGATATGTAAACGTAAATACACATATTGTTGCGGCTAGAATGAGACCGCAACACCGTCGCTGTCGGTGCGCCACAGTCAAAGTGACAGCGGATGCGGCCCATGCAGCAGCCATCGATTACCGACTCTAGCCTCAGCCGAAAGGGCATAAAAGGGCTGCGCGAGCCACAATTAGTTTCTCTTCGCGATAACGTTGGCGTGATAATTAGATCGGAATAAAGACACTAATTTGTGGTTTCTTCGATACCGAAAATTCCGACAAATTTTATTTCAATATCACTGCCAACATTCCACAAATTAGGTTTGTGAGTGTGGAACTAACATTCCACAAATTAGTTTGTGAGGATTGTGGAACTAAGATTCCACAAATTATTGTGTGAGCATTGTGGAACCGAGATTCCACAAATTACGTTTCCTCTATTCGAACGGTGCTGTAAAGCCGGAGGGTTTGCACCGCGGATAGAAGTAAAAGTTACCCGGTCGTGTTGAAAGTGTTTTCGCAAATTCGGTTCGTACGGTGTTATAAAACCAGAGGGTGTACATCGCGAGTCGCCGGTCCAATGGAGAACACCCAAGAAGCACTTAGTGACGCGGGGTCAGATGGAAGCGCGAGCGCAGCGTCGTCATTGCGCGCAAAACGAACCATCATCGATCGCGAACTAGAGCTGGCGCGGAAACGTCTCGCGCTGGAACGAGAAGAATTCGAGATCAAAATCTCGCAAAGGGAGTTAGAGTTTGAGGAGCACCTCCTCGCGCTCGAGAAAAGGATGGCCCAACGGGAGCCGTCCAAACTCCACCCTGCTCCGGGAACGCGGCCATCCGAATTCGCGATGGCGCCGAGCGACCCGTCGAGCCACCACATTGCTCCGGGTGCGCGGCCAGCCGATTTCGCGATGGCGCCGAGCGACCCGTCGAGCCACAACACTGCTCCGGGAACGCGGCCATCCGAGATCGCGATGACGCCGAACGACCCGTCGAGCCACTACATTGCTCCGGGAACGCGGCCATCCGATTTCACGATGGCGCCGAGCGACCCGTTGAGCCACTGCACTGCCGCCGAATCCACGATGGCGCCAAGCGACCCGCCGAGCGTTCACCTCACTTCGGGTGAACGACCTGTCGCAAGTCATGGCGCGGCAGCATCAACGACCCCAGACCCCAGCGACCGAAGCTGGCCTCACGCACTGACGATCACGGTTGATCGTTCGACCCGGTCAGGAAGCATCCAGGAACACCAATCGCAGGATTTTGCGCGATGGAGTCGATGTTCCGATAGTTTTGACTATCCCCGAGCCGAACGGAGGCAGCTCAGCATCGGAGACCGGCACGAGACGATGACGGGTCCGGGAACGGAGAGCGGTGGGCCGTCGAGCACCGCACGCGAGACGCGTGAGAGCGCGATGGGGACGAGATCGACGAGTGATGGAGGCGCGATGGCGGATGGGTGCAACACGCATTGCGGAAATGCGGAAGTGGCTAGCGAGTGTCACACTTTAGCACTTGCACACGGGCTGGAGTTTACCCACAACGCGGACAGGAAGGATGACCACTTCGAGACGAGCATCTCCTCCAGGAATAGCTGCACCCATCGCGAGCTAACCGTAAGCAAGGGTCAGTTTGTTTACGGTCCACTAATCGTCACTGACACCCCGGAGATGAACGTAAACACGGAACACGAATGCACTAACACCACTACCGCAGTCACCGATCGAGGACGCGTACTCGAGAACTCGAACCCGCACTTGCTCGGCTACGACACTGCATCGGTTGAAATGTATGACGCTGATGGACGAAAGGTCAACCCATCCGATCATTCCATTCAGGGGACATCATCGACTGACGATGATCGGCCGTTGAGGTTGGTCAGGGTTCCAGATCAATTGTGCCTGCAGTGGACGGGAGATGGAGTGAGACAGGAAGTACACTCCGTTGGATTGAAGGAGAGTGTTTCGGGTGTGCTGTCATCAACAAAGGCGCATGCACTGCCGAAAATCCTCACGGTGCAAAACGTCTCACGTCGCAGGCGATCCGTTTATGTTGAAGGTTCGGCGAATCACACAGCCGAGCGGATTTCGGACGTTGAAAACATTTCCCGCCTTCAAAAGGATCGCAACGGAATGGCGTACGAGGCGTTGGAGAGGTTTCTCTTTCACCCGGAAGGATTGAGCGAAGCGATGAGCGTGTTGCGCGAGGAGTTTCAGCAGCTGAAGACGGTTACGTCACTGTCCGTGAACTATCATCCGCGTGTCGGAATCGGGCCGGAGAACCCGCTGAGCGTGGAGCGAGACCAGACGGCAAAGCTGGAGTTCAACATCGACGCGAAGCCGAAGCCGAAGCAGGTGGAGTGGACGCGTAACGGGCGCTTTATTTTGTCGCACCCGACGCACACGATCCACCGGGTGTCGCTGCAGGACGCCGGGTGCTACACTTGCTCCGCCGACGACGGGCTGGGCAAGGCGGCCGAGGAGAAGGAAACGGTGCAGATCAAGTGCAACGTGGCGACCAACTCGCCGCCCGTGACGATCGAGTGGCTGAAGGAGGGCGACACGCTGGTGCTGCGCGACGTCCGTGCGGAGGATACGGCCACGTACGTGTGCCGGGGCATCAACATGATGAAGCCGTACGAGGGCAAATACAACGAGCTGGACAACGGGGGGATGACGAGCGCGACGCTGGAGATCCACCAGCCGCCCCAGTTTCTGGCTGAGCTGCAGTCGAACATCATCAAGAAGGCGGGCGAGATGGATTTCTTCGTGATGTGCGGTGCGAAGGGTAAGTCGGAGCCGTTGATCACCTGGTTGAATGATGACGTGGAGATTACGCCCGAGCTGCGTCGGTACGAGGTGAAGACGAACCGGGAGAGGGGAGCCAACGGTATGGTGACGGTTCACAGCACGCTCATGGCGCGCCCGAAGGAGAACGGGCTCATTTCAACTGATCGCGGCCAGTACACGTGCCTGTACGAAAACGCGGTCAACAAGGCGAATTCGATGATGCACCTGACGATCGAGTACGCACTGATCGTCCTGCACCATATCAAGGAGACGGTGGAGATACTGTGTAAGGTGCAGTCCTACCCGAAGCCGGAGTTTATGTGGCAGTTCGGCACGAGCCTGCTGAACACCGGTGACCACTACGAGATCGTCACCAACTCGGACGGCAACGATGTGTACACGAGCATCCTGAAGATCAGCAACGTGCGCCACCAGGACTACGGCGAGTACCACTGCCGGGTGGCGAACACACTCAACAACATCCAGGTGCCGATCCGGCTGCAACCGAAGGTACCACCGGAGAAGCCGACGAAGCTGAGGCCGGTGGAGTTGGGTTCGAACTTCGTGACGCTTGCGTGGAACCCGGGCTTCGATGGTGGGCTGGCAAACACCAAGTACTTGTGTCGTATCGCAAGATAGTGACCCCTAGTGGGCCACACTTTGGAGGGTGCTGGGAGCGGTTAGTAGATTCCGTGAAGAACATGCTTCAACGGATGAATCTCCCACGCACGCCGATGGACGAAGTTTTACTAACCACAAAAGAAAAGAAAATGTTATTAATTCTAGGCCGCTCACATGCGTACCACTGAACGACCTGGATGACTTACCGATCACGCCAAACCATATTCCTTTAGGAAGTGCAGACGGGAGAAAACCGACCTCCGTTGTTGATAAGCCTAGACCTGCAAAGAAGGAAGATGAAATGGTTGCTGCCGGTGGTTACTTACCTCGGGGCAGCTGGCAGAGAGACGTCAAGACCATCGTGGCCAAGTATGGACGGGTTCGCCGGTCTACGAACGGTAAACGAAAAGCCGGTAGCGACGAATTACGGTGTCTACAAATCGACCGCCACGAAATTGCCGTTCTAGAAGTCGTACCACATGGTTTTCTGGATGCCAGCCGACAGCAGGACGGACAGAGAGAGTGACAACACTTTGTTTTGTCACTGGCCGGGGGAATGTTGCGGCTAGAATGAGACCGCAACACCGTCGCTGTCGGTGCGCCACAGTCAAAGTGACAGCGGATGCGGCCCATGCAGCAGCCATCGATTACCGACTCTAGCCTCAGCCGAAAGGGCATAAAAGGGCTGCGCGAGCCACAATTAGTTTCTCTTCGCGATAACGTTGGCGTGATAATTAGATCGGAATAAAGACACTAATTTGTGGTTTCTTCGATACCGAAAATTCCGACAAATTTTATTTCAATATCACTGCCAACACATATCATAATAAGAATGAGGATTTTTTGAGAACAAACTGTAGCGGTGCGCAAGTACCAACACTAAAGTTTATGTAAAGTGATTGTAATTAAAACATTTGCCACGATCAACAAAGTGCCTGATTCTATTTGGTCGTTCGAATGGTGCTTTATTTAAAATAATTAGTTTCGGTTTCCCGCAGAGTACAGAAATTGGAGGCGCTCGTGCCCTCCTAACACAGAAGCAACTACAATGTGATGTGCATAGGTTTTTCGGTGAATTTGTACTTGAATGCATAATTAGCTTGTCGATGCTAGTGATGATGTTAATGATTGGCAGCCCCCACCAGGAACCTCAATGGGGCGGATTGGTTTTGTACCATTGCAACATTATTATGGTCCCTGGCAGCACCATCAGCGCTTTCACTTCAGTAGAGCAATCTTCTTCGCTGTCTATCATCACGCCGGGCCGGGAGAAAACATCATGTTCGTTGATATTTTCCTAGTTCCCTTGGCAAATGCGTTTCAAATGGCTGTGCCCTAGAAAGCATGTTTTCCCTTTTTTTTCTTTACTACGGCTATCGATGTCTGCGATTGAACATTCCGAACTGAAAAATAAAATGAGCGATGTTCTGCTTTTTTGCATCGGGTGTTCGATCAAATTTCGTCACCTCGGTGCCGTCCCTTTTCTAAATTGATTTTCACTTCAAACCATTTGATTTATTTGACAGACTTTTTTTTGTCTTGCTGTCCACCTTTTCGTTGCTCCGATTATTTCACTGTTTTCTTTCCCCGTCCTATCGCTAGCTATTGACTCGTTTTCAGCGGGTTGCGTTTTCAGGTTGTTTCATGATTGCCCACTTTTTTCTACCATGCGGTGGATGAGCCCTTCGGTCAATCAATCAAAGATCCATCGGGGGTGTAGAGGTGAAATCGTATTCGTTTTTTTCAAAGCCCTGTTTGCTACTAACGTCAAATTGTACATGCTATCAATGGGGCAGGCCCTTGTTTGGTTTGTTTTCGGACGATACGAGGTGACGAGATGAAGGAAAACACGGCTATGATGTTTGGTACCCAGATTGGTTTGGAGCAACGAACGGTGAAATTTCGTGAATTCACACGAATACTGTCCAATATATTCGTGTGAAGGGAAAATCGTTCATCATTCGCGTAGATAGGTTCGCAGGGATACTGAGAAAATTTCATTTGTGTCACACATGCGCTTTATCTTGGAAAATAACCTTCTGAATGGTAGTTACGGTTGTTTAACATGAGCGTATACCAAATATGAGTTAGCCAATGCATCAAACATTGTTCCTTTCTGAGTATTTTTATTGTTCCTTGTTTTAATAAGTCTTGTACCTTATAACGTATAACGATGTTAGAAACTGAAGGTAGGTTGAATCGCCGAAAAAAAACTAGGTAGCTTGTTTCTGTCAAAAATTCGTTTACACAGCACATTAGTAGCAACACTTTCATAAATATAACTTTAATTGTATAATGTTTAATAAAGTTTGAAGCAGAAAGAGTTTGTAAAAATGTGGATTATTGTACTTTTATACTTGAAACATTTTAGCTGACAGTAACACTTAGCGATAATTTTGTTTTTTTGTTGACTAAATATACATTTATATTTAAAACTGTGTTCGCCTTTCGTTGTGTATGTGTTTGACTACAAACTGACAAAGAATGGTTCTGTTAGAATTTGTAGACTACGTTATATTTGTTTGTATGGTGGCAACCTTCCTCCTGAACTGATCTAAGATCCTGCATTTTTATTGGTGTTGTTATATTGAACCCCAGGTTTTTATTATTTATTCTCGTATATATGCATTTTGTATTAAATAACTCATTCGTTCTTAATCCTTATTGATTTTCAGCTAATTCCTTGTATTATTGAGAAACAAAACTTCTTACCAACCATGCTTGCGTAATCACTGGCATTGGTCATGCCTGCCCTTGAAGATCTTACTAGACTTTTTCCCTACGTGTACGTGGATAATCAGTCGTCTCGTACAGGGGATGGTCCGGCCTTAGTTGGGTTTTGAACCCACGCCTCTCGCCAATCAAAGTATTTAATTTTGTCTAATGAGTTAGGTTACTTTTCATTGAAATTTGCTTCACTTCATTCTACGAATTGAAAGTCGTTTTGGTGAGGCTAATAGCTGTAAGAGAAAATAACGGTAAATATTGAGAAAAGGTGCAAACCCAAGCGAAGGTCGTTTCGTGCGGTCGTTTCCTGGAGAAAAAAAGGCTAAATAGAACCTTGGAACTTTGGTGGCCAAACTAAATGGATGGATTTCGGTGTGGGAAGATTGAACATCTCACAGCGAAAACAGAAATTGGCTCCTGGCCGGTGTTGGAAAGTGAAGCGCCTTATGAAAACGAAATGGACAACGATAAGACTGCGGATTAGCCGTCGGTTATGTTGAATCCCAACGATGATGTTGATGCTAGCGCCCTCCGGCCGTAGTCAACGGTGATTGAAACATAAAGCGATCGTTTTTAATGAGCGCCACGTGAAAAGGTTTAGTAAACCACTCCTTTTCTTCTCCCACCACCGTCGGGAGGGGATTTAACTCGTCCCCGCTACCGAACCGATATTGTTTGAATGGAGTATAAGTCGCAAAAGTAACAGTACAAGTGGGATCTTTTAGTTTATTGACCTTATGCGGCCATTAACGGGCGCTGATTGAACAACAAATCCTCTTGTTTCAATTGGACGGCTTAAAATGTAACCACCAATTTAAACCTTTGTGCAACAGATTCACGTGATACGTAGGATTAGTTTACAAAATACAAATACTTTTGATGCTTGATTGGTGAGTAACTGTTAAACCTAATTAATAAATAAGAATAATTAATCAAAAGAGAATGTAAATGATGGAGGCGCATGGTGGTTGGTGGAAAGTTTCAGCTTTTTGATTTGGATGCAACAATATTCATCTCAAATCCTTAGTTTCAATATAGGTACACTACTGTCCAAGTTAAAGATGGGTTTCTGTCATCGAATTCGTGCTGCATAGCGGTTAGCATTGTACCTTGTGTCGTCGTCTGGTTGGATTGCGGAGTACGAAGCAACGGTAAAATAACGTTAAATACATATGAGAAGCACATGAGCGCAAAGCTTAATAACGAAGCTTAAGTTTCACAGAGGATCAACGAAAGACCAGAACCACGCCAGCGGATCGAGTCAGTGCGAAGCCCTGGGGCAGAGTCCTACCACCGGGAGGAAATTGGCGAATGGGAGCGTCAGCCAACGCAAAACCGAACCAGAATCTCCGAATCCGAGATTTATGGCTTGTGATACTAAATTATGCATAATTTTTATGTTCTCTCCGCTGTTTACCATCGGTTCTTTCTGTATCTGCCCCGCTTGTCCCACTGCGCCCGAAGCCGCCCGCTTCCCGCCACAAAATGTCGCTCACTTTCTCTTACATTATATGTTGCTCTTTTCTGCTGCTGCTCCGCTTTTTTATGCAACCGAAGGAGAAGCTCTAGGTTTAGCCCAGTTGCCTTTTGGCCGGGCTGGGAGGATGCTGGTTGTTTCACATAAAATATTTATGCCTAATTGAGTGAGCGCGTATGTGCGTTTGTGGGCAAGGTTGGTGTGCTTCCGATTTGAATGTCGTATATGGCCGTTCAGGATATTCTTTCTTTTTTGCACCAGGCGGAGAAAAGTTTTCTTTATGAATGATATTAAACGCTGTACAAGTCTTCTCTTTTTCCTACTTCTCCACATTATTCATTACTGTTTGTGATTTAACAATGTACAGTGGTTCACCTCTTTTCCATGTGTTTTCTTCACATTTTAAGTAACACTGTTTTCTTTTTCTCTCTCTTTTTACCGTTTCATGCGCGCTGCTGCAATGCTAATAGGACGTTAAGTGATGGCTGATAAAGATAAATGTATCTTCATAAATGCAATAATAGTACTCATGTCTGCTCACTTCTGCGGTAGGTATTCGACGGTGTGGTATTTGCAGGGTACATCACCAACACACCGGCCCCGGAGAGTGTTGCGGTAGCGCGGACAACAACGACACGGAATGGATGGCAGAAAGCTTTTAGGGATTTCACCCTCAGGCAATGGCGTATAAAACCGATGGAAAATTATGGCGGAAGTCGTTTGTCAGGAACGCTCCGATTGTGGAACCAATTTGGAACTGCAAAGAAAGTGATGCATCATTTTGTCCCGCATATTTCGCGCCCTTTGGCTTTTAAATCCAACGCTACTCTCGGGCCAAAAAAGTGACCGTGATTCTGGTACAGGCAATACCACCACGTTTCACTGGTTTATCTGAGTACCACTTTCACTCGCAATGCAACCGTGAAGTTATGATGGTTTTAAACATGTTTACGTGCTTTTACTGTAGCGCCCGCTATCCAAAACCAGTTATCATGGTTGGACGAGGAACATTTCGTTTTACGAGGTGATTGGTGATTGAGCTGTTTCGCCGACATATGATTGCGAACGAGCACGACCGAAAGCAACAGATAGGCGCTTTATCGTTGGTTTATTTTTTTACTACCCCGAAATTGTGATAAACAGGCAGCATTTGTTATTGTTTAAAAATTGTCGTATTTTTTAGTACGGAAAGAACCTTTTTTTACGGCTGTCAAATAACAGAAGTAAAGATAGGTTTGATGTGCAATTTTTCATTGGGTTGTAAAAAGTATAGACATTGAACGGGAATTTGATTTCTGGCTAGTGTGGAGGTTTTGTTCGATGCCTGTATGGATATACAAATAAAGTTCCTGAATATTGCTGTTTTACCATGTTCTAGCACTTAAAGGGCTACGATAAGGTAAAGCAATAAAAAAAGCCTTCCGGAATGCAAGAATTTGACGCAACAAAATTCTCATTAAATTAATGATGCAATATTGTAATGCTTGAAAAATAGTGGACAACACCACATAGGTACACTGTCTTTTCCCGCCTCCACAATGCAACTGTTACATAACTGTTTACCTGGGTTCCCATAAAAAAATAAACAGCATATGAAAAAAAAACCATGTGAGTTTCAAAATTTTTCCACAATGATATAAAAGCTCACGGTCCTTTTTTTATGCTAACAAATTACACATTCGGTATAAATTTACTGTCATTGCTAGCGATTTTTAAAGTGAGGATCAACAGACAAATCACCATCAGATTTTCAAACGAAAACAACATTTTGAACAAGCGCTTTGCGATATTTTTAGCGATCATCTGACGAATGAAAATCCGTCGTAAACAGAACTGTAAAGTGAACAAGTGCTTCATATGGAAAAGTTGTCCGGAAACAAGTTGAAAATTAACGTTAAATAGCTGAAACGGCGGTTGTCCTTTGTGCTAGTGCCTTTTTGAAAAATCAAGGAAAATTCATAATAAAGCAACAAGCTCACCAAATTCCTTGTTACTTTTTGAAAACCACACAGTTCGTCTTGGGACGTGCGCAATGAGACAGTAAATGCGAGCAAGCCTTTGCGAGACATCAAATTAACTCTCTATTTATTTTAGCGGAAACCAATCGCCAGAACCCCTGCCGGGAACGGTGTGTACGTGCCAAGGAACGGCACCATACCTGTGCTCACATTTGCATACAGATACGGTCGCGGCATCATGCGATCCCACCGGTCGGAGCTGTGCACCGTTGCCGGGGAAAGTTTCGAAGAACATTCCCAAAAACCAGCGTCACCAACACTCCCTTTGGGGTTGGCGGAGCTCGTCCAAGCTCCGTTGCCGGGGAAAACGGTTTCGTGTCGGAGGTACAGGTCGTATGCGAGTGTGCCAAACAAATGCAAATCCTGCTTAATACGCATCATTAAGTAAATCGAATAAACGGACTGCTGGCGAAGGCTTTCTCACGAGGTGCCGGAAGGAAGGGGGCCGTTAGTGGGACACCGTGTTCGTTACGGTGGACTTGCATCGGGCCTGTTTTTCCACTGAAGACGACCGACCAGGCAGGTATCGTCGTGTTGATGCTGCGAGACGCTTTCACGGCTAAAGCGAATCCAATTTCAAGCTGTTTCCCGCCTCATTCACTTTAACACGATGCCGGATCCGTTTGGCCGTGGAGGGGACGTTTGCGTTTCGCTCGACGCTCGTTATACCACGCCCTGGTGTGGGTATGGCCGTGAACCTTTTTCCCGGACCCCTTCCGATTGGAGTTTGGGCTCGAATGTTTCGCCCCAATTGGAGAGGTGATGATTGTGTTCGCTCACTTCTGGGAAGAAAGGGTTGTTGTCCATTGTACTCGTGTGTATTGGTGGGCGATTTGGACGACGGGTTTTTGCATCTCATCGGGTCGGAATCGATATATCGGCCTTCGTTTGGGCAATCTTAGCTTTATGCGGCGGTTTTCGGGATCTTGGATTTCCTTGCAGCTCGTTCTTTACACGCGACGCCAGCCAATCAATGCAGGGTCGGCGGGGAACGGAAGTTTCGGTCACGGGAAAATTTGCATAGTTTCGTGCTTTAGTCAACCCCCCAAACCCCTCGCGACTCCCCTTTTGCAGCCTCCGCTCCATTCGTCAGAGCGTTGGATGCTGATTTATGCGTTTTCTTCAACGGAATGTATTTGTTCGGCAGCGGTGGGCCAAGGGAATGGGGAGAATGGTTGAAAACGGTCCAGGGGGTTGGGCCGACGTCGGGGTTTGAAGGGCAAATTGGAGTCCCCGAGCGATGGGTAAATGATGCATCCGAGAACGCCGGCTGGTCGCCTCCGATGCTATTCTTTGGGCATGGATATGGTCCGTGTGTGTGTGAGTGCGGAGTGTGTGACCCGCCGGATGCTACTATTACTTTGTGCCAACTTCACGGTCCCGGGGGATGATTCCAGTTTTATGGCGGAGACGCTGGTAGCATTCCTTTGCATGTGGGGCAAACTGGGTTTCGCCAAAGTTGCCAAATTTATCACCATCCGAAATGTGCAATTTTACCATCCCCGGGGGGAGTGTAGTGGGAGGGAACGGATTTCCCGTCTTCAGCAAAACGCTCTCAAACACATACTGCTTCGAGGGCCTGCAGGTTTGGCTCCGCTTCGCTCTGTGTCTCTCGTGTTCCCCTCCTCGGGCGATGCAGGATGGATAATGGGTAACCAAGCGGAACAAAGTGCACCACCAGGGTAGGTTTGGGTGGGGAGGGGGGGGGGGATTGTGTTGGTGGTGGGATAAACGAGTCTATTAATCTTCCGGTTTAATTAGTTTCCCTCCAGGTAACGGGAACGGTTGAACGCTGACGGAAATGCCTTTTCTATTGCTGCCCGTTCACGCAATGAGACTGACCGACGGGAGAAGGAAATGGTCGATTGCAGGGAAGGTAGCCCAGAAGATACCCACCGTAATGAACGGAACGAAAAGAACAAAACTGCGAAAAACTCCATTACCTCGCTGTGGGGAGGGAACAGACGGCCAAATCAACGATAATGAAAGTGCCAGCCAAATGCTCTTTGATTTCTTCTGCCCTGTACATTTACGAATTACTCTTTGTTCAATGGGTGCTCGCTGTGTTTGTGGCTCGTCAGGCACCCGGTTCGGTTTTATTTATTTAGTTTTTCCTTGTGGCCCATCCTTGCCAACGTAAGGATGCGAAACTTTTCTTGCCCGAAACGAAACGTCATAAATATCCGTCGTCTGTTTCTTTTCGGGCTTTGGGTTTATTTTTTGCCCCATGTAATCCCGATCGTGTACTGATATCAACAATCTTGTGCTCCGCTTGGACTTTGCTTTGCTTGTTCATACATATTTCCCTACCGCTAACCTCCTTCTCGGGTCCTCTTTGTGAGGTGGGAGTCATGCTGTACTCCCAGTGTGTGTATTTGTCACGTGACAGAAAAGACCAACTTTTCTGAAGTGATTTATTCGAAGCTGTATACTTTTTTTGGTGAACACCGCTCGGTTAGAATAGTAAATGCTGTTTGAATTTCATTCTATCTGTAATACTTCTAGTAACATAATGTCCTATGGTGTGAAAAAAACCAAAATATGAGCAAAATATATACGAACGTACCAAAGAAAGCGTTTTTATCAAAAATAGTCTAAAACGCAATTGAAGAACATAAGAATAAATCTTCAAACGACTTGAAAATGAGCGTATTTTGTACGTTACGCAGAACATACATTGCACGAATAAAAAATGACGTTTCAGAACTTTATTGCATTTGCAACGCAATCGCATACAACCATTTTTCCACAGTTGAAAATGATCCAAATTCAAATAAATCAATGTACAGCTAGTAAGATCAGGATAATAAGGACGGTCAAACCAAACAAAGCCAAGCTAAACCAAGTATGTTGTGTAATTTGGTGTATTTAACGTAAGTATTTGTGATTTGTTTTTGTCGTAAAGTCAAGATTTATGAACAAACTAATCGAAACTATCGTAAAATAATCCAAGATCAGAAACTTATTTGCAAGTTGTGCGTAATCGTATTATGTACAATCGGTTTGATTTGATCTGTTAAAATACTTCAACAAATTGTGTCACATTTGACTTATGTGGTGTTAATATAAGCCATATTAAATTAATTTAAATGCAGCAGTAAACCATCCGATCTTAAATCACCTAATTGTGTTTAGTTTCGAAAGCATTGATGATTTATCTTAGTTGTACAAATATTTTATATTTGGGTAAGAGTTAATAGAGAACCAACATTACTGTACGGCGTGGTATAGAGCACATAAATTACATGTCTTTCTCTTCTTTCTCTGCTTTTTGTTTCGAGTTTTTCGTTTCTTTTCGATTCTATTGTGATAACTGGTCGTACGCATTGATTCCTCCGTATGCTGTCGGGGTGTAGGCGCCTTTTTGAAGATCTTTTTCAACAACCTTAAGCTGAGATACGGGCTGAGAAAATTGTATATTTCATTTTCCATCTGGCTTCGCTGGCACGCTTGGGAGAGGAAAACCCTGAAAATCTGTGCGTAAAAGACTCGGAAGGGTGACCCTATGCCAGGTTAGCGTACGGAATTCACTCTAACGCTCCTGCTGTGAGCAGGAAAAGAACACAATATGTGGGAACTTTTTTCATTTATGAAAAAGTCTCAATCCTACCAGTATGTCACTCTAACTCTTGAGTACTCCCGGTTGGTGGTGAAGCCAACGTAAGGAAAGGGCCTCTTTTTTTTTGGTTCCATTTTTTGTTCTCGATGCCAACAAGGCCCCTGCTCGCTAGGTCTAATGTATTAACATTGTAATCTGGACCCATTTATCTTGACATTTCGGATGACTTCGGTGACGCCTATCGTTCAAGTCCGTACGAAGATGAACGGAAGAAACGTTTGGTTCGAAGGAGTTTTAGTTCCCTCGACCACTAACACATGCCAGTAAGTAGGTATTTGATCCTGTGGCCATGTGTAATATGTGTTGCGACGAGTGGTTTTGCTCCCTGCTTGCTTCACAACGTTTTAGCGGCACAGACAAGTGATAAAGTAATGACAAGTTTTTTCCTTACCAGTTCAGTTCAACTTCTTCCTCCGTACTCGCAATGCTGCACTGATCCCCAAAGGCCAAACAATGGACTGTCGCCGCTCGAACGAGCTGGAATCCGTTGGCGAAAAGTTTCGATAAATCATTTCTGTTACGTATACCTTTTTCTTGTGGGCAAGCTTTTCCTAGTAGTGTAGACGATCGAGACCAACGTCTGCTTGCTAGAGCCAATGAACCTATGTTAAAGTTTAGATGTTTTTTTTTACTGTCACTTTATTCTATGTTGAGCTCAGCTGGTCAGGAACCGATGTTAAGTGAAAAATACGATACATTTATCATTTTTTACCAACCTTCAGGCCATTGGAAGGCGCCATTCGATGTGCGGAGACGCTTTGGATGCGTGAGAAAAGTTTTTTTTTATTTCAGAAAAAGCAAGCAACAACACAGATATTTAGGTTTGCCACATATAGTTCATCGGTAAATGCATGGGTTTCCGGTGGGTGACGGAAATAATTCGACCGGTTGACAAGGCACGTTTCCGAATCGAACGCTACAGGACTCTTCGAAGCTTATGTTGCAGATCCATTCAGAATATAATAAACACACAATCGAGAGATAACCATGGGGGAAAAAGAACTGATTTATCTCTCGATAAACTGGATGCTGCGTGTGGATGTAACGTTCAGAATAGTATTTGAAACAAAATTAATGAAGAAATGGCCTTAAGATAATCCGAGCAGAGCTGTTAAAATTTATATATTGAGGGTGTTATTATTATTACTTGATTGCTATAGCTTTATTATTTTAAATGGGAAAACTTCCATTTATCTTGAATCATGTGAGGAACTCTTTTACATATAGAATCTACACTCCCTTAAAGATATAATTATATTTAATTACATAGCTGACATCTTCAATTAGTTGAAAGAGGGAGGGAGGTATGTTTTATCTTCAGACAAAATTGTGGTTTGACACATTGACACATTGGGATGAGTATTTTTCAACCGAAAATTTTTAATCAAATGGTCTCCCATCTATTGATTTTAGAGTTTTTTTTGTAAAGACTTAACTTATGTAGGTGAGACGAGTGTTGCCACATAGTAAATACCCAAACCCCAATACCCTGCCTCTGGACAATTGAAAGCTATAGTTTCCAAAATTGCTGCTTAATTCGACAATCATCCGAAAGCTCAGCAAATTCTTTGCTAAAAGGATTGTGGGATACCCGTATTCTAAAACCATCGAAATGGCAAAACAAACATGGTACAGTGGATATAAATACGTAAAAATATTTTTCGTACAATGTCTGACGGGTAATAATAAAATTTGGTGAAGTTATCGTAACTATAACGCTTCAAAATTATTAAATGTATAAAAATACTCAAAGGTATAACAACTACTGGAAAATGAAAAATGGGAAAATACTAGTCAGAATTTTCCCATCACGTGCCAAAAGAGAGACTCTAGTTTACGATTTGTTAAACTCTTAGATAAAAGTTATTTTTCTGAACAAATGTATTTATATTTTTATAAAAATTATTTAATGGTGTAGAACATTACTCGCATTGGCAGTGAACAAAGTTTTTCTACATTTCAATTTGTTGTTCTTCTGGGGTGAGTAATGATTTAATTGTATTACGATTATTGTCGAACTAATTGTAGAGTCTCACATAATCCTGCGAAGTAAGATTTACTGAAGAACGAAGGGTGCAAAAGCAGGATAAGGCCATTACTGTTTTCATCTTCATCCTCAACGTCATTCTTTGTGCGCCACCAGGCGTCCCCATCAACAAGCGGCTGGGCGCCTCCATTACGATGACAATCTGCATTATTCTTTGCGCGAAGGTTGATATGCTTGAAAACTCGCTCCACCGGGAAAAGGAGAATAAACAAAAATTAAGTTTCAAAATTATAAAATCATTTCGGTGTATGAAGACATCGCCAATTAATCAACACAACACTGTGTATACATTGACAAGCTTTCGGATCTCCGTAGGTCCACCGACCGGCCGCTCAGGAAGGTTAGGGGCAAGATTAAAATATTTCTCCCGTTTTGCGAATGGGAGTGGGCTGTTTTGTGGATCAGAATTTGGTAGATAGGCTTTTTTTGTTTGTTGGTTTGTACTTTCACTTTTTCAACATGGTACAGCCCTCCGGCATTTTCCCTTGCGCTACCACGCGAGATACAAAGTGAAATAATGTGAAAACCATTCACGCTTTCGCTTGTGCCAGATGCGTGAAAAGTGGAGGACGCAGTAATGGTCACGCGATGGTATCTTTCGTCCCTGTCGGTTTTGTGACCGGTGGGTCGCCATTTATTGTACCCGGGCGTCTTTTCAGCTAACGCCGGTAACGCCATCATCTCCGGCAGTGTATATTTATCTTTTCGATTTTAACTTTTCTTCTAGAGCGCCAGGTTGGGGAAGGAGAGAGGGACGGTTGGGGCAGTGACAAACAATGACAAGGCAGCCGCACCAAAACAGCTCGTTAGGGATCAGGGTTCGCGGCCACGGTTGAGCGATTTCGGTTCTCGCGGTGACGAATTTCGACATGACTTTTGAATAAATAAATTTTCTCGCGAAACAGCAATAGAAAAGTAATCACTACGTCGAAAATGGTGATTATAATGATGAAGTAGGGCTGGTCGGAGGGAGGGTAGAGGCTTGAAAAGTGAAGCAGATGGTGGGACGGGTGGTTGGTTGGCTGTTTTTGAGTCGTTGAGTGAGAAATTCCACCGGTAGCGTTCGATTGGCGTGGTACGGGAAAAAGTTCATCACTTTGATTTCTATTCCCACAGCGTCAAAAGAAGGAATTCGATGTTTAGCCTGCGCGATTCAACCGCGAGGTATCCGGTTCCGAAAGATGGTCTGATATTGGATCAGCTTTATTACTTTCTGGCATCTCGTGTCGTCGGGTTGGAGCTGGATCGTCCGCCGATGACGTCGTCCTTCTATCGGCGGTGAGATGAAGAAGTTTGATTATTTGAGCCGTGCTGGCCGCTGATAGATAGAACTTTTGGAGAAGGAATTGATGGAAAATCGAGACTCAGTCAACCGCACCGGGGACGCGCACTGGCCTGTGTCAACACAATTACCCGATAATGATGACAAAATTCATCAGTTTGGCTCAACCAAAAACTTCCCTTGAAATTGAACGACGACAACTGAGCTTTCGATCGAACTGGAAAATTAGACTCCTTATCGCTCCAGCAGAAGGTTCTCTAGGTCTCCAAGCATTGCAACAGGATGGGTAAAGTCTTCACCCCGAAGGGAACTGTCGGCGATGCTGCTTGACGTTGGTTTTTGTTTCAGCGGATCGTCCGTAAACGCCTTCGGTGGGTGACTTTTCGCTGTGGGGCGTTAAATTACACAAACGTTTCGTCCACAACCCCCTCACACACACACGCACGCGCACACATACACACAGCCCAGGATATAGCGCTATTCCGTACAAGTGCCTTTGAGCTCATCGAGGGTATTTTCCGACTTGTTTGCCTGTCAGGAGCGGTGGAGAGACGTGCGTAGGTGCGTGATTTGGGGTAAATGCGTATCCGAATTCCACGCGCACCCGCTCGGGCAAGCGTTTGGGGCGCGCATAAGGCCAATCGACCGAACGACGACCACAGGGCACTAGAGAATATGATCAATATTTGATATTCCGAAGTCGTTTTCAAATGAATTAGGAGTGGCGTTTGGGATTTATTTGTTGAGCGAAGGGTTTCGGTGCGTGTTCGGAATGGATTCAAGCAGGCTAAATCAGGGCGCTGAAGATATCAGAAGGTTTTCCGCTCACCTGCAGGGGTTTGCAGCAAGTAATGGGGACGCGGGGCCTTTCGTGTTCATCGAAGCTGCAATAATGTTGCGATAATTGAAACGCCCTACGATGATAAACCCCATACTTAAAAGGGGGGTTTGGCGATACCACTAAACAAAGGCCTTGTTTTCGAGCTTACATAAATGTGATGATCATGTGATTAATAATTTTATGATTCTATGAAAAGTCACTTCACACTTCACGATGTTGATTATATTAATTTATTTTGAATTGGTTTTGCTCATTTACCTATGGCCACAACACACTAGAAACCAATCACTTTTCAAAAAATAGCGAGAAGGTTTTAAACACAATAGCTTTGGTTTAATAGAAGAAGTGCATACTTTTTTAGTTATTGGTTTAAATAACATAGTTTGAATGTGAGACTTTATGGTTTATATCCTTTACATAGCGAGAAGGTGTTAAACACAATAGTTTTGGTTTTTATAAGATGTCATAAGCTGGGCATACTTCTTTAGTTCTTGGTTTAAGTAACATGCTTTAAATGTAAAAAATTATACTTTTCTTTGATAGCAATTAATTTTTAACACGTGTGACAATTACTTTTTAATTATTAAACTCGTAAAAGTATTTATAATAAACATTTTATTCCGCGATTTTTTCAAAATTCATCACTTTTGTTTCTTTCTGTCTTATTATTCATCTTTATTTTTAAGTACTATTAAATTAAAGTTAGTGGCAGCAACCGCCACAGTATGAACCCCCTTGATGATTAATGATATATTGGTATTAGGTTATAATAATATTTTGTAAAACAATATGTATATGGATGGCTTGGATTTTTACAAACTCTGTCTCATCAATCAACATCTTAAGATACAATACAATCAATTTGACGATGTCTATGAATCATACAACTATTTTATTACTTTTCGTTGTAATGTCGTCACCTCAGTGATATTATAATAAAAGTGATACCTACTTCACACCACGATCAAATCTTAGCCTCGTAACATAAAGTAGTTACTATCGGTTGAGTCAATCGCATTCTACCAGATAACCACCGTGAATCAATTCACCCGTGACGGGAATGGGGAATGGTAACGAAAGCCCTAAATGGAGAGTGTGGTGAAAAGATGGCGATGAATCAGTCCTCCTTCGGAAACTCTCCCGAGGTTCAAGACGTTTCCAAGCACCCGACGCGAGACGGTGTGATGATCGAACCAATCCTCCTTCCCCCGGGGATGGCAAAGGAAATCAAAGCGAACTTTTACTCCAAATAAAGAAATCAGATCTCGCAGAAGAAATGCGCTTCATCCGAAAAGCGATCCGAAATCCGATAAACTTCTTGTCAATAGGCTTTCCTTTTTTTTCGGCTGAAAAAAGCTGCCCTCCGCTCTTTTCACTCCCACCTCCGAGTTCAGGGATCAAAATGCGATGCTGGGATATTTATATCCCAGAAGAGTTTGCCGGCACGCTTTTGCGCTCGTCGGGCCGCCTCCCTCGCCTTCACGTAGCGTCTTGTCACGTGTGGATTTGTGGTCGTATCGTTCGGTTCGGCCGGTCGCAAAGACGTGGGGCTGGTGCGAAGGAGCAGAGCATCGATGGAAGATTGTGCTAGAATTAACGCGCTCCAGCGGCAAACCCCGGGGCCGGGGAGGATAAATTTCAACTCCATTCATCCGTTCATTTTCGTTCGATTTTCACCTTGGGTGGGGGGCTGCCTGTCTATTCCAACGAAGCCAGAGTGTCTTCATCTGTTTTTATTTTCTTGTGTTTTTACTCACAAAGCATCGGTGGCCAGCACGGGCCTGCGGAATCTTTCACTGTCCATCAAACCACCGTGGGTGAGGCGCGGCCAGGAGGCGCAGCTGCACTGCCAGTACGAGATGGAAGGTGCCCCGCTCTACTCCGTCAAATGGTACCGAGGAACGCTGGAATTCTATCGGTACTCGCCGTTCGAGAACCCACCGGCGAAGATATTCCCGTTCACCGGCATTAAAGTCGACGTAAGTATGCACAATCAACTTGAAAATATATCGCTTAATGTTACATAAGGTAATGTTTTGAATATGTCATTTAATTAAAATAATGTTTTTAGTGTACTGAAGTAGAAAGGGTATTTGGAAACGTTTTTAAATATTTGAACTATTGAATTCAAAAACATATTGAGTGGGGATAAAATTGGGACTTAATGCCCTGGTGGAGGGGAAATGCCCTACTAGGGTATATTTTAATAGAGTGTTATTTCCGATGTAAAAATTGAGTACGATTGGTCGCACAATTCTACCATGTTGGTTCAATAAAATTTCTAATCAAATTATTACAATATTCATTGTATTAATAAACTGTACTATAACAGCGTACCAGTCTACGTGTTAAATGAGAATAGCGTAGTACCTGTAAGATGAGCGACAAAATTTGATGATTTTTGGTTTTGTTGTTTCATTTCAAAAGTTCTAGAAATTTAACCATATACCGGAAACGGGAAAGGAAATTAGTGAAAACTAAACTAATGAGTACTTACTTATTACTTTCGTTATGTAGGTAGTTTTTAAAAGTAATTTTAAGTAATATTGAGATTCATGAATGTAATTCAATGTCTATGGTTATCGTTTGTAAAATTAAAAAGCATGGAATAGCTTGTCAATCCAGTTTTCAATGGAGTTTAGTAAGATTCATATTAATAAGATTGAATCGAATTTTAGAATCCTGTAGTTTCATTAAAGAGAGAATAATTGATTCAAGAAACATACAGATTTACGAAGAATGCTAAGGGAAAGCTCAGGTGTGTTTTTTGGTCGCTTAATCAATGCACTTAAAAGAAACTTGCCAAAACCTTATCAATGTTTTGAATTTTGGGTGAAAGATTGAAACGAATGAATGTTGTCAAAAGATTTGATAAAAATAAATCTAGTTTTAGACCGTATGGTACGCATTTTTGCACATTGTTCTTTGGCCAGAAAGGGTCAAATCTTTCTGGCTACGATTCTGGTAAATCACGCTTATAATATAGATTAAAATAGCACGTGCTAATTAAAACGACTTGAGCGTTTTATCGCCATCCTCCAAGACGGTTACACGCGAAATGAAGCAGAAATCAATGTTCGCACATTTTCACACCGTTACGACACGGTTGACAACATTAGAATGTGGCTTGCCAGCGATGATTTCTCATTTCCTCTATCGGATCGACGACGGCGGCGTAAACGCCACCATCATCATCGTTATCGCTTCCGTCATGCTCAGCACTCACTATCGCCCGATCGGATTCGGGTGGATATGATTCATACGGATATGAAAGCAGTGGATACGGCGAGACGGCATTTGGAGGCGTATCGAGGTCACCGAGGATGAGATGAGAGGATGAAAAAGTGGCATAAAATGACTGCCGCGATCGCTCGTCCCACCTCGCACCTCCCACGGTCGGACGCTGGAACATTTTACGAGCTCTCGTTTCAGTGGCAATTAAACGCTGGCAATGGGGCGGCAAAGCTGGGCCCTTACGAGACAGTAAAAATCCTATCCAGAACATGTCGCCTTCCGTGGTTGGCTTTCCCGAGCACCCGAGCGCGTGGTAGCGATTGGGACGAATGGAGCCGTATTTGAGTTGCTCTCACTTCATTCATTGGACGCGTGCTCATGTATATTTGTGTGTGTCTATGCCTTCAATTCTCGTTCCACTGGAAAAGCGCACATGGATGTCCTTTGATGCTTCTTCCTCCATCCGGAAGTCATCCTTTAATGTGGACCATTGAGAAAACGAAACATTGAGCAGAATCAACGCTTCCGGAAGACTGACACACTGATCGGGTGGGGGGAGTTTCAGGGGTCTGCGAGGCTACTGTTTCCGCTGCTGCTGGGAGTGTTTAATAAAAGTGATTTTCTTTTCAGTTCAGATAAGATGAAAAGAAACGCAGAGAAAGCTCCGACTCCGCACGCATCTCGGCACAACGTGACCGGCTTTTGCCTAACCATCACACAAACCGCGACGTGAAAGGCAAGAAAAAAGGAACACCCTATAAAAGGGCACATCCGCACAACCACAGTTACAGCCACCGTTCGAGCCGCTGCCACGGAATCGCATATTGTGCCACTTTGCGCTGGATATTGTGTCAGTGTCGTCTAGAGCTGTGGGCGCACAATATTAACTACCCCGGCTGGGGCCGGCACGTCAGCTTCGCGAGTTTCCAACCGCTCCCAGGGCGGAAGTGTAGCCAGGCAGGACCCGTTGATGTGTGGATTTTATTTGTCTTAGTTCTCCAGAAGCAGCCAGCGCCAAGGAGGGTATTTATCTTCAACAATACCGTTTATTGCGCTCCCGGGACTGGTTTCCGTTGTGAGTGTTTTGTTTCTTTCGCCCAGAATCCTCTCCATTGTTGAAGTGCTTTAGCTCAATCGCTTTCATGTGGGTTATTTGGGGCTTGCACCTCGGATGGGGGGCTTCCTGTGGGGACACTAGAATGAAGAAAAATCATAGAACTTTTAACCACGTATGGTAAGATTGTAAGAGCGCTTTTGAAAGCTTAAATGAGCTTGAGCGCTTACCATTTTTCCGGTAAACAAATCCATAACCTGTGACCTAGATATGTAGTGTATATTCATTGCAATTTGAATATTTTATGATATTTTTCTACGTTTCTAGGTTTGAAGAGTATGGTTAAGTAAACTCTGTTTAATTACGTCCTTGCACAGATTTTCGTTACAGCACATTACTGTGCCTGTTTTCACCAAACAGATCGGAACGAATAATAAAAACGATGGCCATAAATTTGTGCGCTTCTTGTTCTTCCTCGCCAGGCGAATCGCGAACGCGACAGATATTCGATTGGAATTTCTTTTATTACCTGGATTTTGGGTCGATGTTTGCTGCTTGTGGTTTTACCAAGAATGCAGCATAGCAGGACAGGAAAAAATGGGAAAACACCCATGATTCTATAAAGCAAAACCATGCTGCGACAACAATTTTCGGTCTGGTATGTTCAGGATGGATCTGCAGCTCCACTCTGCTATTCGAAGACGTTCATTGTCGTGGTTATGTCTGTTCCCCAAGCATATAGCTTATGTCTGCCTCCGGGTTTGAGTAGCTCACGCCCCACCGAATGCTTTTCCTGGCTCACAACCCGTAAGGTGTGGATGAGGGCGTTGGATTAAGAAGATAAAATGACTTCCCGTGTGTATGACGTTAATTAGTTTATATTTCAAGGAGCCAATGTTTGGTTTCTGCACAAGATGGGGTAGCTGCCGTCCCGTTCCCTGCCTACCCTCCTATAACTCATTGTTAGAATCCACAACGACGGCTCTTTGTCATGGGTTCTTTTCTTGCAAAAATTGACAACGCAGTTTCGTTCTTGCTTGGATTGGCACGTGAGACAATTTATGTCCCATTGGCTGTAAAAAAAGGTCCCTAGCAAAGAAGGGGGATTATCAATGGATGGCTTTAAGCGGCCGATGTCAAGGGTTCGCAGGGAATTTGACTCATTGCAACTCATAGTAGAAAAGGTGTGGGTTGTACCGCAAGAATTCCCTTTCCCTGACTAAGAACAAAATTTTCCTCTCCATCATGCAAGAAACACAAAGAAAAAGAGCTGATTCGAAAAAAGATTAACTATGTTATGCTTACACATCGGTTGAAATTATTTTTTCCGCTGTTGTCAAGAATTGTTAAATAAATCCGTAAACAATATCCTCACATTAGATAGTAATATGTAATAATGTATAAATAAATACCATGTATTTGGTACCATCAACTACCACAGTCAATTTTAAAGTAAAAAAAAGTTGAAGCACTGCAAAGACTTCTGGTTGTCAGGTTGTTGCTTAGTTTGAAAGTAGAACACTAGGATGAATTTCATCAATCTAATACATTTTAACAAGATTTTAGTAAAGGTATTTAGTAAAGTATTTTAGTAAAGGTATTTTTGTAGTATTTTAGTAAAATCTTCCTGTTAAGTGTTTTCTACTGATGAATCAAACCAATGCTTTTTTTCCATTTAGCTCTTTCAAATAAAGTTTCTTACGTCGGGAAAATTTGTTTTTGTTTCAGGGGGAAATTATACATCAAAAACAACATTGTCTGTGATTGTAATAAATTATTATGTTGATTTGCATGGTCAATAAAACTTGTGTAGGATTTGTCTGCTATATCTGTAACTTTGTAATTGTTCACATACGTTTGGATCAACCAAACATGAAGTGCATAATTAAATGCATGCATCGCAGTACTGTTTGCATTTGAATTCTTGATAAAAAAAACACAATAATTTTCGACTTTCTTTACATTTACCAACATCTATTTGTTATAGACTACCCAGTTAGCCTTAGGACTCTTTCATATCGGTAATACATAACAAACCATCACACTTTTTCATCACTTACATAAAATGAATAAGAAGCTAGCTAAACATAGGTTTTAGTTTTACTAATTTAGTATTTTATACAATCAAAACACAATTAAGTTTCTTATTTGAAGTGAACGAACCTAGAAATCTAATTTTTTTAATAAGTTACAAAACAAAACCAAAATCCGAGTGAAACAACATCTGTTACAATGCGAAGAGATAGAAAGTAATAGTTTTACTGTTGTATTGAACTTCTTTTGAAGCCATAATACATTAGTAATTAACTACCTCTCGTGTATCTACAGCATATTTTTATTTAAAGTGGATGCAAACACCTGTAAGGTTTTGTAATTATTCAAATTTATGACACAAAAATTTCCTGCGAGCTATGCTCGCTACAGTTTGATCACAAATTTACGGTTGTATCGCCAATTTGCCTAATTAAATTCGTAGCAACTTTTCCGGCTGTGGTCTTCAGTTCAAGGTAGAACACGCCTCCGCAATTTACTTTTGCTGCAATCACTGCAAGCATGTTGACAATTTGCTCGCTGCTAATGTTAGGGACCTGACACACCATTATCTTCTAAACTTTAATGTCTGTATGTTTCCTACCGGAAGATTCTAATTGTGGCCGATCAACTGCAGAGCGAGAGAATGGAGATGGTCGGGTCCTTGCAACACGATTTGTTTCTTTTCCCATCGTTAACTTTATCCTGCCTGGTCGATGCGGTCGGAGAAAGAGCGACTAAGATGCCCACCCGCTGTCGTAAAGAATTAACCATAACAATTACATTTAATATCTTGCCCTACCGCATCTTCCCATCACCACGTCCGAACCATGGAATCGTCAGTGCGAACAATCCAAAATGGCCTCTGAAGAATGCCCTGTTTCCTCCCCCACGATGGTCGGTTAATGGTTTGACCATTTCCATCTGGTGATGGTGGTGGTGTGATACTAGTGCTACGAGTGGCAAGATTCTGTCTCACACGAACCCGTCCCGATAGTCCCGCGTCGGTGCCAATTGGCTGGCAGTTGACAGTAGTGGTGGGAAAATAAAAACCGGAAGATAATCACGTGACCATTACACCAACCGAGCAAACACTTCTCATTCCAGTGTTTGCCTTTGGCGTTTTGTGTGGTTTTCTCGAATCACCTTGGAGGAGCCGCCCTCTGTTCGTTAAGGTTTGGCACGAGGTCCCGGAGTTGTTCCAGGGCTTCGTAACGTTGCTTATAGCCAACGACTGACTTTAACGGCTACGGTTATTGCGAGCCTGTCGACAGGGAAGAAGCGTACGCTTGATGGTTGTGACAGGTGGCCTAGCGGTAGGTTCCCCAGTACCGAGAAATAATGAGCCACCGGGTTGCAACGGGTGGTCGGGCTGCGAGTCCATTGATCCTACTCCTGTTTAATCTCCTTCCGCGGTCGACTTGGTTTGTAGTCTCACGGTGAGAACACAGGACCACCTAATGAGCTTCTAATTAATCAACCAAACGCGTCCGAGGCGCGATGGCGGGAACCAGCTGTGGGCCTGCCAGGACTTGATTTCGTTCGTCCGCGCCGGATGCGGAACCGGTGAAGTAGTATTGTTGTTGGTAGTATTCCGCAAAGCAATTAGTTCCGCCCGGTCAAGCACATTACACGGGATTCGACCATGCAGCTGCTGGACGGTTCGTCATTGTCGGTTCTCCGGCGATCAAGGCGATACGCGCCTCTCCGTTACTTCCTTTTACCGGACCGGGCAAAGGAGCATCCTTCTGCCCCGAGCTGGTGTAGGAATTTCTATCCAGCAATGCTGATAATACAACAGTGGTATGAATCAATTTGCATACCTAATCAAGAAATGAGCTTTGCCGGACATCAACAGTACTCCGCTATCTTACGCCTCACGGTTGGGTTGTTTCGCTGCGGATCCTCCGGCTCAAAAGGTGACAGATGTTCCCGGCACGTACATGTCTAACATAGTGCAACGGTGAGCTATGGCCTCCACAAATGATGCTAGCACGTCGCTATGATGTCGCCAACCTATAAAGCTGGCTGTATTAATCTCTACCAAACGTCATACTCGCTGGTGACGATGCGTTTATGTCGACTTTGTTCTTGGCGGGTTCATTACCGGCGCTGGATTCACTCTGATGGGAAGGAAGTCGAATGGGATCTACAAGGTAGCTGGGAGGACTGAGCAGTGACTAAATTTTCGCAATGATTCTCTTTGCTTAGTCGAGCTTTTCTAGCAGCGCCAGGAATGGGACACAAGACTGGACACCGATTGTGTTTGAATGTTCCGCCCATTCCAGCATGTAATCGCCTCGGGAATTAAAGCGACCCGAGACTATGGTGTAAAGTGTCCACCGAATGCTGTCAGCGGCCGATTTAGGTCCACGTTGGACGAAGGGCAGATTTTATGCGCGGTTATTTCATTACACATTTGATCAAAGGCTTGATTTCAATTTTACTTCCATTTGCATAATCGTTCACCCAACCGGCGAAACGGGCACATCGAAGCGCCCATCACGGACTTTCGAGAGCTCGCCTTCCCGTGCGTCAAACCCGACCTGTAAACGGTCGACCGAGTAAGCCCTCCGGGAGAATCCGCCAAGAAAATCATAACGAAGAGCTCATCCCAGGTGCGATGCTGGAATGCACGACTGACCCGCTGACAGGGAACGGATAGATGGATAGCTGCTGAACACAAATCGTTTCTGGAATCGATTTGATTCTCTTTGTCTAGGCTGGCAAGGAATGGCATTCATTCGAGCATTTAGTTCAATTAATTGGAAATTCTTATCTCCGCCCCAAGCGAATCGTCTTTTATTTTTAGATTTCACTCAAAGCGCTATTGATTCTGTCGAGCTTTGTAGTTTAATTTATGATCGTTGCTTAGCCGGCGTCCAGCAGATGATACTGCCCACAGACCGTAATGCTGATCTGATTTGTCCCGGGTAGAGAATTGTGCCTTACGTTTGTTTCACCTTCCGAAGATATTGCGATATAAAATGATTTTAATAGATATAGGAGGTCTTTTGCAATATTTGAACGGGTTTAAAGTTCATTTTCGCCCTGCTTGTTTCATACTAACTATTTCTCCCTGATATCTGGTACAAGTATTTCGAATTAAATGACTCCCAATCAAAAGTAAAATCAAAAGTTGGATGTTGTAAAATTTTAGTTTTGATTTTGCTATCAAAAACTATGCTGAAATTAATTCATCCTTCATTATATTATTGGTTAGCAGATAGACTTTTATTGACGATGTTTCTCAAATGTTTATGCTTTGTTTAAATATATGATGTTTATGCTTTTAGTGATCAATTAATACAGCAATGCTAAAAAATATATGGTTTAAATTGTTTAACAACAATTTGAAAATCAAACACTGCCGAAATGTCATACTAAAGGGGAAACAACCGATGCAATTCCCCTAGAACAGGCAGAGACTTCAGGTATTAGTTCATAAGTGGTTTGTATAGGTACGCTTGTTAAACTTGCTTCTTCAAGTAAAGTTAAAAACGGTATCTAAATCAATAGATAGAATATAGAGCGGAGTTTTCTGAAAAACATTATTCCTATCTCCATCTTTTAAAAAAATCGTGGGTGCTAAGCGAAAAAATACCATAGAGTCCAAGCCAATTACTCCTTGTACTATCGCACGTTTTCCTCTTCGGTCTTGTAGCTACGGATGAGCACTTAATTAAACTACATAACTTCCTTTGAATTCATTAACAAGTGGTGATGCTGCCCTGCGGAACGTCATAAAGCAACCACTGAAATTCGAATTGGGAATTTTTTTTCTTCCCTCGGACCATAAAAAGATCTTTCATTCTTTGCGCACGGAGGGAAAGCAGAAGAAAAAATCGTATCACAGAGACAAATTAGAAAACTTCAACCGAAATCAACTAACGCGAGTTTTCCTTGCCGTTCCTTCCGCTTCTTTTTCTCACGCTGACTTTCCCCATTCTTTCATTGGCTTCTCCGGGTGGAGCCATGACTTTGTAAAACTATTTGATGGCAATTTAATGAAAATATCATCACCTCAGTTGGTCGTTTGTGTTTTCAGTCGGTAGCGTCCCGCGAATCTCCCAGCTGGACAAGAGCAGAAACCCCTCGATGACGGATGTCCATTTACCGGGAAACCGAGCTTTCAAAGACTTTATTACTCTACGCTTCGAAACCAAGTTCAATCCTTTTCGATAGTCTCTTCCAGGAAAGGGCTGGTGGAAGGTAGCCCATTTTTTCTTCTTTCATTCTAGATCACCGGGCTTACGAGTCTGAAGGTTTGGGTCGTTGGGTTTGAACGGAAATCTTAATGATAGTAACCAGGGCAGGACCGCATGAAACAGACATAGGGAATATATTGCAAAGGGTTTCGGGTTTCCTATGGAAGGAGAGCGAGAAAGAAAGCACAATTTTAATTACATGAAATGAAATCATCAACTACAGTGGAACAGTTTTGGTTCAGAATGAACAAAAAAGAAAACATCCGACCGATTCTGCTGGAGGGTAATGGAAAACCGGATGGATTACGGAGGAAAAAGGGTTAAGAAAAAAGTGATCCGACCAGGATCCGTTGCCGACCGAAGCAAACGGAGACGTGGGTGGTGCTTTTTTTCTATATTTGTTTTGAGCTAGGCCGCGGTTGACGACGCCAACGTTTGCTGACGGGCTCGTCTTCGCTTTGTTCGTCGATGGCTTAATTTTAATTAAGATCATTAATTATGATTTTTAATATCAAACTTGGGCGTGTTGACGGACTCGAAAGCGACGAGAATTGGGTACGGAGCGTTTGGTACCGGCGCGAAACCGTCTAGATCGAACTTGAGGGTTACTTGTGAGTTTTGACGTGTCGCTACTAACGGCGTGAACAGGGAAAGTATGGATCGCGATTCGGCCAGAGTGAAACTCACGCCCGGACGGCTACGGTTCGGCGAAAGTCTAGCCGAGTTGTTCGAGTGAAAGTAATTGATCTTAAGGAGTTTCTGGAGTTTCCACGATGGAAGGAACAAGATTGACTGGGCCATGGGAATGACGGGGCATAAATTGGAGACTACGCTTTTGTTAATCAACGTTAGGCATCTTTCGATATAGACAGTAGTCTGGCCACCGACTACTTAGTTGTTTGTACAAGGATTAGAGCCACAACTGAGGGTAAATATATTTGAAAATTATTTATTAGTCCATATTTAGTCCACGAACAACCTTTTGTTTAGAGAGAACAATGTTGAACATAAGAATATTTTAAATTAAAAAAAAAAGAAGTAAAAAACCAAGAACTGCAACAAGAGCTAAGAAAACAGTAAAATATAAAAATTAATAATTATTTCTCATTTTTATTTTTAAGATAAGAGATAAAAGGAAAAGCAGAATATCGAGATCGTTTATTAACCCTTGGAACAATTGGTTTGATTAATATTTCAATCGACCAAAGTTACTTAATGCTGCTAAAAATTAACAAAATATTCGTTAAAAAATAGAATAGTGAAGATAAATCAAGTTATTTTACGAAGTTGGTCTAACATATGGAGTCATAATAAAACTAATGTTATAGTATTACTAATGTTGTAATATTATTGCCGGTTAGAAAATCGGCCCCCATGTATGAGAGGACTGACTACGCACGTACGCAAAAGGAATAAGTCTAGTAAGCCTTTAGTGGGACTGGCATGATCAAAAAACGATCGTTATGCCAAGAAAAAAATTAGTTTTTATTGAAATATACCACCATCAATTCTGATAACAAAAGCATATAGATATTTTACGAGAAGGAATTGTTGTGAATATTTTGTTGAATAAACCTAATTATTGAATTTGTGATGGGATTAATTAAATTAAATTAAAAAATAACATATTTCATTTTATCTATATGAAAATGTCACAGATATTTAAGAATCTAGTAAGACATGCTGGAGCAAAGTTCTGTACACAAAATGCATATTACCAAGGAGCCAAATTTGAAGAACAACTTTTTTGCAGTACATCTAGGTTTCGAGTGTTGTATATTCATATTTTCAACTCTTGCAAAAATTAAAATCAATTTATGACAACAATGCAAAATACTTGCCAAATTGCGTTCATTATAACGCCATCAGCTTCTTATCCAAAACATGCGTTACTTGTTCATCATACATGGATTGTTCGTTTTGAAATTTTTTTTTCGGATATTTAGCTCGTTGAAGAATCCTGATAGTTTATTCAATATTTACACATCTTCAAATCATCTGTAAACTTTCTAATTGAATTTAAAAACAATTTTTTAAAATTGAAGTTTATATAAATAAACATATTTAAAAACGTCGTCCAGTTAGCAAGCACGAGCAAATTCTTCTGATCGTTAAAGCTTCCTTTTGACTGCCGCACACGTCTCGGCGTGTGATTGTGGAAAATAAACATCGTTACTCAATATTACACTTAATTGTGGTATTCTTTACTCTCGTTTTCCACACCCCCGGCGTGGCTTATCCCACATACATCATGCCATACGTACTATTGGTGGCAGTCGTAAATCAATTTCTTAAATCAACCAAGAAACCCGTTTCTTACGGTTCCTGCCGGGAGCCGCATCTGATCGCATCAAGCGGAAAAACTTGAACGGAACTGCTAAAACAATCTGCACGTATCGGCAACGGATTTCGTCGGGAGGCTCGGTCAAACTTTTGACACGCGGAATGATGAATAGCGACAGCGGAAGTGGTGATGCTGGTAGTTCCCAGTGGTGGATACGCACACACGCGAACCTTCCTAATGGGCCCTACTTTGGTTTCACTAATGTTAGCTAACCGGGTACGAAACTGACCGCCTTTTAGCTGGTGATTTGTTGTTTCTTCGACGGATACCATCTTCGTGGGAGGCGGATCTGGGGCCAATGAGCCAATTGATTTCTCCGAAAGGGAGAGTACTTCATTAGAGGATTCTAATTTCGCACCAGGGCACCACGGGAGAAAATGCTGCATCATGCGAGCGGCGGGGTTGGTGATGAAGTTTTTTGATTAATTACGGGCCGCCCGGACTCAGGTGGTCCAGCGTGAGCTCGTCTGAAATCGATTGCTTTCAGCGCCGTTGCATGAAAATAGCAAAATTCGAAGCGAAAGTTTTCGATCCAGGTCACGGCCTCCCGGTTGATGGTCAATGGGAGGGTTTAGGAGAGGTTGGGGTGGGGGTATGTAATGCCTGCAAGCGGGAGTGGGAATGGAAACAAAATGTACACAAGCGAAAAAAAAGCGAGTCGGTTAGGTGCAATCAAATATTTAAACCTTTCCCAAACCACCACCTTCCGTCCGAATGCGTCCGAATGGTTCCCGGTTTCGGTGCGACCATAAAGTAAACTAAACAAGCACAAAAACTGTCGTTTGTTATCGAAAGTTTCCTCCGCATCCCTGCCCCCGGGTGCCTTGCTTGCTTGCCTTTACCCCTTGTGATCCGCGAAACAAAACTCATTGGGGTTCGGTTGTAAATAATTTCCGATTGCACGCTTCGTAAGCCGTTAGAATAAATTTATTACCTTCGGTAGGCAGGTGGGTGGGCAGTTTGGTGTACCGGTTCCAGGCGGGGAAAGCCAACCGGGACCGCAAGCTACATGGTCAATATTTGCGTTCGCAGGCAGCTTAGCGCGAGCAACGTGGGCAGCAGGAAGTGTCCCAGGCCGCGCCATGACACGGCCGCACCGCCCCGTAGCCGCTCGCGACACGCATCGGAACGCTCGAACTCGTCGGGGCCGAGACAGGCGGCGTACAGGAGCCCGTGGCCGATGACGTGCTGTTCGTACAGACCGCTAAAGACATGCGCCCAGGGACCTTGGGCAAACACGGCCACATCGTCGCCACCGTGGGTCTCGTCCTCGTACGGTACGGCGGCCGGATACGTGAACGCCGGATCCCGGATTCGGTGCAGCATGTCCGCCGGGTTCCGGCGGCCCCCGGTCTCGTGAAAGTGATCACCATAGCTCGGCCCGTTCGCGTACGTCAGCGTGAAGAACGGCATCCGGTCGAGTCGGGAGAAGTCGCCGGTCGCGAGGATGTCGTTGCCCCGCACCGGATATCCACCGATGGTCAGCGTATGCGAGTGGTCGGCAGTCACCAGGATCAACGTGTCCGCGTCGTCGTCGTCGGCCATCAGCTGCACGGTTCGCTCTACCGCGCGGTGAAACTCGACCGTCTCGTCCAGCGCCAGCTTGGCCAAATTGTCGTGGTGTGCATGATCGATTCGACCGCCTATTCACCGGAGAGAAGAGGGAAAGAGAAATACAGACCCATCCACAACAAAAGGAGGGCTGGAGAGAGAGAGAGATAGAGAGGGAGTCAACAAAAACCCGCACCGAAACGGATGTGACCCATCAGCGTTACGCCGGGCTAAACCCGGCATGGGCACGTGAGATCTTTTCTAAAACAATACGCATCCGAGCCGCAGCGTGAGGCGAGGGATGCCGTGAAAAATCAGCGGGACTCACAAAAAAAGTGGAATCACTGCACCATTTACGAAATCTGTCGACGCTCTCCTAGAAGGACGCCATCGCTGACGGATTCAATCACGTCAACTGGTCGCCTTTTGTTCGCCCGACACTCATACAACCACGACAATGACGACGATGTTGATGTGCATGGTGATGGGACCGGCCGGAAATCGATGCATACTGCAACGTCGGCCAGCATGAATCCCGCGATGGACGAACGCTAAGCGCCGCCATGGCGTCGAATACGTTTCCGTTTTCTTGCAAATGGTGAGCGCTTTCATTTCGTCGTTGATCGAAAGCCCTCGGAAAAAAACCGACCAAATCGGAATGAAAATCAAACCACTTCTGCCGGAAAAGTTGGTAAACGGTGAAAATTCAAACGACCCCGCCAGTGACTTGCCGCTTTGTTTTTGTTTTTTCTCTACGCAACTACTACCTGTGCGGTGGTCATCGACACGAACATTTCAACCTGGGCGGCAATACACACACTCACACATATTTTCTCATGCGGAAGAAGTGGTCGTTCTTGGCCTAGGAAGGGTGCGCCGGCTCGGAGATCCTTTGTTTGCAAAGCGGATCGAGTGAAAGTCGTAAGGAGCTTAGTGTCAATATTTGATATTGTTGAAAGGATTGTGCAGTTCGTTGGTTCGCTCGTTCGGGGCAGCTTTGTCGTTTTCTTGACGTGATAAAGTTGCTCAAAACGAGGTGCACCATGGTAGGGATCATCGAGTGAGTAAATATATCAGAATCATTAAACCGAGGTCTTTCTATTTTTCAACGATAGCTCTGTTTCGTCGACGATGTTTATTTTGCAATCGTTTTGAGCTAAGTGACAGAGTTAGGATATTCGGGCATTATTTTATGGCGTTCTCAAAATACCACAAAGAACCATTGAATGGGGATTTTACAATATGTATGAAATCATAAAGTTTCTTAAAATCAAACTATTTGCACGATGAAACTAATAGATCACGAAACGATTCTATGTTTCATTTTATTTTTGTTCATTCAAGTTTACTGTCTACGAACAAAATATCTTTCAATTCATTCGACCAGCATCCCGGGGTATGTTACTTTTTTATATGAAAAATAATTGATCGTACACGATAAAACCATGTTCGTAAAGGCTAAGAAAATAAAAAAGGATATGTTTGTAGTATTTATGAAATTTATGCATTGTTACTTAACGAAGTTACAAAACTTTCACTACCAAAAGCTATCGATTCTCTTACGAAATGTTTAACGTACGCGAGGATGTTGGTCGTAGCCGCAAGACAGTCGTAAATTCATAGTAGGGGTAAAAATACTTGTTTGCTTTTGCCAAATATTTAAAGAACTATTTAAACATCAGATTAAAAATGTGCGTGATTTTTCGTAGTTTATCTAACTAATTCGTAGTTTATCTTCTAGTTGGGGAAGTAATGACTCATAAAGTTACAAAACATACCCGGAAATCCGGATTGTAGACATTAGATATAGTCTCGATGCATATCAACAAGTTGCTTGGTATATTAACGATTGAATTATTAAATTGAACTTATTCAAGTACAACCCAAACTTACAAACCAGCGCTAAATGACCCCTCGCACCATTTCCGATTGTTCTCCAAAAATGTGTACAACCGAGTGGCAAAGTAAAGTGAGAAGTAATGAGATAGGACCGCACACTTATCACTTACCTTCCACGAGTAGCACGAAACCCCGGCCGTTCCGTTTGAGCAGCGTCAAAGCGCTTGCTGTCATTTCCTCCAGCGAAGGTTCGCGCTGTTGATCCGCCAGTAACCGATAGGACATGTGGTTGCCGCTGAACAGGCCAAACAACCGCTCTATTTGATCTGCATTGACCGCCAGAAGACCGGCCTATGATTGGTAGAGTGTGTGTAAGTGGGAACGTTCGAGACGAATTCACAATATTCAGGCTTCCTTACCCGATCGTGTACGAATTGTGCCCGCAGCTCCCGGGCGGCCTTATCGTTGATCCACTCTTGGACGAGATTCCGGCCATCCTGCCTCCGGCCCGGCTCCCCATTACCGTCCACCATACCGACCGGATAGAAATGTCTCGAGCCACCACCCAGCGCAACGGTCAGGTTCGCTCCGATATCGCCTCGTATCAGCTGGGACGCGATATCCACGCAGCCCTCGGGCACTTCCGTGTCGTCCTCCCAGTAGCGGGCGCCGGCCACCGCGTACGCCACCGCCGGAGTGGCATGGGTTATACGCGTGTTGGTAACGACGCCCGTCGAGCGGCCGTCCTCTTGGGCGTACTTCAGGATCGACGTCAGACGGTTCGCCTCGAGCAAACTCAACGGACAGTTCATCAACGGGACGTGCCCGCTGACCCCGATCGTGCCGTAGTTGTTCTTCACCCCCGTCAGGATGGCGGCGGCCGTGCAGGCCGAATCCGATACCTGGTAATTGATGCAGTACGTCTTCGCCAGACCCGTGTACGGGAACGCTTCGAAGGAAAGCTCCCGTTCTTCGCCACCCATGTACACGCGGGTCGCGGCGAGCGTCGGTATCGAAAGCCCGTCGCCGAGGAAGATGATTACGTTTTTGGCCACACGCAGGTTTCGCTCGCCGATTTTCAGCTGGCGTCGCAACCGATCCTGCCCCGTTGCCTGCCAGTACTCGCGGTCCTTTTCCTGCGGCGGCCCTGTCGGCGGTACCCAGTTTGGATCGTCCATCGGATGGGTTGGTTCTGGAGCTGAGACTGTAACGAAGGTACCTGTCGGAACCGCAGAAACGGCCGCCAGCGTGAAAAGGACGGACCCCACAAGCACACACATTATTTCCATTATACCGAAGCCGCAACCGTTGTTTGACTGACACAAACACCGTCGAGACCGGTGAACCGTCCCGTGCTTGATAATCTGTGGGCTTGGAGTTTGCTCACGCTGATTAACTTACCAAACAAAGATAAGACAGCGAGCTCGTTAAAGCATTCAAGAAATCGATCACGAGATTAACTCAACCACGAGGAGCGATAATTGCAACGGATAAAAGTGCATCCGTTACTAACCTTATTCTCCCACTACTTTACGATAAACAACCTACTGATAACACTCTATCATTTTAATTCAATATTTAACCTCAATTTCCGTTGGCTGCTTCTTTGCTCTTCCACAGATGACGGTGTCGAACGCGACCCACGTGACATTACGGAACGTTGGCTTCAATCTGTCGGGGAATTTCACCTGTGAAGTCACGGCTGATGCACCGTCTTTCTACACAGGAGTGGCAACAAATGTACTAACGGTAGTAGGTAAGTCCTATGCTGTAGCCATTTTTTGCAACACAGAAAATAAAATAATTAAAATGCAGTGACTTAACATATCTTTTGATAAAATGGTGAAAATGGTTCATATGAGTAGCTCCAGTATATATTTCCTGGAAGAACATTTCCTTTGGCGAACGTGAATAGTTCAATGACTCCCATTACAGTCACGCAACAGGTTGATATTTTAACTCAGACTGCAAAAACATAAAGTGTGCTCAAACGATCTTTCAAACAAATCTATAGGGTACTCGTCTTCCGGAACCTGGTATAAAAATAAGTTAAATAACGCAGGTCGTAGCTTTTATTTCAAGAAAACATTTTTGAAGGAGAGCGTCATCCCGATGCAAAAAAAAAAGTCAATTAGAAATCATTGACGGACAGAGAAATTAATAAATTGAAGCGAATGAATTATAAAAATAATGGGGAAGAAAAAATGTCCAAGACAACGGCTGCTTTATATAAAATCGCCCGAGTTTATAAAATATAGCAAACTTTAAAATATTTCTTAATGTTTCTTGCACGGTCATCATGTTCTCGTTTGCTTTATAACTTTGTGCCTTTAATTAAATTTTCTCCCGCCTAACGTTTTTACCCTCCGGTAAGCGTACAAAACCGGAAGTGTCATGGCAATACTTCAAACAGAACCACTGCCACCTGCACGATGCCGAGTGTTATTTGCGCCGAAAAGAGTGTGAAATGATTTCTTGCATTCCGTATTCCTTCCATGCACATCCACACCCGGTACAAGACCCGTGTCGTGCATTAGCGAAAAGGACACGTCGTAATGGAAGAAAAATTACACCATCCCGAAGAGGAATAACATTTAAATGACCGCCGCGCATTGGTGTTGTATGAAATTCATACCGTTTCCTTTGCCGTTTTGCGCGAGAATGCGAGGAATTTCCTGCGGATCAAACTGGGCTTACGAATGCAGTGCAGGATTTCTCTACCTGCGATGCGACGAAAATGTTTTAGTTCGTGTCCATAGTCTCAGGATGGTTACTCCTCCGCCTAGAGAGTATGGTTCGGGGAAAATGAAGTGCATTTCCCGTTCTTAATAAATTGCCTTCGTTTGGTACGAGCCATTGTCGCCGTCGTGAGACCACTGCTCCGTCACAAATGTTTCACGATGTCAGTGTACGGCAAGCAAACGGCTAACATTTTGGATACGGGCGATCAATTCGTTGGCCAAGGAACAGGAAGACACATCATTCATGAGATTTGTTGTTGGCCGCGCCACATTATTCGTTGAAATCCACAGCCTCTACTTTAACTCCATTCCTTCTATCTGTCATCATATTTCATCGTGGCCAGGGATTTTATCGCCTGATCGTCGGAGGGCTTTCAATTCTCGTGATGTGGACGCAACCATCCAGCTCCCGACTGCCGTCCGTCCGCTTCAACGTAAAATAGTTTGATACGTTGACAGCGTCTGGGAAGCCGGATTTGGTACTCGATTTCTTCCCCCCAATGCGCTCGTTCCGCTTCGCTTCGAACATTTCGTTCGCAACTGCAAAGCTCAACCGATCGTTCGCGAAATGGGACTCATCACAAATGTATTTTAAATCGTCCTCGTTAATTTATCAACAGTAGCATAATTTATCATTTTGCCGTTCGAGAGCTTGCACCACTGGCCATCATCGTGATCCTTGCTCGCAGGCAGTAGGTACCGGCGTTTCATTTCAGACGAATGGTTTGATTTATTTAAAGAAGTCTGGATGTTGCGCTTCTATCGCAAACACGATGAAAAACGATGGTTAACGTACCGATAACAATTTCATCGAAATTGTTGTATAATTTGGTTATACACATTATTTCTGTAGGCGGTATATTTCAACAGAACTAAACAGACTGTATTATTTTATCCGTCCTAGTCCAAACTATGTATAAATATAGAAGTTAGACAAATTTACAAGTACTTTTCTGCCTGAAAAGACATTCACTCTTCATTAGATAAAAACAATTAAGCATCGGTCAATCAAATAGGGCAGCAAAATGTGAATTCTCTTCAGGCTATTATTGCATAGATTTAAATATAATAACAAATCTGTATTTTTGACACTTCCATTTTACTACTCAGATGCACTGGAACATCCAGTTTAGCTACCTATTTCAACGATATTTTAGAAGCCAATACAAAGTAACATCAAGAAACTTTTTAATCAATTCAATCCGCGATCTCTTATAATAATGCGCTAAGCGAAGTAATAATAGCACCACCCTGTTTTTGCGAATATTTTCGTTATTTCCGTATAAAATGCGCTATTTCCAGTTTGAAATGTTATTTGAATCATTTTCCTAATCGTCGGATATTTATTTTTATAGAATAATTTGTAAAGATATGGGCCAAATCAAAATAACACCACTTAAGCTATTGCTCAGCAATTGAAGATCTAATTTATTCGATCCAAGTCCGACAAAATAAAATTTTCTACAATTGACAATTTTAACCCATTTTTCATGGAAAAAAGCCCTGCATCTTGGTCGATTTTGATAACTACCCTATTTTTGACGACGCGATGCAGCAGCTGACACAAAGATGATAAATTATAAAAAAGCAATGAACACACATCCAATGGATTAACATTTAATTTCGAAAGACTCTATACTCACCATTAATAAGTAAAAAATCCTTTTAATCTGTTATTTGTCGGATATCTTCAACCGCCGTACAAAGGTTAAAGTGATGCAATTTTTATTTGATCGCCTTTTTTAATTTTTCGGCCACCTCAGCAAACCCAATCGAAGCATAATGAAAAGTTGTGAAACTGATTATAATAACATTCCAAACTGCAAGAACTTCACATTTTTATCACAAATATAAAAACTTTGCGTAATAAGGGTGGTGCTATTCTTATTCCCCTCAGTGTATAAATTCAAGACTTCTGACGATCTGTCAAAAAAATAATAATAATAATAAAATAAACAAGAGACAATAAATTCTGCTAAACAACGCTAAGCATAGGCTATTGCAGCAAACGCCGTTTAATGGCTTGTAAGAACAAAAGACTCTACAGAGAAGAAGAGTTTAATCATTTTGTTGACAAGTATGAGCTAAAAAACCTTATCCTACAATTTGATTCGATAAATCCGTAAAATTTTATCAACACTCAAATTTGTGCATACGAATCCAAGGACAATCCTGAATAATGTTCAATCACAGCATGCTAACATAAGTATAGTTGATTCTTTTGCTTCATTTTCAAGACATTTAATGGTTTAAATAAGTGCAAGACGAAACTTTTTTCTCGCGTGTGTATCTGCAGTAAGTATACTTTGACTACAAATCAAAAACTTATTATTGTTGCTATTACTAATAAATCAATCATTTAGCCCTGCCATTATGTCGGGATTCATGTTCAACATCGACGGAGGATACTTAGAGGGCCTGTGTCGTGGATTTAAAAACAATATTTTGAAGCAGGTGGATTACCAACAACTTGTGCAATGCGAAACGCTGGAAGATTTAAAGCTGCACCTGCAGAATACGAGTTACGGCAACTTTATGGCCGATGAAACTGGATCATTGACTGTATCAGCGATTGACGAAAACTTGCGTCAGACACTGCTTGTCGAATTCCGGTACATGCGCAACCAAGCTGTTGGATCCCTTGCCATGTTCCTCGACTACATCATGTACAGTTACATGATTGATAATACGATTCTGTTGATAACAGGAGTTCTTCACGACCATCCAGCTTCGGAGCTTATCTCAAAGTGCCATCCGCTTGGCAATTTCGAGCAAATGGAGACCATAAGTGCAGCGTTCTCATCTTCTGAGCTTTATCATGCGATCCTGATTGACACACCTTTGGCACCGTTTGTCCCCGATAACCTGTCCGAAGGAAATCTTAACGAGCAAAGCATCGAAATTACCCGCAACACAATGCACAAGAAATACCTTGAAGCTTTCTATAAGTTATGCAAACGGCTTGGAGGGTCCACGGCGAATGTTATGTGTGAAATATTGGCCTTTGAAGCAGACCGCCGTGCCATCATTATAACGATTAACGCATTTGGTACCGGATTGTCGAAAGAAGATCGCGCTAAGCTTTACCCATGTTGCGGACGATTGAATCCGGATGGTTTGTCCGCGTTAGCAAATGCTACGGATTACGAGCAAGTGAAAGCAATAGCATCCTTCTATCCGGAATATGCTTGTGCTGTACCAAGCATACACGCAGGCGCAATTACCAAAAGTGCAGATTAAGATAAGCTTAAAACAATTAACATTTCAAGCTCCATTGCAGAACTTAATCTTCCAAGCAAGTTCTAAGTAGAATACAATGTAGAATGCAATATGGCATGCAACACAATTGCAAGGCAAGATAAAACGCAAAGATGCAACGTAATCACAATCAAAGCCAAACGGGCATGTACGCATATTGTAACCTGATATTGTTTACCGATAACAAATTCAACCACGGAAACCCAAAATAACTTTGCGCAATAAACCAAATGTTAAAGAAGCAAAGCATGCGTAGTTGGGAATGCGTGTTCCCACGCTTTCAAGAGCATACGCCCTTAGGTAGCATACGACTCGTCTCAATATGACACCGCGAGATAATTCTCACGATTTCGGGTGCACATGCAATCGCGCCAATAAACAACATCTTTAGTTCAAGGGCAAAAGAACGTTTAGAAACGCATTCAAATACAATGTATGGATTCCCACACTTTCAGGTAAAATAATGAACCCCAAATTAGGCGAACGAACATGTTCGATCATGATAGGCACGTGTAGGATCATATTAACCAAACTAACCAATCATAATTAAGTAAACAGGAAGTTAGCCAGACAGTAAATCGATATTAAATCTTTAAACGACCAATCAAAATTCAGACAAACAAAAGTGTTAAATTCAATATTATTTTCTTTATCAAAATTCTTAGAAATTCAGACATGAACCGTGGGAACCCATTAGAAATAATCCAAAAAGAAATGTTAAACTTAAGGAAGAAATTGTACTATAAATAAAGGGCCAAAGACTGATCGAACAAGTCTCAGTTCAATAGAAGTCTCAGTTGAGCAGAAGTCTCAGTTCAATAGAAGTCTCAGTTGAGCAGAAGTCTCAGTTCAATAGAAGTCTCAGTTGAACAGAAACCTCAGTTCGCGAAGCTCAGTTCCATCCCCGCTCGAAGATGGAGTTACAGACAGTAAAGAAGTTATAGTGAAAAATAGACCAAGGCACAGTTCGATCAGTTTAGGCAACTATAGAAACGAAACCACACTTGTGTTTTATTTCGGGACAAAGTCTCGAAAAGGAGGAAGGATGGGTTTCTTACAGGTGCATCGTCGATCAGTGAATTCCACCACGAGTAAAGGGCATTCTACAGTCAGCAGTGAGGCTGCTAATTGAAGTGATAGAAGAAAGATAATATATCATGGCAACCGTGATGCCGGAAGTTCACGTGTAGACATATTATCATAAGAAAGTGATGTGAAGAAGAATATGAAATATATCAAGGCAACCGTGATGCCGAAAGTTCACGTGTAGATATATTATCATAAGAAATAGGAGAGGAAGAAAATATATAATATATCAGGGCAACCGTGATGCCGGAAGTTCACGCGTAGATATATTATTATATTACATGGCGACCGTGACCATAATCTGCAGTCACGAGTGACAAAAAGGACGTGCAAGTATTAAGCAATGCTGGAGGATGGAGAAAATGAATAGTACGAAGCACTAAACGTACAACAAACATGGTATAAAACAAACAAAATAAAAAGACAACAAGACCATGAAAAGCTAAAAAGCAGCAACAAAATATTAATGAATGAGTGCATAATACGTACAGAATTAGGAAAGTTGGAAGTTAATTCCGCATGCTTAGTAAAAATGTGCATGTCAAGTCACAAACCAAGAATAACTGGAGATGCCCAAGTTAGTGTTATGAACACACTGGAATATCACACAGAGGCGCACCAACAACATGATTGGAAGTTATGGATACTGATCGTAATATGTGTACTACAGCTGTTGTTCGGCTTGTGGAAAGCCTATAAAGCTATACTGAGAAAACAGACAATACGAGCAATGGTGGACCAAAACGCTAGAGTGTAAAACAACGGAAGTGGACACGCAAGTGAAATGGAATGGGAAAATTAAAAAGTGGCTTCAAATGGAATTTTACGATGGAAAACAAACATAGACAGGCAATACTTTTCCGCATCGATACATTGATCTATTGTACGAACTATGAACAATTGTGTAACGAGTGTGTGGAACAAAATATGCTTTCGCGTGACATGGTGTTAAGAATTGAGTGCATCGAGTCAGATGGACAAACCAGACACAAAATGCTTTTTGAAAAAATCACCAGACGTGACCCAAAAGCATTCGACACCCTGCTTAACATTTGCCGTCGACTATTCCCGCAAGCATACGCCGAGTTGAAAGAGGATTCTTAATCGTTTCAACGAAGGGATGGAAGAAGACAACGATAGTGATTGTGAAAATTACCCCAATGATAAGGTAATTAGACACGAATAAAACCAAAACAAATCAGCCACCAACCAAGAGTTACGCGCAGTGAAATAAGACTCCCAGCAGCACATGCCACGAAAAGTGAGCATAGAGACATAACCTTATCGCGAGAAATTCCAAGTGGCACGCGCAGTGAAATAAGACTCCAGGCAGCATGCGCTAAACAGGTGACGCATATCCGCGCAGTGAGAAACAAGAACCAACATAAACATAACCTACGACAAAAGTGAACGAACCTTTGAAAATGAGTTACAAAAATGTGAGTCCGAACTTCGACAAGTAAGCAACGAGAAAATTATAACAACAATCAAACCGTAGCATCGGATGTCTACAAAGAAAACTACACGATGCTGGCAACTGGTTATTCGGCAATGAGGACATCGCCCCTAGCAGCAAGCACAACTAAGCACTGACGACATCGCCCCTAGCAGTTGAACAACGAAGACATCGCCTCTAGCAGCATACGGAGCTAAGAAAACTAACACATTATATACTAACCTTATACTAATAATTGCAAGAATTAATATAAGGATTTGCGGATAAATTAATTGAGGAATATGCAATTTTAACAATTGACACTTTGGAAAAGAAAGTCTTGAAATATTAGACAAAGCCCTTTATCTGCGTATGAGGTCTGAGAAATATTCCAGATTATGAACGTTTTAAAACTATTAGATACTTCGTTAACGCAAGTCTATTTAAATTGCTTCAATTCGGATGGATGCAATTGATTTATTAATACATAAATTAAAGAATATCCTTGGTAACTTAAAGAAAGCTCCAAACCGTAAATATAATAACAGATAACTTTGATAAATAAATTACTTAATTGTAAGACAATATATAACGACATCTTAACGCTATCAGAGGAACTAGAGGAAGAAAACCAAAAATTTACGTTGAAAATCGCTAGACAATTGGTAGGAGAAATACGAACCATTTTAAATGTCAAGCTTGAAGGTTCAAAATTAATCTCCTTGAAAACAATCGCGATAATAATTATTAATCTGATCAAGCTACAGAAGCGAATTAAAATCAAAATGGCTACGTTTGATATTAAGACAGCAACGTCATTAGTTCAGATTTACGACGGGTCTGCAGCAAACTTACCTTTTTAGATGCTTACTAACCTTTTTAGATGCTGCTCAGTTAGTAAAAGACCTTAATACAAATTGTGACGAAACAATGTTGATCAAGTTCTTGAGAACAAGATTGACAGGAAAGGCAAGAATCGGCTTACCAGCCGTTACTAATTCTTTTACTGCATTATTGCATAACATCAAAGAACGATGTCAAGAAAAGACAAACCCCGATAAAGTAATCGCAACAATTAAAGCGGTCAAAAATCATGACACACAGAAAATGTGTGAGGAAGTTGAAATACTTACAACGAAGTTGAAGGAACTTTATGTTGAAGAACAAATTCCTGAAACTGTTGCAAGCAAAATGGTCGTAAAACTCGGAGTTGACACTTTAATACAAAAAATAACCAACCCTGAAACCAGAATTTTGCTGAAGGCTGGAAATTTCACAACAGTATCTTCTGCAACTCAGAAGATTCTCGAAAACGAAACTGACAGCAAGAACTCAGCAGAAGTGTTTGCTACGCGCTCAAACCAATCAAGAAATAGAAACGATTGGTACAATAATAACAACTACAATAAACGAAACCATGGTCCAAGGTTTAATAAATTTAACCCAAATCAAAACCAATGGAACAAACGACCCCAAAACTATAATAGATACCGCAACCGGAATCAAACTAGATTCCCACCCTTTAACCCACCCGACAACAATTACCAGCAACCAAGATATCAAAATAATAATCGTAATAACAGCAACGGACCAAACCAAACGAATCGATATGAACCTCAAAGAAATCATAAAAAATCATCGGGAAATTGGAGACAAAATTCAAATCGCGTATATATAACACAAGAAGAACAGCAAAACGACCAATACTGGAAACAGAATGAAAGCCTACAGGCACAAATTTCTCAAGGAAGAGTCAATTATCTAACACCTCCGACAGAAAATATTTTTTTAGACAAGCAACAGCAGTCCATAACAGACTGCCAATACTCGCAATAAACATATCAGCAAGTAATTTCATCAAGATTCAATTAGAAATAGCCAACAATGAATATAGTACCTTGATCGTAGATACAGGTGCAGACATATCACTTTTTAAAGTAGACAAAGTCAAACCAAAACAGCAGGTCTTTATAGACAGGAAAGTTAAACTGACAGGCATTTCAAGCAGCTCTATATACACATTAGGTTCAACTAAAACAAATTTAAGATTTGGAAATGTACTCATTCCCCATGAATTTCACCTATTACCAAAAACGGTAGAAATACTAGCAGATGGAATATTAGGCAGAGATTTTCTAACCCAATATCGGTGCACAATTGATTACGAACATTGGTTACTTCATTTCAACATAAATGGAACAAATGTTTCATACCCAATAGAACACAAAATTGATAATGGATTCATACTTCCACTCAGAAGTGAAGTTATACGAAAAATTTCAATACCAAACATAACAGAAGATACAATAGTATTAGCAAAAGAAATCAAACCAGGAGTATTTTACGGCAATTCCATAGTATCAAAAGAAAACCAATTTATCAAACTTGTAAACACTACGGAGGAAAATGTGTTTATCCCTCACAACTTAATCTTACCAGAAACAAAATTACTCAGAGAGTACAACATTTTAAAATGTTCCTTGCAAACAAATACCAATACAAATAGAACATCAAATATTTGCAGAAAAATTAAAATAGAAAATGTACCACAATTTGCAAGAAAGGATTTGGAACAAATTATTTCCAAATACTCTGATATATTTTGCATAGATGACGACCCAATCACTACCAATAATTTCTACAAGCAAGAAATCCGATTGAAAGACAACATACCATCATATATACCCAATTATAAACAAATCCACTCGCAAACAGAAGAGATAAACAAACAAGTAAATAAGATGTTGCAAAGCAACATTATAGAACATTCGATATCTTCTTACAACTCTCCAATTCTTTTGGTACCAAAGAAATCGGACAATGCTGATAAGAAGTGGAGGCTAGTGGTAGATTTTCGACAATTAAATAAGAAAATCTTACCAGACAAGTTTCCTTTACCCCGGATTGACACAATTCTGGATCAATTAGGAAGAGCCAAGTACTTTAGTACTTTAGACTTGATGTCAGGCTTCCATCAGATCCCTCTCGAAAATGACTCAAGAAAGTTCACAGCGTTTTCAACCTCAACTGGCCACTATCAATTTACGCGTATGCCTTTTGGACTAAATATATGTCCAAATAGCTTTCAGCGAATGATGGCAATAGCCATGGCCGGGTTGACACCTGAACTAGCATTTGTATATATAGATGATATAATCGTTACTGGATGCAGTGCACGGCATCATATCAGTAACCTAGTTAAAGTTTTTGATAGACTAAGAAAATACAATCTTAAGTTAAATCCAGATAAATGTAGTTTCTTTAGAACAGAAGTAACATATTTAGGACATAAGATAACAAGCGAAGGAATTTACCCAGACGAATCTAAATTCCAGAAGCTAAGGGACTTTCCAGTTCCCAATAACGCAGATGAAGTAAGACGATTTGTAGCATTTTGTAACTATTATAGAAAGTTTGTAAATAATTTTGCAAATATCGCTAAGCCATTGAATAACCTTCTGAAGAAAGGTGTAAAGTTTCAATGGACAAAGGAATGCCAACTAGCATTTGACACATTGAAAAAACATTTGTTATTCCCCACTATACTAAAATACCCAGACTTTTCACAAAAATTCATTGTAACTACTGATGCTTCCGACGTAGCATGTGGAGCCATTCTTTCACAAATAATAGAAGGAAATGACTTACCAGTCGCTTACGCAAGTAAAAGTTTCACGCCAGGAGAAAAGGCAAAATCAGTTATTGAAAAAGAGCTAACAGCCATTCATTGGGCAATTAACCATTTTAAACCATATCTTTACGGTCAAAGATTCACCGTTCGAACAGACCATAGACCATTAGTTTATCTTTTTAAAATGAAGAACCCAACATCTAAGCTCACACGCATGAGACTAGATCTAGAGGAATTTGACTTTGACATAGAATATGTAAAGGGTAAAACGAATGTTGGAGCAGACGCTCTTTCACGAATGATAGTGAATTCAGAAGAATTGAAAAATATTACACCATTGACAAAGGAAGTGCTCGTTGTAAATACAAGAGCAATGACCAAGAAGAAGCATAAAACATTGGATAATGAAGATCAAAGAGACATACTGAGGACTGATCACCCTGTAGTATGGCAAACTGAAAACCCTTCAGAGGTTAATAAAATGTTGAAATTGCGTACCAAGACATACGAAAACAAAATCAAGCTTGAGTTATGTAACAACAACTATAACAAAGTATTGGAATTTGTCGACATTCCACTAAAGTCGGATGAAAACGGAAATCAAACACTAGAGTTTGCTTTTCTGAAAATCTGTGACTTACTAAAGGAAATGAAACGAGATAAGCTAGCAATGTCAATTGATGACAAATTATTCGAATATTATTCCCTGCAGACCATAAAGGAAATCGCTTGTAGAGCCATTTTCGGGTCAGAAATTATACTGTTCAAGGCGCCCAAGATTATATTGAAGCAGGATGAAAAGATGACGATACTAGAATCGCATCATAAGAATTCCCTAGGAGGACATATAGGACAACATAGGTTGTACCTCAAAATAAGAGAATATTATAAATGGACAAAGATGAAACAAGACATTAAACATTATGTCAGGCAATGCCAAGAATGCCAGCTAAACAAGATCAAGCGGCATACAAAAGAGGAAACTGTTGTGACGACAACACCCTCAAAACCTTTTAGTGTCATCTCAATAGATACAGTAGGACCGTTACCAAAAACTAATCATAACAATAGATATGCAGTAACAATACAATGTGATTTAACAAAGTACGTAGTTATCATACCAATTCCGAACAAAGAAGCAAATTCAATAGCCAAAGCGTTAATAGAAAATTTCATTCTTATTTATGGAAATTTCATGGAACTCAAATCGGATCAAGGACTCGAATACAATAACGAAATTCTTAATAAAATTGCAGAAATCCTCAAATTCAAACAAACATTTGGAACCGCATATCATCCACAAACAATTGGTAGTTTAGAAAGAAATCATAGATGCTTAAATGAATATCTAAGGACATTTTCGAACGAACATCACGATGATTGGGACAATTGGATTAAGTTTTATTCTTTTGTTTACAATACTACTCCTCATACAGATACAAATTACACACCATTTGAATTAGTATTTGGAAGAAAAGCAAATCTACCCCAAGAATTGCACGAAACAACCATTGAACCAATCTATAACATTGAACAATATTACAACGAAATGAAATATAAAATCCAAAAATCTAACAAAATTGCGAGAGAAAACCTCATAAGACAAAAAGAAAAAAGACAAATCACCTTAAATAAGACCGTTAATCCAATTTCAATCAAAATAGGCGATAAAGTTTATCTGACAAACGAAAATAGGAAAAAATTAGATCCATTATACATTGGACCATTCATAGTTAGACAGATACACGAAACAAATTGTACAATAGAACATTGCGTTACAAGAAAAACTACAACAGTTCACAAGAACCGACTTATTAAGCAGACAGGAGAATAATTTTCCAATATCGATTCTCTCTATAGTAAAATTATTCTTAAAGGGTGGTGGTGTGCTGTACCAAGCATACACGCAGGCGCAATTACCAAAAGTGCAGATTAAGATAAGCTTAAAACAATTAACATTTCAAGCTCCATTGCAGAACTTAATCTTCCAAGCAAGTTCTAAGTAGAATACAATGTAGAATGCAATATGGCATGCAACACAATTGCAAGGCAAGATAAAACGCAAAGATGCAACGTAATCACAATCAAAGCCAAACGGGCATGTACGCATATTGTAACCTGATATTGTTTACCGATAACAAATTCAACCACGGAAACCCAAAATAACTTTGCGCAATAAACCAAATGTTAAAGAAGCAAAGCATGCGTAGTTGGGAATGCGTGTTCCCACGCTTTCAAGAGCATACGCCCTTAGGTAGCATACGACTCGTCTCAATATGACACCGCGAGATAATTCTCACGATTTCGGGTGCACATGCAATCGCGCCAATAAACAACATCTTTAGTTCAAGGGCAAAAGAACGTTTAGAAACGCATTCAAATACAATGTATGGATTCCCACACTTTCAGGTAAAATAATGAACCCCAAATTAGGCGAACGAACATGTTCGATCATGATAGGCACGTGTAGGATCATATTAACCAAACTAACCAATCATAATTAAGTAAACAGGAAGTTAGCCAGACAGTAAATCGATATTAAATCTTTAAACGACCAATCAAAATTCAGACAAACAAAAGTGTTAAATTCAATATTATTTTCTTTATCAAAATTCTTAGAAATTCAGACATGAACCGTGGGAACCCATTAGAAATAATCCAAAAAGAAATGTTAAACTTAAGGAAGAAATTGTACTATAAATAAAGGGCCAAAGACTGATCGAACAAGTCTCAGTTCAATAGAAGTCTCAGTTGAGCAGAAGTCTCAGTTCAATAGAAGTCTCAGTTGAGCAGAAGTCTCAGTTCAATAGAAGTCTCAGTTGAACAGAAACCTCAGTTCGCGAAGCTCAGTTCCATCCCCGCTCGAAGATGGAGTTACAGACAGTAAAGAAGTTATAGTGAAAAATAGACCAAGGCACAGTTCGATCAGTTTAGGCAACTATAGAAACGAAACCACACTTGTGTTTTATTTCGGGACAAAGTCTCGAAAAGGAGGAAGGATGGGTTTCTTACAGGTGCATCGTCGATCAGTGAATTCCACCACGAGTAAAGGGCATTCTACAGTCAGCAGTGAGGCTGCTAATTGAAGTGATAGAAGAAAGATAATATATCATGGCAACCGTGATGCCGGAAGTTCACGTGTAGACATATTATCATAAGAAAGTGATGTGAAGAAGAATATGAAATATATCAAGGCAACCGTGATGCCGAAAGTTCACGTGTAGATATATTATCATAAGAAATAGGAGAGGAAGAAAATATATAATATATCAGGGCAACCGTGATGCCGGAAGTTCACGCGTAGATATATTATTATATTACATGCTGATCTGTTCGATGATCCAAAGAGTTCTGTAGAAAGCACTCTAGAAGAAAGATTTTTTGAAAGCGAAACATTACTACACGAACGTAGCTTTATGCAACAGTTCCATTACGGTGTGTTTTATTCCTATTTAAAGCTAAAAGAGCAAGAATTCCGCAATATAGTCTGGATTGCCGAGTGTATTGCACAGAAGAACCGAACTAGAATCGAGAATTATATTTGTATCCGTTAGAACGTAATATCGTATGCAATTAAACATACAGTTGTTACAGGTTGTTTATTTCAGCCATGAAGCACTGCAGTTTTGTAAAAAGATGTTTTTTGGAGTATAGTGAAATGGTATAAAATAATACTTGATTCGTTTGCAGATCTAAAAACTTTTTATTACATATCATGAGTATGATAATTTTATTATGTATAATGGCTAGAAGAGAAAATTCCTGTATCCTGTGTACTATTCCCTGCTTGTATGTTGTACCGCGTTCCGAGATTTTATTTCAAAACTTACATTATTTAAAAAACGTCCAATCCTCCACCATTCTGTTCTTTTATTTTTCAGCATGATGCATGTAATGAGCATCATAATATTTTCCACTCAGTCGCCTTTGTATTTAACCTTTCTTTTTATAGTGATACAATGGTCCATACAAATGGCCTATTATTTTCTAGCTTTGTGGTTGATTCTTTGCTAATAATTTGTTTTACATTGTGCCCAAAAACCAGCACCCGCTAGTCTTTGTCTGGCTCTTAAAACACGGATCCTTACAACAGTCTTATTTTATGTCCGCAAAAACAAGCGAAATCCGTTCCATGGTGGAGCCGAATCGAATGGAAAACAAACCAAGTTAAAAAAGAGCCCCGGTATGGAATGGACAATATTACTGCAGCTAGTTTCCGTCCTTGGGAAGTCATTTTGACTATATAATTTATGTTGGTGTGTTTGTACTGAATCTAGTGACCGTAAAACGCTATTCCTTTTTACGATTTCCGTTCATATTAAGGGCCTTCATTCTTTAGCATGCTGCATCAAATAGCCATTGAATAAAGAGGTATCTTTTACGGAAGTTTCCTTCAACATTTAAACCCATGGTATTATCATTGGGATAGGTTTTGTGTTTCTTGTTTGCTCGGAGGGAGAGGAAATACATATATGAGTGATGTATACAAATGAGTTTCATTCTGACGAGTGACAGCTATACAAAGCGCAAACATTTTTAACAAAATATATGAAAGGAGTGCAAAGTTTCTACATTACAGTACGTGTTCGAAAAAGTGGATCATATTCACCATACTGGGCGAAGTAGCTTTCGGTAAAAGCAGTCTGAAGTGCGTTAAGTAATTCCATTTTCTTGAGTCCGCGTGTGAGGCCGCGTGTGGATTTGCTTTGAGTGTGAAAATGAATACGTCAACTACATTTGAATAATGGTGCGATCCATGGCCTGTACCAGTTTTTTACTTCTGAAAGCTTTTCTGTTTTTCCTTGAAATTTGAATCAGGAGTAGACTTTATTGCGGTTTATCGAAAAAACTCTCTTTAACCCATAATATGTGTAAATAATGGTACCTCTGAATTTCGCAACCGCAGGATAAACATGACTGATTAATGATCATGGGTTTGTACACGTCTATGGGTTCATAAATGTGTCCGTCTGCTAGTAGTTACCATTATCGTTCGACTCCGCCTCGTTACGTGTCTCATGTGGAGGTTGTTCCGTTTTGCTAGGTTCTTAATCAATTTTCGGGCATAATGTCTCCCGGAAATTGCGCGGATAGATCAGCCCTTGCTGCTCCGCTGCACGCTGGGACAGATATTCCATTAACCTATCGCGAAGTTGCACATCGAGCGGCGCACCGATGCCTGGTATTGGAGAAATTTGGCACTTGTACGCGATATGTTCATTTGCCGATGGAATGAAAGGCTTTTTACGCTGCCGACAGGCAATCTCGATGGGTTCGGTTTGAGTCGTTCCTTCCTGCACGCCCGGTACTTCCACCGGTGGGGAAAGAGACACGGCACCAAGGAATCGGTTTATCTCGCTTGCCACCGACGTACTGTTTTCTGGTTGTTCAACAACGGGCAATGAAGTTGGTGCGGGTTCGTCTATCGGAGGCGGTGAGACTAACCCGAGAATCATGTTATCCGATATTTTTGCCTCCAACAGATTTGCATCCACCTCAATGCCGCTTTCGCCAAAGATATGGAAAATCTCCTGGGTATTGTCGGCAGGTTGTGCGCGCCCATTGCCCTGAAGTGCACAGTTGAAGCTTTCGCTTACAAAGAAATTATACAGCTCGTTGAGATCGTTAACTGCAAGTTCGCGGGTTTCGGCCTCTTTCAGGAAAGATTGTAGCCTTTCGTGATCGGCCGCTGATAGGAAGTCATCGCTGGCGTTCGATTTTTGCTCAAAGAATTCGGAAATCGAACCCACCGACAGTTCGCACTCACCATCGATAATTGCCTGGTCGATTGCGCACACTACTTTCGAGAGTACCTCGTTCGCTACGGCGGCGGCTGAGTGGGCGCTGACGCTCATTCTGGCTCGTACAGTCGCCGGTAGGCAGTAGCTTGATTTCCGACGACGTTCTGGCGCAATCGCGTTACCGAGACTCGCCTCGAAATCATCCTCAGCAATGCTCTCCGTCGAGTAAACCGAAACCGATCCATCAGAGATGGACGTGGACGATTGTTCAACATAGTTGAACGATCTAGTTCGGGAGCAGTCTTGCGAGAAGAGATACAACATCAGCCAGGGAGGGCCCATTGCCTTCAGTAGTTCGTGCCGTTCCTGTTCCTTCAGCTTGAAATATTCCTCCTCGCTGAGCGTTGCCTTGAGGTCTTCGATTTGCCTAGAACGTTCTCGGGTCCGGTCAAGCTGGGCCTCTGACAATTTCGCCACGTTGATACTTTGTTGTGCCTCGTCCGTTCGGAGCTTCTTGAGAAGCACAATCACGCTATCGAAATCGGGCGCACGGCGTAGCACTTCGTGCACGTCAGTGTCGTCGCCTAGAAACTTGAAGTCAGATTCCAGCCTCGAGGGAACGGCTGATGGTTGGGAAAGTTGTCCATTGTCATCGACGTTGCCAGAGCCGGGTGGTGCAGCGCCTCGTTCGGGTTCTTGCTACACACGAAAAGTTAGATAAACACCAAGGTACGCACAGTGCACAAGTTAGAAATAGGAAATTTAACCGGGGTAAACCCGGGGCAGATCGTACAGCACTTACCTCCAGCACGGAGCGGTACTTGTCAATAATGGCATTTTTAAATGAAATTGTTGACAAAACTTTCGGCAGTGTGGGCGGTAAATGTTCCTCCTCCAGGGCGCCAGTATCTTCGTCCCTTCATTTTTGTTAACATTGGCCGAGATAGTGAGCAGAAAATTTCGTTATGAAAAACAGGAGCAAACTGGAAGCGGTTGACTAGTGTCACTGCAGTGGTAGAATAACTTACAGAACTTTCCGCCCGTTGACGAACTTTTGCGCCGTTCCGCAGTCCAAATCGGCCACGGCAACAAAGCACTCTTGGAACATCCAGAGCGGCACCGAGGCAGCACCACCATCCGGATCTTCGGTCAGCATTTCACAGATCATTTCTGCGGTTCCCGCAAGATTCTGTAGGATTAGTTTGGCCGTAAAAAGGGGTGTATGCGTGAGAACGGGTGACAAGACGATCCAGACTCGGGAGCAGTATATGTATACATATAGATGTTCTCTCGCTCTCGTGTCGGAATAGAGATAATTGAGTGTCATCGGTACCATTAAGGGACCGCCATTGTCGCATTACCACAACCCTGCGTTGAGTTCTCCCAACCGGTTACTTACGTTACACAGCAGACCAATGAACACGGCAACAATCTTCAACCAGTGTAGCTGGGACCAATTCAGCATCCGTAACAGCGACAGGACATTCAATAAGTCTTCCTGCCTCGGCGAGTTGCGAACGGACAACGATGCCCATGAGTGGAGACGGAAGAGAAACGGGAATGAATAGTGTTTGTTACAATAACTAGATAGGGAAAAGGTCCAACAGTAGCAAACCGGAGGGATGTTAAACATGGCAATATAGGGACCGTGCAAATGGGCCACGGACGTGTGTGAGTCTGAGTTTGCCACTGCTGTTTTTATTTTTAAAGACCAGCAAAACACTGTTTCTTACTTCCGGAAGACATAAACCTTCCCACTTCTCCAGCAGTATCTTCTTTTGCACGTAATAGCCTTTGCCGAGCTGCCGTTGATTCCTCCGGGAAGACGACGGTTGGGGATGCCAAGACCATAGCGTTGGAAAGCAACAAGAGAGTAAGGAGGGAAAGAAAGCACCGATAAAGTGCAATATAAGAAAACAACAAATGTTCAGTTACACACAGTTCAGGTTGTGAATGTTAACATCCATGAAGCAATAAGACGAATCTTTTGAAACGTTTTGTCCTACGAACAAGTTGTTCAATTTTGCATTTTGTTGTGCTCAACGAAAGCTGTAGCTACAGAGAAAGAGGACACGACTTGCAGTTGCATCGTAGTGAATACATAACGGAGCAGGCTGTATGGTATCCGCTTGAATAAAATTTATCACTTGGAAGGGAAATTAAACGCCGTAGAAAAACCAAACGTCGTTAGGGATGAAATAAGACATTTTCCACAGAATAAGTTCTCGAGTACGAGTATATGAATATGAAAATTTTTCAACTATTGCTATTCGTATGGGAATAACGTTTCTCTTCAATTTTAAAAATTCTGTAACTCAGAGCGATTTACTTCCTTGCACATTACTGCATTGAAACATTGCATCCAACTTACGTTCGGTGGTATTCTTATCACTGGAATGGGTGGAATGCTTTAAGTACCTGATCGATTAGAACACGAATAATTCCTTTAGTGAGAGCACCACTTCGCACGATTGATTCGAAGCGAGGCTTCACCGGGGGCCGTACATTCAGAGCCAAACATCGGAAATAAGCAGCAGACCACCGCAATAAATCAAACGGCTGCGTTCTAATGACCGCTGAAATGGGCATGGCACAGAAACATCGCATGTTAGTATTACATTCAAGAATTGGCTTATAGAAAATACTGACCTTTGGCGTACTGTTTCAGGGTGTTGTGGAAATCCTGTGGTATAACAATCTGCTCCGGACAGTAGATTTCTTGGAGAAGACCCATTCTGGACATCAGCTTAAACGAGGAGCCAGTTCGTATGGCCACGCTAACCAATCGGTCACCGAAAACAGACTGACTGAACACGTAGCTATCCGACGCCTGCTGAAAATGATTGTCGTTATGTTATGAGCCCAAACTAATAGCCCGTTGCCATGGGTGATGGCATACGATTGTTGTCGTTCTAAAGCGTTGTACTAAAACACCAACGTGTTCTTTGCTTCCTTTAACAATTTTTTTCTCTTTCCCCTTGTTTCTTGTAGAACTGCCTCACTCGCCGCCAACATTGTGGACGGAACACACCAAGTACGACCCAGGTGACATACTGCGGGCCAACTGCTCGACCCCACCGTCAAAACCTGGTGCCACGATAACGTTCCTGTTGAACAGCATGACGGTAAGTATTACACATTTTCGGGACTTTGTTTTCCCTTTCTTTCTGGAAACTAATGCGCAACACACCTTTGCTTCGAAACGGGTCTGAGCGGTGGTTCTTGGACATATTTATGGAAGTACATTAATAATATGGAGGACTTAATTCCACTTTAATTAATAGACCGGCTCTCTGTGCTTTGACTAATAGGACATCGGATACACTTGTTTTCTGCTGGGTCTGTGGCCGGAATGTAAATCATTGCCACAGTGTTCTGTACATTATTCGTCTGATGAACGCTGGTGGACATTGGCGCTTAATAATTCAACATCAATCAAGCTTTTACACGAAGCGTTAATCCTGTGACAACAGCCGCTGATTGCCTTTAGGAAAATTTGCCATGTGTTTTTCAACGCGATTTCGATGCGCATCATATACTTGAAACGGAACGAAAAAGTTTAATTTGTCTGCCTTTAGCAGCATTTTGTTGGGAAAAATGAATAATTTTTCATTGTACAATATAACAAAATCTGCAGGATATGACTTCAAAGACGCTAAAAGTTGTAATGTTCGATCTTCTTTTTTTTCGATGGTTGTGTTCGAATAATCGAATGCTTAATGTATTTAAAGATCTATTGACACATTTATATTTTCAGAGTTTTCTCGAAATTATGCGATTCTGATTGAAAACACATCCTTGTTTCATTAATTCACTCAAGAAAATAACATACTTGACCGTAATAAAAAAAAAATAACATACTACCGTTGGTGATCGTTTAATCATACAGAAAAATAGCGATAGATCATCGCATAAAATTGTTTTATCCAACAGGATTTTGCAATTGGTTTTAAATGAGGGACAAGAAACACGCATTATATTATTTTTCTTAATTCTATTTTCCCTGCTTTCCTTGTCTAAGCGTTAATGTATGTAATGTGGTGTCCTTTTCGGTGTGCACTTCCTTTGCACCGTGGTTTCTCTCGAGAGTAAGAAGTTTTTTATTTTATTTTTTTTCTCCTCTTTCTTATTCAATCTCAACAGTGTCGCACATGTACAAATAATTCCCAAATGGACAGGTACCGGATGGGAACCATTTGTTCACGTGTACCGAAGCGACCGAAGCCGACACGAACCACCTTCCTCGACGACACTTCAAATAGATAGAAGATCAATATTTACAGAGGAGTTTCTTTTTAGATGCTATACGATGGCATTTGATAAAAGCACATCTCTCCCCAAGGAGGGGGAATCTGGAGCGTGCTAGGTTTGAATTGCTGTTTGAAATGGAACGATGTCTGGCAGGGCGGAACAACGCAGTGGCACGTTACTAGGTGGTTCTGGGGAAAATGGAGAAACAAGCTTAAATAGGTACAATAGAAGGCAAACATGGTTGCACACACGAGGACCACCTTCATTGCCGTCGCCGAAGCAAAACAGGACACGCAACGACATGCTCACAAAAGCAAACACGTGCAAGTGGCTCGAACATGCTTTGTGCAGGAGTAGACACATTAATGGGTTTCCAACCGATGGGTGTGCTAAGGTTGGGGGAAAGCTGGAAAAACTAAACGACCAATCTATGCAAAATAATCTCGATCGTAGGGAGTGCACACCCTCACACGAAGGGTTAGCTTTCGGAGGCAGGTGAAGGACTGCTTGGTTGTTGGACGAAACAAGAAAATAGCATTGGATACGAGAGAGAGATGGGATATTTATTTCAATTAAAATTCGCTTTGTCTTGCACAACGCAATACGACTAAAGGTTGCGAATCGTCCCCGTGGAGCTGTGAGTGGCGATTTCCGACTCGAGTTTTGAAAACATGAAAGTTCAATCCATCTGAGTCGGACTTCCGACTAATGGATTGTCACTTTCATCCGGATGAAACTACAACACCGTATTCAAACATTTTGAGGCTTAAAATCTAGTGCTATAACAACGATAACAACGCTCTGGATCGGCTCGGCAGCGGATTCCTGAGCAGTAGAGAGAGGGCAGTGTTAGATCCTAAAACTGCTGATACCGGGCCGGACCGGACGGGGGACCATAGCTGGGGGAGGGTGGTCCGTACTGTTTGTGAGGCTCCTTCTCGCCTTCCTTGTACTTGATAAAGTAGACTTCCGGCTTGTTGGGCTCGGTGGTTTCCGGTACCGGGATCTCGAGCGGCGCCGGTTCCTCTGGTTTCTTTACCAGCACATAGACCAGAGTCTTGTGCTCGTCCTGCGGCTGCGGTGGGATCACCTGTTTGATCGGCGCCGGCGGTGCCGGGGCCTTGATGAAGATGATCTTGTAGTGCTTCTTCGGGATCGGTGCCTCAAGGACCTGGCTTTTGATGACCTCCGTTGGTTCCTCTGGCGGCACGTGCACGTAGACGTTCTTGGTGATCAGCTTCGGCGGTGGTCCATACTCGCGGGCCGGTGGACCGTAGACGGCCGGAGGTGGGGGACCGTACTCTTCGGCCGGTGGACCATACTCAGGTTTCGGCGCCCCGTACTCATACTGAGGAAGTTGCTGCTGTTTCGCAGGCACGACGATGCGCGCACGTGGTGGCTCTGGCTCGGGGCGCGCGATGGCGCACACGACGCAGGCGAAGAGAATCTGAAATGAAACAAGATGGCAAATCGATTGTTAGATTGTGGAACGTGCAGAGGATTCCCATCATCGTCTATCAACTCTGTTAATGGCACGTTTATGTATATGGCATATGGCATGTAATGAGAAGCAATAGGCACACACAAAGTCTAACTCGGGGTCCACACTACAGCGTGACGTCGCCTGACAGGAGCTGAACTCCATATAAAAAAAACCTTGCGCGATGTCGCGCGAATCGCGCTAGATTTTTTTTTGCATGGAGTTTAGCGCCTGTCAGGCGACGTCGCGTTACGCATAAACATAATACCTTATTTTCTTTAAGTTTCATTGTGGTTTCCCAAAATATTTTTTCAATGAAAACAGAATAAAACGTTCTTGATTTTAATTGCTCTATATTATCATCAATATTGTGTGTAACTATCAACAGCAAAGTTGTAAGACTTAATGATTAATTTGTAAGACTTTTGAGCCCTAACACTCTTAGTTAACCCTACAAATTTCATTGTTATTCCTCATTCCTCATTTTGTAAATTTTGACAATTTGATTTGACAATTTGATTTTTTTTTTAAATTTTTTTTTTGATACTGATGTGACTAAAACGTTCGAGTTCTCATACCACCAAGTTAATTGGATCCACTCTCGATTCTTGAAGTATTTATAGTTTGAATAATTAACTTCTGCAGTTTTGCTCGAGTAAAACACTTAATACTAAAAAGGGCTACTATCGCTGGCTGATCATAATTCAGCGGGTTGAAACACTTTGTAAAAAAATCTAAAACTTAAAAAATCGTGTAGGTCTGAAACCGAATCATAAAAACCAGTTCAACCCATTTAGTTGGGTTGATGGCTCACGTAGCTGGTTGTCAAATTCGATGAGATAAAACGAACCAATATTTAAATGCATTCAATACAACAACAAATCCTCGCTAAGCTTCCCCCCAGGTTTATTGGTGGCCGTCCAGTGGGGTGGAGAAATGTTCCGAGCTTTTGGTTGGCGGTGAGCCTCGTTCCGGGCGAACGATAAAGCATCCGGCGTGCTTGCCATTCTCGCCGGCTCCCTGTTCCCCCTTCGTGGCCGCCCATTTGCACGTTTGATGCCAATGAATTGAATGCAGCTTCCCGTGCATTAAAACACCTGTCAGTTTCGTTCCTATTGCAGCGTCGTGCACGAAGCCGACCCAATTTATGTAGTTGCGCAAGAAGCGGAAGTGAATTGGTGTCCATTTGCACCGCCAACCTTCCCTCACCAACGACTGGAAAATGTGGAGTGGCACGGGCAGGCACGGTTTGAAATTTGCATTATACTGTTTACCGGCGGCGCTAGCGATGGGTGACCGAGCCTTTTGCTTTTCGGATTGAACATTTCCTCGTCGATGTCGGAAAGCCACCGATAGTTTTGCGTATCGCTGCTTCGTTTGAAGGTGCATTGTTGTCGTCCCTCCCGGGGGCCCTTCGATGACCGGCGATGGGGTGCCTTGCATATTATGGCATGAGAAAGTCACTCATCCTATCAACGGACACCATCGCATCGTCGTCGCTTCGGTGCTGCGCGCCATCGATAAGCGCGTCCAATTAATGCACGGCGTGCGCGACGCCGGAACCCGAATGGGTGGCGTGCAAAATGCATTACGCCCGCCGTCCGGTTTTGGCTTCGGACTGTCAGGGACGGTTTGTTTTCCGCTCGGGCCCATGTCACGCCGGGCTACCCGCCGGACAAAAACGCACTGTAACATCGTTTCGCATTATTGCAACACTGTCAACCGCTGTGTACATGATTTGAGCTGCGCTACTACCGCAACGCAGCGCACCAGGACTGCGTGCCAGAGTTTGTCAACGGTTTTTGTGGCTTCCATTACCTAACTGGGATGTCCGGTGACTCGGCTGGTTTGCTTTTATTCTTGCATCAATGTGTCGGATTAATTTATTCGTGAGCTTTCCACGAGGAAGGCATGGTTTTTCTGCGCTTAAAATCTTTATCCACAACCGATATAAAGGCATTTAAAGTGGGGTAGAGACTTGCTTGGGCTACAGGCACAAAATAAGACTTAAATTGCTTTTGTAATACGTAAATTGTGCATTTGAAAAAACGATTTATATTTGTGAATAACCCAATATCCTTCTCTAACCTTCAATAAGAGGCCTTTCTGTACATCAAAACCGGAAAGATAGTTCTACAAAATCAATTTAAGTTGAATAGAAATCATAAAAAATCAGAATCATATTTAGCAACAACAATTGTATCGAAAGAATAATCATATTTTTAACATTTTACTAAAATTTTACTTGGTCAAACCTCTAGAGTGTAGACCAACATTTTAATGAAATAAAATAGCATAGCAACATACAAACTAGCCAAAGTTAGTATTCACCATAATTTCAATAATTACCGTTTTATTTTTACACAAACCAAAAGGTTCATTTGCAAAGAAACAGTTTAAAATGTGCTTTTTTTTCTTCTGCTGTACACTTATCCTATCCCGTTTATAATTATCGATTAAGCTATATTTTTCAACTCTTAACGATCTCCCAAAGGATTTCATGTCATTGTTACGAATACCAATTTGAAAATTGTTTTCCGAACTGGCTGGAAAAGTTTGTGAGCCCAGAAAGAACGGGAGGAGATTGAAAGAAAAAAGTGTAGGAGAATGAAATAGCCGTAAACATAAAAGTGAAATAAAATCAGCTAAATAATTGCACCTAAAATACTGCGAACCGGTCAACGATCCATAAAATCAGCGAAAACAAAAGGTGCCATCAAATTTCACCCGACGCCGACGGTCAGGAACAGATCGGTGCTCCCAAGAAATGTGTCCCAAGAAAGGAGAAGCCTTTGTTTTGTTTCGCTAGGATTTGTTGTGTGCTCCCTGTTGGGTCGAATTAAAACCAGTGGGCCGAGGAAATGATACATAAAACACATTTATCGATTCTTTGCTCCAGGTACAATCCGGTTTGCCCTAATCCTTGCCGTATTTCGTGCACGTGCCATGGGTTTGAAAGTTCAATTCTGTTTTATTTGCTACCGTCCTGCCATACCTCCGAAATGCCGGTGACTAATCAGCGAGTGTAACAAAATTGTCACATTCAATCGGTTGACTTGTAGGCTGAATGGAGTCAGTGGAGACCGTTTGGGGAAAGGTCGAAAAAAGGCTACCAACAACAATCCGCTTCGATTCGGCGAAGATCAATCCCTTCAATTGAACCGAAAGATCCCCCAGGGAGCACTAAAGGGAACGGTTCCGGTGCTAAGAGTTCCTTGGGAATCGTCCGCCGTGCAAACTGTGTTATTTACAAAAGAACAAACAAGCAACAAAAACGCTGGGTGGATGTATAATACGAAAGCGTCAAAGAAGGTGAAAGAAAATCGCATCTCCCAGCGCCCGGCTCTCGGGTTTCTGGGGCAAGAAAAATCACCGGAAGTTTGCATCCGCTTTGGCAAATTTTTTGTGACCTTTCCTCCGTCTCATTTACCTCCCCCACAACACCATACAACAATGGGCTTCCAGTCCATATTTATTTAAATGTCGGTGGAAGAGAAAAATCGTCTTCTTTCCGGCACGATTGATAGAAAGAAAGCAAAAGTGCCTAAGCAAGTGGAGGAAAGGACCAGCGCGCTCCCTTCTTGCTTCCGGTGCTACGGGGGCGTTAATCCGCCAAACCCCGCCAAGGTCCAATTGATTGGCTTTCCCCATCCACCGCATTTTCGGTACCAAAGTTTCTCCACCAGGAAACTCGACCCCCTTAAGGCCTGAAGTGTCGGGCTCGAGTCGGGCGGAAAAATGGGTTTCCAAAATGAAATTTATTACCCGAGCCATATCACCGCGAAACGGGTGTGGTGCCGTTCGTTAAAGGGCGGCTGGGAAGAGTAACGGCCCACTGCTGCCGAAACAGACAGGCTAAAACGCGGTAAGAACGAACGCAAGACAAACTGTGCTGCGCCGATCCCGCGGAAGGAAGACATATTGGGCGAGCTTTGGGTTGGGGCGAAGGAAAGGAAACAAGGAAAAAAAAACTTCCAGCAGCATTCCTGGGAACGCGTCTCCTACTCGCTTCCTTTCCGACTCTCTCTCTCTTTTCCTTCGGATGAGTTGAAAAACCGACCATCAAGAGACAGCGAAGGAGAAAAATTAATACTACCACCCCAGCGTACGTCCGAGTGGATTCCCAAGCAGGTAGGTCCGGGCCCCAAGAAAACCGCCGAATGCAAGTGAGGAAAAACGTGGTACGACGAAGACGAATCGCACAATAAAACTGCGAAGTACTTTTCTGAGCGGAAACTGAGCAGCAATTGTGAAGTTTTTCCCGCGAACCAGAACGAAAAAAGAATGCGCCACTGACAAAGAAAATAAAAACGCTTTCCTCCGACAAGAACAGACCATGGTCAGCGAAGAGTTTGTTCGGAACTGACCGATGCCGGCCCAATCGCATTCGGTAAACCAGCGGCAGTTCCAGCATGGGTTAATTTGTGTTGTCGATACCTCTTGATCCTTGAACACGTCCCTGCGACCGTAGAACGGTTTGATGATACCATCGACCATCGTCGGTGGGTTGGTACAAATTTCCAGAAAACCCGCCCGTGCCGTAAAGCGACCAGGCACAAATAATCGCAAAGCGTTGGACCGTTTTATTTATACAAACGCCTTTTCCGCCATAGCGACGGTCCTTCGTCCGCCCGTCCGTTCTGGTTGCGGTGTTTTAAGTGGCGTGGAAAAGACTGACCACAATCGTGTCACTTTCCTCCGGCTTTGGCCTTTTTACGTGTGTTTTGCTGCTTGCGATGTGAGTGCAGAGATTCTCAACCGTGTTTTCGATACTGTTTCGTTTAAACTGTTTGACTGAACCGCCACGATTTGTCTACATTTTCACTGCTTGTTGCTTTTCTTTGATTCAAGAAAATCCAAAAGTTTTGGAAAAATTACAATTCCAAAGTAGAAATAGTTTTGTTCCAATTTAATGCGGGGAATTTGTCCAATTGTCAAGGATTTATATTTATATAAAACTATGATAAAAACCGTGCTACGTGGCAACTTTCCTCCACAAACAGTTTGAGAGCCACTGGTGGTTTTTACGTTCGAGTTGTTGTCATTTCCGGTCTGTATAGTTTTTCGCCGGAATAATCGGAAAAGCCGAGGGCAACCGAACTTCACCTTTCCCCGAGCGCCGATGTGTGAAGGCGTGAAATTTTAATGACATCTAGGTCCTCGGCCAAACCGTCCAACCAACGACGGTCACGCTTGACTAAATTGGTTACCGAACCGTACGCTTATAATTGTCCTTTCGAACTGTCGCTGACAAACAATGGACGTACGGTTTTGGACGGTAACTTTTTTTTTTATTAGTCTTTCAGCCTGAACCAACGCTGTGGTTCAGGATGATTCGGGTGCTCTGTGGTCAAATTGAATTGTTGGCGAATTGTTAGGCCTGTTGCAAATGTTTCATCTCGGCGTTTCCTTCGCAACGTCCGGGGGAAAAAAAAAAACTAGTGGACCCGTTAAAGCCGACAAATGGTCAAGCTCCCAGTTATTGACTTAGGACTTGTCGTGTGGCGATGGGTTGCAGTTAAACAGGATGAAACTCGGCGAAGGAAAAGCACCCTTTCGACCCCAGTGTCAAGCCGTACAAATATAATCAAGTTTTGCTGAGCTTCTTTTAATGATGATTGAAAAAGAATTCCCGCTTGCCCGTGCGACGATCGTATTGAAATGTGATTTCGATCTTTTCTCTTTTCTTTTCGTGCCAGTCGGATGTAACCAGTTTTCATTCAACCCTTAGAATTGTGTCCGCCCTGCTCTTCTTGTGCCGTCTTTGTGTATTTGTTCATTCCCGTGCTACTGGTCCTGATTGCGGTTGCAATCAAAAGTTGATGAGTCAATCGGAAGCGCCTTCCGTCAAGCGATGAGTTGAGGTTCGATCTTTCTTTTTCGGTGAAGGCAGCGATGGGCGATGATGAGAATGATCGAACCCTGTTTTCGCCACCCAAACACTCCGCCTAACGAGGGAGAGCGTGTCTGGAAACGCTGGGCAAACACACCGTCCTCGGTCCCCGGTGAACAGGGACAACTTACAACTCCACGATGCCGATGCAAATTTCACCCTGCACGTCCACATTGCAATTGCGGGCATTATGTCGGAACGGTGATTATCGCATCAATCAAGCGCCCAGAAGCGAACACGGTGCTTATATTAGAAAGGGGCTTCATTATCGGAATGCATTTGAAATGCAATTAAAACCCGCGCTGATGGCGCGCGGGCATCAGATGAACAATGTTACCAACCGAATAGTCGTAAATTTGTTATAAAACCGTTTTGTTTTTCGACCACAACGCACGCTCATTACGCGGCCCGCGACCGGATGCGCTACTTAAACATGGGCCGAAGCTAGCCATAAATCAATGTCAGTTTGGATGAGTTATTTATGGATGCAACGTACATAAAAGACGCCTTTATTTTGCGATCCGTTGAATGCTCCCATCTTTGGCAGAAATTGCGGTAAAAAAATGCATGGGACGCAACAAGAAAGGAAAAATTTTGCCCTGCGAACACCAGAAAGTGTTTTTAATAATTTCAAATACCCCCGTGTGCACAGTAACTGGGCACAGTTTTGGGATCGCTTGGATGAACGCTGGCCGGATGGCTGGCCCGGCTCATATAAAACATACGGTTTGGCTAAACCACAAATGGATTTCCGATTGCATGATTTATTCATCCCGCAGCAAAACGGATGGGGGCCGTTGCGGGCAAGCCGGGCAAAAACTAGTTAAACTATGCAAAAAAAGCTATGCCCCGAAACTGAAATGGTAAACGGAGCTGCTTGGCAAATGCCTGGCCGCCACTCGGCTGGTTCAAAGCGTTTAGCTGTCGGTTGGTTCGTTGCGGTTGCCTTGAGAATCGATAAGTAATTGAGAAAATGAGGGGCAAGATGCCGGAAAAACTGGCTTCTTGGTGCCACAAACATGTCGCTATCGAGCATTTGACGATGAATTGCTCTCCATCGCCGCACTAGGGCTCCAGTTTTCCCACAAATTTTCCTGCCACAGCGTCAGACCGCCACCACCATTCCTACGTGGTGCATTTTATTCACACATCGTGGCAATAATATTTACATATAAAAAGCATTCACACAAGCGTGAAGCTTGCGCGACGTTCGCATGTTCGCCACAAGCGTGGAGAGCGAGTTCCCCGGTACATCAATCACGTTGCCGCTGCCCCCTCCCACCCGTCCCGTCCCGTTGATGCACCCGGCCACAAATGACGTTGACGTCACCGGGCGACAGCCGTTACTCATCTATATGAAAATGATCCGATTTAAACGATTACCCACTCTCCAGCGAGCGCTTCTCCCCGAGCACTCGGGGCTTTCCATTTCCGTGGGCTCCACGATGTCCAGCGACAAACGGTCAAACCGCCCTGATCTGCACGTGTGTGAGTGTGTGTATGTGTGTGCAGTGTTTGTGTGCCCGTCCGGCGCTCGAATCCGGTGTCCATTGCGCTGCTATTTCCCATCCGAAACGGCATCAACCCGAGCTTGGACAAACGTTGATTCAATCGGTGACGGACGGTATCGTTTCTGTGATGATGTTTTTCGATAAACACGAATCCAGCAGCCGGCGACCACAACGGTGCGTGGTGGGAGGGAGGTGGGGGGGGGAGGATCCGTTTGTCTGTCTTCAATCCTAAATGGCCAAATACCCGTGCGCTCGGAACCCGATTTTCCCGAACCCGAGGCGCGGGAAAACGGCACGCAGCAAACAGAATTAGAAATTGATTCCGCCCGCTATCGTGTGCGTATTGTTTTTCTAGCCGCGGTTTTGCGTGTTGTGTTATATTTGCTTGTTTGTTTGCTTATGAGCTTGCTTGCTTGCTTGTTTATTTGCGTTTTGTGCTCGTGATTGTACACGTGCGAGCGAGCGATGTGTACGAATTTGCGGTGCAATAAAACATCTGTTAACAGAGGGTTTTATTTTTTTATTTGGTCGATGCTGCTTTAAGAAGCATGGCATGGCTTTCAATGATTATTTTCTTTTTACGGAGGGCGAGCGGAGAAAGGAACAATATTATCACGATTGCCAGATTTTTATTGCTTCAAGCATGGATTTTTATTGATCTCAATAAATGGCACATGCGTTGAACGTGACAACGCTACAATAATGCAATGGAAAAAGCAAATCATATCAGCCCGAGAATAAGTGTAGGTTTAACGAATACGTTTTATCCAATCGTTTTTAGCTTCTTTTACATCCTTCAATTTAATTGATTGAGAACGATCATCAAATGCGTTCTGCGTGATTGAAAGGGGTTTTTAAAATTTTATTTTCACATTGAGACGCCATTCAGACGCCAGTTGCCCGACGGAGGTAATGTTTTTCCACGAGAAAAGTTTTATTCGTCGCAATAAAGTTTCATCGACTGAAAATGGTGCGCCCTGCCAGTGAATATGATTATCGAATATACTGATGCCTATTTCATTTGCGTTCGCTTTCACTATGTGCGTTGACCGAAAGCCGACGCACACACACATGCACACAAAAAAACACCCATATTTTCCAGCTTCTCATCCGTTCTTTTTTTCCTGTGGCACACACCGAGCCCTCGAGCATGGAAATAACATTAAAAAATATCCTCCAAAACACCACCGGAATGACCATCGTCAGCAAATAGCAAATAAAACCAAACAAGTAAAAAAAAATCTCGTCCCGTGAAGGGCAAGCGAAACTGCGCACATAAACCATTTCAGCCATCGGTTAAAAACAGAAAATCAAACGAACGACATGATGATGCACTGAAACGCACGCACCGGGATTGCCGGAACTCGATTCGTCAATTTTTCACTTCTGGCTACTTTAATTTATTAATGTTTGGTTTGTTTGCGTGGTTGCTGTTTTTCGTTCTGCCGTTTTTTTTTATTATGCGCTTTTTTTGTCGCCCAGCCAACGTTCATTATTTGCCATTGTTGTTTGTTTCCCGCGTCATCCTGGGGTGGAACACGACACGTCCTGGTATGGTTTTTTTAGCTTGGTTTCAGTTTTCCTACGCTCGCCACTGCGCCACAAAAATAAACACCTAGAGATACCGGTTGAGTTCTTCGCTTCAAGCGGTCGCGAAATCAAAGTTGTCGGAAATTAAAAAAAAAACGACGAAATTAAGGGACAGGCCGAAATGAAGCTATACGGCAGTGAAACCCTAAACGTGGCCCCGAAGTGCACCCGAGGCGAAATAAAAACTTTTTCCGCACACTACGCTGCTTCCAGCGCGATACGTAACATATTCCGACGAAAAAAAGCCACCGGAAACAAACATCAACAAACTCACCAGGAAGGATTTCATCGTATGTGCAGAAAGATGGTCACTGCCCACTGTCGTTGTGGCACGGAATCTGCGGCTTTCGGCGAGAAATTAAACTACCGGTCCGACCGACGAACGTAACGAAATCTCGAATTTTCGGGAACTTTTCAAACTGCTCGATCACACTCACACACACGCACACACAAAAAATCACTCGGATTTCGTGGATGCGACTTTCGGGCCTCTATGAAACCACCCACAATGACTGGAAGTCGTGCGGAGCAATTTGCTTTTATATCGAAAAGGTCCGAATGGCACAATGTCGGCCCTGTCGATGAATCCTGTGGCCACGGGTGGGAATCGTACCTCCACCGCACCATTGCAATGCAAATGGGATCCTCGCTAAGAGGGGGTACGGGCTGGTGGAAAAATACGTAGTAAAAATGCGTAACCACCCACACCTTGGAGTGAGTTCGGTGAGATGTCACGCCGGACGAGCCATGCTTGGAGTGAAATTGAAATAAATTACTCACTTATTCGGTACGGTTCGATTGCGTCGACCACTGGCATGCTCCGGGACTCTGGGCGAAAGCCACTCCTCCTGCCCCTCCCGGGACGGTATTATATCGAACGGTTCGAAGCGACAAATTTGCACGACGTGTCTCGACGCGGCCAGTCGAGTCTGGTTGTGACCGGGATATTAAGTAGCGGGTTCCGCCGAAGCTACAAACGCTTTTGCCACTGTGCGTGGCGACGGCCGACAGAGTAGCACTTGGTGAAAGTGTCGGTTTGATTCTGTCGTCAAGCCACTCAATTAGGTGATCTTGAACTTGGCCCTTATAATCCCATAGGCAGCTTTCCAATGCACATAACCGAAGCGATTAGTTATGGATGATGGTTTTGACCAAATTGATTGTATAACAATACGACGAAAGCATCGTAAATTCCCTTAGTTCATGACCATTAACTCATTCAAATGATCATAGGCAGAAAAGGCTATATGCTTTTTATTGAATTTGTTGATAGTCCAGGGTTTATTTTTTGTGTAAATTTGATAGTCTTTATATAATAGCAACCTGTAGTTTCAACCAAAAACTAAAGAAAAACATTGTTGCAAATGGCAACGTCAGTGAGAAAGTTAAGCAGAAACTCAAGAAACAAAGGGAAAAACTAAATAAATATGATTTTCTTCTTGATTGTCTTTCTTACTGATGGCGCCACTTATGATACGCCCCCCCTCTCCCCGCCCCCCTCCCTCCGGTCAGCCCGTTGTATTCATCTGCGGCGTTACAAGGTTTACAGAATACGTTTGTAATAAACCTTTTCTTGCTAATCAGACGATTGTTGTGTTACTGTGCATTGGCAATCCCATAACTCCACCATTATTTTTTAAACTAGATAAGGAATGGCCTATGATGCAAATAATAAAATCAACATCTCCCTTATTAAAGTAAATTTAAACTATGGCATTTAGACAGCTGTATTGTTGAATTAAAAAGCTCGTTGAAAATGATGGAATTAAATACCTTTTTGCCATCGACATGTGCCCCGAACTTTGATTCGTTTACAATTCTCTGAAAGTAGCTCTCAACAGCAGAAAAAGGTGACTCTATTATTTTATGAAAATTTTAAAAAATACCTCTTCCTTCTGCGTCGACTAACGATAACCGTAAATCTTATGATTCTTCCAGTAGCTTACATCCATTGTAATAATTTGCATAATCCAAATAAATCGTACCATTTGAAACGCTTGAAATGCTTTTTTGCAAAAAAAAATCATTATAGAAGCGTGCTGGAAAGAGGTAATTCAAAATGGCTGAAACAGTTAAAAGACAAATCCTATCCCCTTATCCAGACTCAGTTCAAGTATTGGTATAGCAAAAAAACGCACTCATATTAACAGTAGTCACGATTAAGTGGCAAAAATGCAATTTCACAATGCAAAACCACTGCAACCGTATGATTCATTTAAGCACCATCCCAATCGGGGAACGATGGTTGGTTCATTTCAAAATTAAATCAACTCAATGCAAACATCCGTTTAAAAAACCAGCACCAAAATGGACTTAAAAAACACGAACAACATAAAAACCTTAACCAAGAGCAAGAAGAGAACGAAACGAGCAAAACAAGAAAAACACCAACGAGCGGGTTATGTACGTGCCTCACCTTCCGCCGCCGCTTCACGCCAGCAACTCTTTGGAGTGCAATGAAACGAGAAGCTACCGCAAAATGGTAGAAAAACAGCGACCGATGCTCATCCGTACGAATGGCCGATCATCACTCAGGCTCGTTTCGAGCGTTCGTCCAAGTTGGAAAACCCGACCTTTTTCCTCTACGTGTACCGAAAGAAAACATAGCTCCAAAATTTCCTATCACTTCCAATGTAGACCGTTTTTATCGATTGTCTATTTTTTTTCTTTTAAGGGAACAGGAGTTCCCGTTTCAAGCGCTATCTCTGCATGCTGCTGAAGGTTGCTATTGAAACCGTTTTGCTCATTAAAACCCTTATCCCAGAGGAACGCAGTCGATCGTTGCATCGCTGCTAAGCTATTTCGCAAACCGTTGTTCTACCGCCAGAAAAACACGGAAAACTAAAAATTGGAACAGCAAAAGTAGGCGATGGGAAGAACGGGGAGGGTGAAAATACGAAACCATCCAACTGCGGAAGCCCACTCAATATCGAATAAACCATGCCGTTGGCAGCCTCCTCCGGGCCGGGCGAGGTCAACATCAACAACAATCCACCCTCGTGCAATTTCCTTCCCCTCGCCAGGCTGCCCCCCTAAGGGAGCCGGGGTGATGATAGCCTTGCCATACAATCCTACCACTCGTCCGCCTCCACCGGGGGCATCGGAACGAGGATGGCCCTCTGCTGACTTTGGCTACGGTTGATTGCGCCAGTACGTGAGCGTCGTTGTTTATGGGAAGTGGAAGTGCATAATATAATAATGAATATATGCGACAACATGGGAGTTACCGCTATTGCCTCCCTTATGTTGATGCTACGGCCCGGTGCATCCAGTCCATGTTACGTCGTCGTCGTCGTCGTCGTCGTCGGTGCAAGGACTCCGACGATAGCTCCGTGCGCACGTCGGTGTCTCGGCATGCATAAGCATGTGTTTATACCTGTTTTGTCGGGGTGCAGCTCGCACAGACAATCGTATGACCCCCGTCAAGATGGCTATAACGACCGCATAGGTTTTCGGGTCGCCAGTGAAGCACGCGTTGAGTGCCGCGAACGTGGCGATTTTACAGAGCAGCTTCCCCGCAGACAAGACACGGCGAACAAGTACGGCGAGCAGTCAAATGTCGTCTTTCATCTCTCGGCCAATTCTTTCGCCAGCAATCTCGTCCGATGTCGGCAGAACGCCAGCGCTGTCTCGTCCGGAAGGAGAACCGGATGCTGTCTGCCGAGGATATGTGTGTCAACTCGCAAGTTGCTAGCCAGGCGTTGTGCGCACATGCACATATAAATGCACGCGTTTGCAGCGTGCTGGCATACTATGCTCCACTGCTGCCTAAGCACATGTTTCCGCCGCTCCTCCAGACGGAAGGACTTCGCCGTCCGCTTCCGCACCATTTGCGACATGTGAATGCATTACCTCTGATGTGCTTTTTCGCCGTTTTCCTTTCGGTCTTCCTCTGAGCTTGCGGAACCGGCGCCGCTGAAGAGTGTACCGAGGGGAAATGCATCTCGATCAGGGTCATAAAACGATGGAACGAACGGCCAACCAGGGCGGTGGAATGTCCGCGAAACGACTCGACCCGCCAACCCGCCGGGTGGATTTATGCTGCGGCGTTGGCGTCGTGCGACCGGGCGTAAACATTGGTGAAATTGGCATTATGTCAACAGAACGCTGGCAGCGCTACCAACGCGCCTTCCAGATACACTCCAGGCCGCTGGAGTCCACGGGTAGGCATTGTCCTCTTCCCTTGCAGACGCTATGTAAAGGGAAGACACCGTGCAAGTTCCTTTGGGGGAAAGTTTTCCCGTATGCACGATCCTTGCGTAAGGCACCGGAATCGATGCATTTGTTTGAATTCCAAATATTGATCAAAGCTCGATTCTGTGTCCGTGTGCAGCTTCTCACTTCCGCCCTTCTCCGAACAAATGCATGCTACTGGGAGTCCCTATCGTACCTTATGCAACGTAAGCTCGAAGGTATTGGAACAAGTCTTCGGCGCAGTCCAAATTTCGCGAAATGCACCGTTCCACCGAGGTCGATGCACTTATGATGCATAAAAGGTTTCCTGGTGGCAGGAAATTGTTGCCGCATTCTGGTACGTTTCTTTGTCTTTGTTTGTTGCTTGGTTGACCTACTTACCTGCTAGGAAGAACAAACTAACTGGCTTGTTTTAGCCATTCAAATCGATACTATATCGGTGGTAGATGGAACGGCTTAGTGTTGAAGATTTGGAATAAATCATGTCAACCACTGAAACATTTTTAAAACATGCTTTAACCTTCAAATAAGAGCTGTTAACCATTTTATTTAGAAATATAAGGTCAATTATATTTCATCCACCAAACATGGATCTGTTGTTTCGAAACGGATCCATCATAACACGATTAAATGTATCGAGCAAAATATATGTATTATGTTTTAAATACACTCGGAAGTGCTGTAAAGCATTTATTGTTTTGGTACTTTCAAACCATTTTTTAATTTTTTGTTTATTACTCCTCAACAGAAACGCGCCGTGTTATAGCATCATATAACAAACCGGAATCATATGCATGTTATACTAACACTATGTTTTAACCTTTACCTATGCAACCAAAGTTACCCGGGTAGCCCATACATTTTGCATGGAAGATTCTGTTTTCCTTTACTTCAGACCAAATTTCTTTTTATTGAGATGTCAGATCGAGTTGAAATGTTCAGTAAAGATGCTTGACAATGTTTTGTACAATATTTTATATGAGTCATAATTTTAAAAACTTATTAAGTATATCTACTTTCCCCCTTCGTATCTACAACCACCAATCAGTTTAGACCATGCATTATAAATGGGGGTTTGCTTTTTCTGTATGTTAGTTTAGTGAAGAAGTTCAAAGCCCTAAAAAAAACCAAAAATGATATATGGCTACAATACCAACGAAGAAAGGAAAGGCTCCATCATTGAAAATTTCAAGTCGATCTGATATCTCAATAAAAATATATTTGTATAAAGTGCAGGAAAACGGAATCTTCCATTCAAAATGTATGGAACCCGTTTGGACCGGTTAAACGAGGGAGTGGTATCAACCAAAAACTGAATTTTTTTAAATTCCTTTAAAAAATCTTCCGTAAAACGATTGGAAATTATTTTTTCTATGCATTCTAAAAGTTTCATGCCAGTACGATAGTCCAATCAACGGTGATCTGAAAATAAAACACCAAAAACCACCCGGGTAGGTCTAGAATACATTGCTTTGGAATCTTGTCCGAATGTTTTTAAGGGTTGCAATGATAATAATGAAGTTAAAGCGTTTTAAAAATAGGGGTCATAATTACCTCTAAAAAGCATTCTAGGGATAGTCAAGTTGGTTCTCGGAACAAAACAGAAAACGAAAACAGAAACAGAAAAATTTAGTAGTTTTAAGTGTGGCTTTGGGTTTTAAGGAAAGCATTTTTTTTTCTAAAAATATTCAGTCGTTATCGAGATAATAAAATCGAACATTACGTCAAAATGACCCCTATTTGGATTCTAGTATTAAAGAAGTGCGTCAGACAAGCCTTGGTGAGACAATTTGTTCATTGTGCTTTAACCCACCCTGGCAATATCCTGCGAAACGAAGCACTTCTCATAACATTTCGACGTTGTATAATACATCAGGCAAGTTTTCCTTTTTGCATTGCCTGGCTAGTTAAGTTTACTATAAGTAAAAGAACGAGAAAAAGTTATTTACGATGTCGACCCGATGCATTCGATCAATCAATAACACTTCAAGAAATATTTGAAAATTTCCAAGAATTCCCGTTCTTGCTTCGTCTTGAGCCTCGGAAACAGCCACCTACGAGTTTCCACTTCAAACTTTGCTCACACGAACCTGCCCCAACTGCCAACGTTAAGCAGCTTTATGCCGTTCCCCTGAGAAGATGCCAGGTTTCGGTTTCGCTAGGGTGAACTTTTAATGGTCTTTTGCCAGAGCTTGCACCCAGGGTGGACAAATATTGAATTTTTGCTGCCTCTTGATACGATGCACAAATATTATGCCTCTCATTTGGGAGTTTCTTTTCCACCGCATCTTCTTGTCGAAGCATACGGTTGGCTTTCACGGAAAATGTATGTCACAGTAATTCAAGGAACGACGATTGTGCTGTTTTGAGTGTTTGTATAAGCGCTTGTGTATTTTTAAACTGTGCAGAAACGTTACAAACGGACGATCGATCCTTCCAAAGTAGTTGGATATTTTGGGGAAGGCGTGCATGGAAATGTAGTGCACTTCATGAAATCTTCATTCGGTATTCTACTGTTTACCCGCGTTCTTCGTAACACCATGCGCAAACTAAGAGATATAATCTTTTATTGCTAGACAACGCATGGCTTTCATTCGATTTACTAGACATTGCGACCGGTTTACTTTAAATCGTCTGGTCTAGACATTGTTTAAAGCCATCTCAGTTTATCACAAGCGCACGGTTGATGTTGGATTTCGGAAACCATTTGAGTGGAAATTGGAATGACACCACAGGCACCATAGGAAAAGGAGGTACGTTAAACTATATAAGACAGTGAAGTAATTTTAAACTACTTCCGTGATTGTGAAATTCAGCGCTGTGTCATTTGAGTGCATCTTTAATTTGAATTAAATTGGTGATTATCCATTTATCCATTGATACTTTCAAACTTCAATGTTTAATGATAGGCACATAATGCAGCGTAAACATAAATTGTTGATTCTGCTTCCGCTTAATTACTGTCCAAAAGAATTAATGGAAATTGGAAAAAAAACCCCATCCTGTGGATGCTTGCATTCAACAATAGAAAACATCACCTTATTCATAAATTATGTATCACATTTGCACAAACACAGCTCCCCCATAGCGAAAACAATTGCTTAACGCACACGAATAGCCTGCTTACGTTCGGTTGAATGTGGCGCCTAATTACGAAGCAATCGGAGCGATGCCGTTTGTTGTCTGTTGCGGGTGCTACCGATTGTGGGGAGAGGGAGAGGGGAGTGGGATGCATTGCATGTTGCGACTGGATCGAATCGTCGCCGCTTGGAAAATGTGGGACAAGTGATGGAACGTGCCCAATGGCGAACATGGACGGCGCTGGACAAGTGTTTTTTCTTCTTCTACGCTGGCGTGCTTCATTTGTCTGCTTGGTTTGTCGTCCTTGAGCTGGTACGGCCTGTCGGGGCTTCAGAGAAAAGCCAAGAGAAAAACACACTTTGCGATTCGTTAGGAGAATGTGAAAGCAGAAAAAGGTCTTATCCTTGCAGATGCAGATAGATCGGGCAGATTGGATCAAGGTTATTGAAAAACATTGATTTTTCTATATTTATCAATAGCGGCAACGGGTCGAGGATACATTTTGTTTTGCTCTCCGCGGGGGTTATCAAGGACTCGGGTAAAATGAAATAATATTTTTTGTCGGCCAATCGTATTTTAATTTATAATTGATGTTTGTAACACAAGAAGCAAAACAAATTTTACGCTTGAAATAAACATTCACTTCTTCATACGGGTTTCAAGACAAAAAAGTATTTTCCTCAATGCACTGGTACTCCATTCTGTGTCATATTAGTGTCAATTGAAGATACATTTAATACTGAAGAAAACGGATTTAGTTCACTCACATTAACCGTCGTGATTCAGCATAGCGAGTATCGCATTGTATGATTTTAACTAATTTATTTTGCACATCAACAAATAGTTTTCGTGGGAGTTATAAATTAAATATTGCCAAAATATTGTACAAGAATCTGTACAATTCAACGAAATGGCAACTTAAAGTTACTCTGGACAAGCTTAAAAATTTTAACTTATTTCTTTGTCTAATTTTTATGTATAGTGATGAAGATGTATGCTAAATTTACCATGAGTTTTGTTGAGTTTGACTTGTTCAAAGGACTGCCCATGAATTATAAAGAGAAAACGATTAATGGCGATTTGAATGTCACAAGTCATAACGTTTGTCATAAAATTAATTCGCAGCCAACCTTTAAATTGAACCGAATCATATGCAGACTTAGACTAATTTTAAGAGATTAAATTTAACTTTTTGATTCTGCTTTGGCTAAAAGTACTCTGTGGCATCTCACTTGAAAGTCCCGACGTCGTGACTTTCTTCGAAATAAGTATTCCTCCACCCTGACTGTGCTACCAATGGTGTACATTATTTTCTTGACACAATTTGACACCTGCGAGTCTATCAGAAGCGTGCTTGGAGGCGGAGCCGCCACATCATTTGCAGTCATATGATGCAACACCGAACTGGCACATTACCAGTCCGAACTCCTATGAAAACTGGTCTATTCTCCTCGGTCGGACATCCAAACGGTATCGATTGTGTAAAACCAGCGTCATAAATATCGCACACGTACGCTGTACCCTAACGACTGGCGGATATTGTCCGTGGGGCAAGACAACCTCCGAGCCGCAGGTGCAACATAAAAAATCTTAATCAGGAAAACGCCATAAATCAAAACGCCTGACCAACGGTGCTTGCAAAGCGTCCGTACCGTTGGACCACCGTTGTTGTCTTCGTCACGGCGTTCGTCGGGTTGAGGGGGGGTCGAAGGCGTGGGTGTCACGGCTCTTTTTTGTCAAATCTGATGGCAGTAAAAAATAGTCAGCAGATGGTCCCTACTCGGAAAAGTCCTTTGACTATCTGATGGTATTGGTGTGTCACGACACCGACATCCTGGATGGCCTGGATGCTTCATTCCCAGGGTTCACGTGGCAGCTGTTGAGTTGAGATCCAAACGTCGTTAGCTTCGAGATAATACCGATTTTTTTTTCCGTTAACGGTCTGGCCTTTCACCACCCGATCAAACGATCCGATAGGAACAAATTTCTGCCCATGTCCAATGGCAGCACCAGGCGAACCTCGATGCTCGGTGAATGTTGTTCACCGCAGCGCCAACGAGACCTGTTGAACTCGACCCGGGCGCCCGGAAATGATCCGGAATGTGGCGCACGTGCCGCTCCTAGGAGGAAAGTTTGATCGAGAAAAATTTAATTTTCCCCCATTCCGGATTGTTCCGGGCGCACTTTGCAACCGCGATCATGCAAAAAGTTTATCCGGAAGTGAGCGTCAAAACCGCCGTAGTGTGCGGTCCCGCGTTGTCTCTTCCGCTCACGGACCAACAAACTGAGCCCGGGCGTGTGGCACAAGGCAAACTTTCTCCAGCAGTAACCAAACGAAACTGCCGACAGATGAGCAGCATAAAAAAGAGGGCGACAACGAAAAAAAGCACATAAACCCCGGCCTGAGAAGTGCAGCGACAGCAGTGAGACAGTTCATTGATAATTCGAAGGGGAGACGAGGTTGGGCCCGAAGTGGAAGATTCCCACAATGCACACGACGCATGCATAGTTAATGAGTTTTTTGGCAGTCCGCGTGGAAAACCCGACGATCGGCCGGCGGTGCACGTTGGTTTGCGGTTCGGGCTGCGATACAATTATACAATCAACCGCGAGCGAACATACGAGTAGCGTCTGGTAAGGCCGCGTACGGCGCATTTTATGGTCACCATGTAAAATTCGAAAGCCACTAACGCTGCGGTCTCCCGCCGAATGGTCACTGACGGGGGATGTGGATGGTCTTCAATCGATTGCACAACTACACTTGTTGCCCACCACGACGACGACGATAACGATGACTGCGAAACTCTGGTATTTTTACTACTAAATATTGCGCCTGTGTGTCAGTTTTGCATCGCTCTGGCCAATAAAGTGCATGCCATCTCTGGTTGCAACTATTTTGAACTGTCAGCTATGTGTGGTATTATAGTAGCTGTTTTTGTCGTTAATTGATTCGAGCTCCTAATTTTTTAAATCTAAGTTAATCTAATTACTGCATCTTAAGTACTGGATGAAGGTTGAACACGATAGATGGAGAAATATTACACTTAAAATGGATATACGACAGATGATTATTAGTTTAAAAACCCTCCCGTTTCTTTGTTTCTTCAATATTTTTAAAAATAATCTTCGCTAAGTTTTTTACCATTGTTATTATCATGTAATTGAAATGAAGCCACTGCGTTGGGTTTAAAAAATACCCGAAAGTTTTTTGATTTAATCTTTTTGAACATAAATTAATTAATAATTAATTAATTTCAATATATACATGAATACCAGTACAAAACATGAATATACATGAAACCAGTACGAACTTTTAACTTATGGAAAGTCAGAAATTTGTACAAATATATCACCTTTTAACTAATGCCGCTCTATAACGTCATCTCTTCTGCTAGAGTCGATAAAAATTGATAAATACATAGAACTTATATTCAGAACTACACAAATATAGAACTTATAGTTATGTTTGATAAAATCATAGTATATAGGCGTTTTTACAAACTATGATGTTTTTATGTTTGTGACGTTCTTGAAATTATCTAGCTTTTCAAGTCAAAAAAAGGCTCCAAGAAAGGTTTAAGCAGCATTTCTTCAATGAAATTTTCAATCAGGACGGGCTTACAAATGATCAATGTAATTATCGCGATAAATCATATTGGAAAATAAAGTCACAGTATTAGTGCATTAGTGCACTTTACGGAACAAATATACTCCACACTTCTACCATTAGGTAATTTATTGCACAGACCATCTTTTACTCGCGATGGTTGGATAGGAGAACAATTTCATAAACGTCGAAGTATTTCCATTCATAAATGTATCATTCAGTGCGCTCAATTTAATTATCATGTACTCGAGAGGAAAGTCGGCACACAAAGCGGTTCAGAAATGAAATGAACCATCCAAGAAGTTCTAAAATCGTTCCGAGGTTTTGCGCAAAAGTGGATGGAACTGGGAACATGAAGAAGAGTCGTTTTCTTAGCACAAACCTTTTCCTGCAAAGTATCTGTTAGAAGATAATATGTTCCCACATCGACAGTTACGTTGGTTGCGGCTGACGACGACAAGTTGCTCGGTTGGTTGTGTCGAAAAATCAATTTGCCCCAGTTTACGATACCCGAAAGAGGACCCACTCCACTCCCATGAACGTACTTTAGCAAAAGTCTCGTGTGTCTGGTGAGCAAGAAGCAAAAGAGGAAAACTTTTACACAAAAAGGTCCTCCACCCGGTAGCTCCAAAGTGGCACAGTCTTACGGAAGATTTTTCATTACAAACATAGTTCGGCACTCAACTAGCGTAGTTTCCCTTCCTGGTGCAACACTCCCACACCGCCACGGTCGACTTGATCGGTGCAGCTATGTTTGCTGGTGATAGTTTTCCTACACCACTGATCACCAACCGGCATAGTTTCCGGTGGGTGGTTCGCCTGCGTATATCTTCCGATTTCGTTCGGCATCTTCGTACGGGGCTTAAGTATAGTTTTTGTGTAGCGGACGCCGACATCTTCGACTTTCCTTGTTGCCTGTTTGTTCGATCTTTGTCACTTGTTAGACCACGAACTCCTTCTCGTACATGTGTCAAGTTTAGTGAGTTTCGATAACGAGAGCAAGATGAAACGATAGCTCGATTCGTGTTCGACAAGACTGGACCAATAAGTTTGGCTCGTATCATTTCAAATACGCTTTTTAAGGTGATTTACCTTATCTTTTTGAAATCCATCCTCTCTCTTTTCTCCTCTTGCTCATCTCCCACCTCACTTATAATAGTAAACATTTAAAGTTAATTTAACACAGAAAAAAATAATTCCTGTCTAAAAAAAAGTTAATTTTTCTAAAGAAAGTTAACCATAATTTTTCATACTATCTTTCCAAGAATAACCCACTTAATTTCATCCTCGGTAGCATCTTCCTAATAAATCATTTGCATAAACTGCAAATGGCATTTCCTTGAGTATTTTTGTTGCCAAGTAAAACGTCGTACACGGAAACCCGTTTCAAACTGTTGTAATCCACCTTATTTGCGAAAAAAAAAATCTCATAAATTGCACTTCAACGCTCACAGGCAACTCAATTGAGTGTTCATTTCAATTAAAATTATAAAATTTTCACATAAATCAACTTTATTACTTTCTCTATCGATTTCCCAAACCATTTTGCGCCTGACGCTGGGTTGCTATCCGTTTAACAGATATTTTTATTGTGAGCATTTCGGTGTGAGGGAGTTCAGCATTTTTTTTTTCGTTTTATTTCCCACTTTTTTCAGTTTTTACGAATCGCTCAACGTGACTCGTGAGCCCAGCGCCATTGCTCCCATGTGCCCCAGACTGTGGGTGGAAATGAGTTAACGCGAAAAACACAAACGGCCGCCATTTCGGTCCTCAACAATCCAATCATCGCTCCCTCGATGGGGTTGATGGGACGCGATGGCACTTTTTTCGTGCGCGGTAGCGAAGTGGCACCAAATTGAAATGTTGATTAAAATTGAAAACGATGATTAATTAAACATGGAAACCACTTCATTACTGCGCCATTTCTTTGATCGTTTCTGTTTATCTATGAGGTTTCCCGTCCAAGTGCCCGCAGTTGGGTGTACACACGCACAGTCATCTTGTGGCGAAAAAAGGAAGTGTCTCGTGGAAAATTACACAACCTCTATAGCGAGCGGCCAGGTTAGAGACCTTCTCTGTAGCATGCGAGACACGTGAAGCACCTGGGTGGTCTTAGTGCAGCTTGAAAAGCAATCGAAGCTTCTCGGATCTCATTGTTAATATCGAGGACAAGTTTAGATATTCTGAACGTTTGAGTTTTAGTTTGCATGCAAACCTTTCCCCGAAAACGCAAACGTGGAAATCGTGCGTCCCCATGTGCTTGTTATAAAGCCATAAACATATTTATAGCAGACGAATAATCGTAAAAGATTATATCGAATATTATTCGCATTTAGTGCAGCCATTATGACGTTCGACAAGCTGCTGCTGCTTACTGCCCTTCCTTACTCGCTCTCTCTTCTCATCCAGCTCGGTCCTTATTTTCATCCGGTGGGCTGAAGGGTTTGCCGCCGCGCTAAAAAACTCACCCGACATCGGCCCGGCTCGAGCAAAACAGTTCAGTTAAACCTAAACGCTCGCTGCTAGCCTTCTTCCACCGGTGGCATCCCGAATCCAGGGATTGTCACTGCTGCTGCTGCTGCCTTCAGCATCCCGAACGCCAGCGTCCCAGCGGGCGAGAACGGATCTAGAAATGGTTTCTTTATTTAAATTTCGCTTATGAATAATATATGAAGTCAAAGGAGCAGCAATCCGAATCGCGTTTTCGACCGTCCCCATTCCCCGGGGACAGCGAACCACGGTGGAGCACGGGGAGGAGGGGGTCTGAGAATGGCAGGGGTCTTCACCCAGCATAGTAGCAACAACAACAACATCAACAACGAAAAAGCCATGCTTAGAGATGCGTAGTACCGGCTAGGACTTTATGACATTTTGGCTGGGGAGCATGTTTGCTGTTCGAAAGTTTGTCGCAGATTATTTCTTTTTGATATTGGCGAAGCGATACGAGCGCAAGAGGGTGCAAAGTGTACGGGGCAAAGAAAAAACTTCAACATAAATTATGCTTTCTTGCACAAAAAATGAGCATTAGTAGGACGCATTGTGACGCCCTCTTTGAATTCGAATATGATTTAGTCGATATGGTTAATCGATCGAAAGTATTGCAAACACCCCCACGCAACGCACCATCATTTCTCACATTGGCCGCGGGATGACCCACTCGATATCCTATTCTAGGGAACACCACAAGGTGTTCATGAGTATTATTGCTCATGAATCGCTTTTGCTTGTGGAGTAGTCCCAGACATTTCATATTTTCTTCAAATATGTGCAATCAATATTCAAAGCTGGGATTCAAGACGCGGGAGTGAGCATATGTCGCTAGTAATTGACCATTTATTCCAGTTGCTACGCATTATGAACGCAACTTTCGGGAAAAAGAAAGCCACTAAAAGCTGTAAAAATAGCTGTGACCAAGGATCGAGAAAAGCGAAACAAGCGTCGCAGCATAAACTTTCAAATTAGTATGTAACTCGACGAAGCGCACCGAAAAGGGCACAGCCGCCGATGGGGACGATGTCGCCAAAGGACCCGATGCTACCACAACCACAGGGCTAGAGCAAACATGTCGCATAATGAAGCCTTTTGTCTGCCAATCATGATACCAATCCATTGGAATCGGCAAAGGGTGGGCAAACCTCTCGTCCTTCGGTTATCGAAGGATCGATTTGTATGTTAAATACTTCTCCTTAAACTGTTCTGTCGTGACTTTTTGCGAGCAAGCTTAGCACAATAAGGTAGTGGTTGTGCACCGCATAGCGGAATATCTAAGGGCTTTTATACACACTGTGGTCAGCTACGGAGTGAAAAGGAGGCGAATATGCATTACCTCTGGGGAATTTTAGTTGCTTTTTTTTGTATACTACTTGTTTTTGTTATTTTGCGATAAGCTGGGTTAACTACCAACGAACAAAATTGCATCAATAAAAAGGGTGTCCCAGAGGATGATGCCATCAAAGTGAATGCGGAAAAAACATATTAAACGTTCCGCGACTCATTTGCATTACAATTGATGATAATTGGGTACTTTCTATGTTATCCTCTTTGTGCTTTTCGATTCCAATTGCCATTTTTTTTTCAATTTCAAATGTGAGTGAAAATTGAAATTGAAATTGAAAAAATGCATAGTAAATGTTATGTAAGGGGGGAATTTGAACAATACACAATTAAATCGCCTAATTGCTATTTTTCTCTTAAATGCTTTTTCGCAAATATGTGGTGTGGATTATAGCATGAAAACAAGGTGAACTTTCGCACCTAGATTAATTCACCGGTGGTATACTGAACTCATTTAGCCTGTTTATTAGTAACTGATCTGGAGGAAAACTTGAATTCCAGTCATAGTTTTAATTGCTTACTACTTTTGTACTGCAAACACTATGGATTGTTTCCAGTTTTACATGTTATTCGTTGTGGAACTTTGCAGAGTAATATTTCCACATATAATATTTTTTTTCACTTGGAAAACTTTAACGTGGGTACTTATTAATGTTGAACTTATTTTTATTATTTTGTAAAATTTAAACAACATTTATAATTTAGTTTCTATTGATTCGTTAGCCATAGTGGATACAGAGAAAGCATCTTGAAAATTCACAAAATTCTTGAAGGCTTCCCGAGAATGATCTTTGGAATTGAAAGTATTCTTCAAAAGTTATGTCGTGCAAACTTTATCCATCAGTTCTTCCATTTTATTTCCCATCATTTCCGAACCGCCTTCGGACAAATATTAATTTGAAGATTTCGATCCTTTTTTTCGAATCTTGTTTCGAATCTTGAGCGAACACACGGTTTCTATAAAACTAACTCTTGCTATCATGCAACCTATCGGTCTTAAAACTTATCCTTTGATTTAGTTTTCTGGAAAATAAATAACATTTGGACAAACTCCATCATCCATCGGTCTTGTGCAAGAATCTTCTTGAAGTTGCAGTGCCGATCGTCGATGTGTTGTGAGCGTCGACCAACTTTATTGTGGGAATTGAATTTGATAAATCTGGAGCAACTCAATTTATCGTCGATGCATTCGGATCAATTCCGAATAATGTGTCTTTTTTTGTGTACAGACAACTTTCTCTAACTGTCCTGTTTTGTTATTTTTTTATTTTTTCTTGATGCAACAAGTATGAGTTCTCCTCATCATTGGAAGGTGTTTTGTTTTTCGACAGTTTATGTCGTTATTTCTATGATCTGTTTTGAAAATATTATCGCAAGAAAACATAAAGTCTAGCCATAAACAATATTGTTTAAAATAAGTTTGAAACCTTGAAACAGCTTGTCGAGAGTATTTGAGTGATAATTTTTACGATAATATCGATAACCGCATCATTTCTATCGTGAATTTGTATATGAATTATTTCGAGATTTGTTGACACTTCTATTGTCAATAGTGGGGTACCGTTCAAATGTCACCATTTACACGCCCTAACGTAATCTCTCAATCCTGCACAGGTATCCCGTAGCATCAAAACTATCTTTTCTATCTCATTTAAACTGCAAGATCATGGGGGGATTTCTTCGGTCTTACGACGAAGTCATTCATAGTTGCGTTGAGTCTTGCTAGAGAATCCGAACGGAAGGGCAAGAACCTTCTCAGTAGAGTGATAAAATAGAGTGGTAAGATTCCTGTAAAGGGAAAAAAGGTTCCCCAAAAGCCTAAACCAAATCCAGCAAAATATTTCAAGCCTCTGGCTCAAAGCTGCACAAGTGGCCTGCTCCTCCGGTGCTGCTATTCGTTCAACTCCAGCACATTTCATCTAAACCACCCTTCTGGGTTAGTCGGTTGAGCTTAAGTAAAGCGGGATCATCATGACTCCCTCGCCCACTCGTCTGCATCCTCCTGCCTACTTCTGTACCACCTGTGATCGTTGAGATGAAGGGACATTTGTTTGTGTTTTTTGTGCGGTGCCTTTCGGTGAGATTCGCCACCACAAGTTCGGAAGACCCGCACGGCAAAAGGCAAAGGCAACCTCCAAACCAGCCACAGGCACGCAACGTACGACGTTTGCATGGAGCCATCGCAAGAGAGGCAGCACGAAAATCCGCACCAATCATTCCGGTAAATAAACTCCATCGACGATGAATGATTTGAATAATCCTGCCTGAGCCGATCTCGTGCCGCACGAGAAATGTGCCCCAAAATTTCAATTCCGACCCGACTGCAACCGAACCATAAGGAACCGCACGGGTACGGCGACTCGAAAAGAACCCCGAAGTGCTTAGTTTTTCCCCTCCTCGGCGAGGCGGCTAAATCGCATCAATTCCTTGCCCTGGGAGGGAAAAACAATGTTGTTCTGGTTGTCTCGAAATCCTAACGAGAACGAAGTTGCCCACAGCCTCGCAAATAAAAAACACAAACGAATACAGGAAAAAACAAACCCTTATCTCCTCCGCAAAGTCCTGGGCCCGTAATGTGCTGTAAAAAAACGAAATGGCAACCGTACGTGCGTGCCGAAAGCAATGATCGGGTGTGATGGGGCAGGCGTAGGAGCAGCATCCCGTGCAGAAGTTCTTGCATCAGACGGTTGGTCTAAGTAAAACCTAGCCTCAACCGAAGGAACCACAACTCCCGGTGAGTTGGCACTAGGCTATCCGTACCGGAGGGACGCCCGGTTCGTTATCGCATCGGTTTCAGCACGAAAACACGAACATAAACTGTGCTGCCGCATCCGACGCTGCGGAAGCCCGCGCCTCGCTGCTCGGTGTGGCGTAGTGTTAGAAATAGAAAATTACGTTTAAATTCGTAATCCAAAGATTTATGATTGTGATAAACGTAATTTTTAGTAATTCTCCATTCTCCTCATTCTGCTCGCGTTCCTTGTGTATTTGTGTGTCTGTATACGGTGGTGGTGCCTTCTTGAGGCAGTTTCTGTTGAGCCCGGGAACCTACCACGGCAAGAACCGAAAGGGCGGGAAAGACCGGGGCGCCGTTTTTGCGCTCTACCGTGAATGAGAAATGGGTTACAGTGAGCATTGCAAAAACCGCACGGTTCTCCACATGCTGTTCCCGCATTGGTTGTGCTGGACCTTCCCCTCTTGAACGCCCCAGATATGTAGCTCAGTGTGTGCGCACCCGCTGATCGGCCGAAGGCCTCGAGTAACCCGAAGTGGAGCGGAATCCTTGAAGCAGGAGAACGTAATCAATGTTGACTTTATGTGTTTTGAATAACAAATACACTTGCTTGCGGTAGCGGTTTTCTTCCGCAGTGTTTTCACGTCCTTCCGGGATGTACCCCTATCCGTCCCCGGGGATTGTGGCGAAGATGTTTACCATTTCCGTGTGGGACAATGATGGGCACCTCTGCCGAGACGCCGCACCTTTACGCGTCACTCAGGGTTCCAAGGCAGAAGTTAAACATTAGAGGAGGAGGATCCATTTGCGGAGCCACGAAAGCTAACCTTAAAAGCGAGCGCAGGCAGAATGTGTACTCTGAAGGTATAGGAACGATGACACTGGGCCTTCTTTAATTCAATTCCCAGTTACATCCCACGGCACTGCAGTGTCCTGGTTTTCCATGGTCAAGAGTTGTCAGGTCTGGGAACTACATCACGTGCATATGTAGATACAGTGCAGTCGAGCTTGTGACAGCACTGCAAAGAGAGTCTCATGTTTTCAAAACAATGTTTCTGATCGGTTAAATATGAACTTTATATGATAATATTATTATAAAATATTGCTATAAATTATGTAGAATTTTGTATATGATTTGACAGATAACGCAGCAGTGCCATGCCTGTATACCGTCTTGAAACAGTATCACTCGTAAGATACAATCATCGAACAGGAATATGCTGCAGCCAAACTTATTCGTATGCAATGGCTCGTGTATGATATTCATTTTCAGATGGTCCTCCGCTTTCCCAAGTAATGCACTTATCAAAGATGCACCCGGAAAACCGGTACGAACCATACGTGCCGGTTCGACACTACCGTTTTCGGAACAGCCCGAAAAGTTCCACACCACCCACGCGCTGAACTTACCTAACGGCAGGCAAAGCGGCTCGAGAACAATTTGCGGATTGAAATGTCTTGTTGCGTAATCATGGATGCGTTGTCTTTCCCGGCACAAACCGGCCGGCCATTGAGGCCACAACCTGCCGGCTGGTCGACGTGTTTCCTGTGCAACGCAGAACCGCTGGATCGGTCTTGGTTCCGCAAAGGACGGAAAGCGTCGAGGGTCGTCTTGTTGTTTGCACTTTCAGCGAGGGAATCGACGTTGGCTTTGGCCAGAACATGTTCCAAATACTCTCCCGTTTGCTAGGGCGTCCGTATTCAACAACTTCCAGCCAGCGCCGGAACGCTACAACCCTATGCAAAGATGGCTGTCGCCTGCAACGGTATAATTTTCAAATTATCACATTGTTTGCTGGTAAATATACTGTAATTAAACTGTGAAAATGGTTTCCCATCTATTTTAATATTGGCATGGACGCTATCGGCATTCGCCATCATGTCTAGGGGAATTTCATGTGGCTGCTGCTCGATTTGCAACGAACCCGGTGGATCTATCCGCTCTCCAGTGCAAGACCAATGGGTGTAAAATTGGCTGACCATGGAAGTGCAACAGTGTGGAGCTCCTACGCACGGCAGTACAGGCGATAAAGTCATGTTGCTTGGAATGAGTTCATTTTATTTCCGTCTAGATACTGTGCCACATTTCAAACACTCTGGGAGGTAACACACACGCCGATTATCTGTCTGCTCGCATGATATAAATATAGTTCTAATTTGGTACGGAAGCATCGCTCTTTGCGTCCCATTAGAGGAAAAGAGTTCATTTTTTGACATTGCTAGATTCCAGCAGAGGTTGGTATTCGTTCATAGCTTTATGTTATCGAAATTTCTATAAAAATATATTTTCTTCAATATCTCCGTTCAATTTGAAGACCTTTATCAAGTATCTCATATGCATACAACTATTCCAATTTCTCAGATCGTTTTGTATTCGGTTTGAATGTCATCAATTTGCTAAGCAAAAATTAGTAACATTCTGCAATTTGATTTAGATAATATTACATAACACAAACATAAGCCAAAGCTATGTTTATGTTCAAACTGTTAAAAGGTGAAATCGACGCCCCGAACCTGCTGCAAAAAATCGATATCCAAGTCCCACGTCCAACCGCTAGACATTACACCTTATTGATGACATCACGGCATAACAACCAGTACGCCAGCAACGAGCTTATTTCTGCGATGATAGCTAGCTTTAACAGTGTGTACCACAGTCTCGACTTCAATAGGAACACTCAAGAGTTGTTTGAGGAATTAAGATACGCGTCCAGATGAGTCCTTGTTATATCACGTCCAGTAAATAACCATTTTAAATGTAACTATGTCTTGTGAAGCCCACGGAGGCCGACAAGTATCTTAAACAAATAAACAAATAAACAAATATTATTAACAAAACACCATAACGCCAGAGGTCGTGGGTTTGAATCTCAAGTCTGGTACTCCCTGGTATTGAGTAACCACACTCAGTAGCGGATTTAACGGTGTGCGGACTGAGCGGCCGATGGGGGCCGCGAGCTCGCAAGGGACCCCGAACCTCCGAGACCAAGTTTGCAAGAATTATACTTAAACCAATATTCTATAGAATTCATTAACATTCCTTAATGATTGACAGGTTGGAACGGTGTTAGCCTTGCAATAATGAGTTATTTTTCTGTATTCTATAGAAGTTAATGCTAAAAGCCATAACGAAATATTATAAGGGTAGTCTGTATATAACCAGCGCTGAAGAATAACGAAATAAAAATGTTTTAATGCAAATCAATTAGAAACAGGCATGTACGAGGTTTTTATATGCATCAACCAGGTTTTTAAATGTATCAAGTATACGACTAAAAGAATATTTTGGAAAACTGTCAACATTATCTATCTGATATCGTGAAATGCATTTTTGACATATCCTGTTGCCATACATATAAAAACGCTGCATACTAATTCAAATTAAAATCATTACTCATTCTAAAACGAGGTACATGTTTAAACGAGTACTTTTAGCAATTCTTAAAAGGGGAAGTATAATTACATTTTCTTTTTAAATTCTATTTATTGAAAAAGAATTGATAAACAAAATTCATTAACCAATCATCGAGGAGTACGCAGAAAACTTATTTTTTGTAGAAAAAAAATTAATAGGTATCTCTGAATTTGTAGAGTTCCACATTAAAAATTAAAATATGCAAAATGTATGGAAATGACACTCTTTTGTGTCCTGGCTGTAAATCTCTCTGGTATAGACGGTAAATTACCCTTATTTAAGATGATTGAACTGTGGATGGTTTTTAGGCTCATACACGAAAGGCGATATTTCTAGTTCCACAATTATATTCTAGATATTGTATTTGTTTTCTTAAATAAAATCTTGGTTCTTACGTACCAGGCCCCGCATGTTTTGCACGCTAGAACTGATTGTGCTATTTTATCAAATATCTGTTTTTGGTAATTATTGATTTGGCACCAACAATAGAAAAACTATTTCCCATTAATCCCCATTTCCTGACGTAAGTTTTTCGACGAAAACTTTTTGACGCTTTGAGTATTCTTCAAGCCAAGCCCTTCACCCATTGGCCAACATGTGGCTCCATCGGACTGGACATTCAGAGTGAATCTGGCGCCAGATAATTCACCATTTTGCGCCAAAAAATCTCGTCGCTCCCCAGGACGCGTTTGCATTCGGTGGAAATCAAATTAATTTGCCATTCGACCGTCCTGCCATCACCAGCCTCCCGAAGTAACGCATCCCAACACCCTTCATTAGCAAGTGTGTGTGTGTGTATGTGTGTGTGTGTTTGTTTCTATACGCGTGTGCGTCCGATTGTGAGTGTATTTTGGGCGAGAGCAAACCCTCGACGCGAATCGTTTAAGTTAATTACCCTTTTCCGTGCAATTGTTCCCGAAAAGCCCCGGCACGGCCCTAAATCGTCGTTGGCCCTATGCCGTCCCGCGAACACATGTCATCTCCTTTTTCCCCACTCCGACGCTCGGACACACCGGCAGTCCGAGAGCACCCCGGGAAAATAAAAACAAAGGATGCAAAAGAGATGGAGCGAGTTAAGTGCCCTTCCACACGTAATCCAAGGAAGAGCCAAATTTCCAAAGGGGCGGGGGGAATTGGATTCGCGCCACAAAAGTTTACATTCAATTTGCCCGAAAAAGCGACAAGCACTGGAGATTCGTTTTGCCGGAAATGAGAACACGTTGCCGGCTCGGGTTGCCAGCCAATTTCGGGACGGGGTCGGGGTGATAGTTCGGTTACATTTTGCGACTTTGTTGCCATTTCCAGCGATGCCAAAGCCACTTTGCCACCCGGGGGGAATTTCGCACGACACGGAGAGAGGTTTTGGCACGGAAGGGCGGGTGTGGAGAGAGTCGTGATCGGGGTTGCAAGTTTTTCTGCCCTATGAAAGCAGCCCGTACGCCTAATGGATGCTAATTGCTGGTAATCGAGCACCCGAGTCGAACGAATATCTCATGCTAAAAAATGGGCACCTTCCCAGTGGGTCCGTCCAGTCCCGGGCTGGGCCGAGCCTCCCGGGCACACTGACAACGGCAGCAAAGCAGCACATCTCAAACGCCCCAAGACCAAGGATCCGCAGCCCGGGGGCCAGTAACAAAAGGATTAAAGGTTGTATTCCGCATCGTAAAAGCAATCCGGCCCTTCACGTGCCAGACCGGGGAGGTTAATTAGGGTTCAGTTGAGTGGATTTTATCGCTGTCTGTCTGCCCTGTGCAGGCCGTTTTTCAAAACACCGCCCCTGCTCGTGGCCGACCGGTGATGTTTGTGCGATGGCATCCTGTCGGTTCGTAGTTTCAAAGGCAAATGCACGACCGGCAGGCTCCCGGGAGGCGCTGATCCCGGCGCCAGCCTCGAAGACCAACCGGGCTCCGGAAAAGAAAACAGCGACCGCCGGAGGAAGTGATCCTTCGGGCAACCGTGCACAGGAGACGATTTCCAAACGCTCCCCTGGCGGAGAAAAATAAAACCCTAATTATTTCCCGTGTCTGGAGGCTCCCCGCCAGACGGTTTCGAACGCAAACTCGACTGAAAAGTGATTCCACGGAAATTATTGTCCCACCAAGAGTCTACGTCGGTTGCTTCGGAGCGATGGAATTCGAGCCGTATCCAGCTGCTCAACAGGGAAAATGCACGGCCGGAAGCAAAACTATTTCACCCACCGCATCCATCCTTGCACTTCCGGTTCTTTTCTTGTTGTTTTTTTTTTGTCCATGAGGAAAACGATTTAAAATATAAAAATGAAAAGAATCTCCCGAATCCATCCACGGCGCGTCGCCGGTCGCTTGGCAGCGGTGACGTGGGACGTGGGCTCCGGAAGTCGATTTCAAGCCGGATTTAACGAGAAAAATGTGAAATATGAAGCCATGGTGCAACGATTGCTGGCTGCAGGAAATTTGTTGGTTCCACCGTGCGCACACCGCACGCCAAAGACAGTCCTTAGCGGACGTTTCACACACAATGAATAAGGAAAAAAAATCTCCCGCTTTGGGATGAATGAGGGAAAAATTGTCTCGCTTTGGTTCCGGCGTAGAAACATTTCTCAAACTCCCAAAGTTGCCCTGCATGCCGCAGCTGCTTCACGTGCGCTGTTAGTTCCTAAACACGAACGGCAGAAATGAAAAGAAATAATGAACTATTTTGCCCGCTGACAATTTTTTTTTGTTTTGCGCTAGTTTTCATCACCAGCGTCATCTTTCCATTGAAGAACTCCACCGGACGGCTCAATGTTTCTGCACCATCTCCGCGGGATAACTCCATGAGTCGGCTTACCGGAGAAATGGAGAGCAAGGGGTAGAGAGAGAGAGTGAGTAAATGGTAGAACGGACCATTTGCGTTGCCGTTTGTGATCCTCGGCCACCGTTAAGGCGAGTGGTATAGAAGAAAAATCCCTCCGTCCATCTCTTTTGGGCGCTTTTCACCTTGAAGGGAGGTGTAAAACGCTTGACTCGATCGTCACAGGATCCACTATGGCGTGGACGATTGGACGAGACTGAGAGAGCTGACGGGGAAAATGAAATACTAAAATACTACCGGCACTCGTCCAGCTGGTTTGTGTTGCCGCAAAAAGCAGAGTGCATTATGGAACCCATCTCGGTCGCTCAGGTTGGGAACCGGGAAGGGATAATATGTTTTTTTACGACAACCAACGAAAGCGGATCGTCGGAACTTTCTTTCGTCGTCTCTACCTGGCAGCCAGCAGAGGTTCGTTGGTTCAACTGGAAAATTGAGTTTTCAATGCGACCAACATTTTGACTGCCTCACTGACAGCGAGCTGACTCGACCGGAAGGCCCGGAAGTGGGAGATTGCCGCAGGGTGTGGGCAATTCTCCCAGGATCACTTCCCGTGCTGACGACGCCGTGACTTTCGGGCTCGCAGGCGAAACCCGTCGGGCGAAAACCCGTTGTCCCAGGTCGACAGAAGCTGTACGACAGTGATCCTCCGAAGGGCCTTCGGTAAGTGTTTTTCGCCGACCGTTGAGTGACGGCGTTTACGGTGGAAGAATTGTCTCAATCTAATGTATAAAAACTGCGGAAAAATGTCGTTTAAAGCATGCCCTTCAATCTTTGCCCCATCGCTGACCTGTTATGTGCGCGAACGTTGTGCTTTTTATGTTCATACTGCAGACTAATCCTGCGACTATTTGCATGGCGCTTGATATTACTCTCATTCCAGTTTCATTTCATCCTACTTGTCTCCATTGGCCGTACGCAAATTTTAAAAAATTAATCTAAACAATTTTACTAAAATTGCCATTAAATAAGTATCACAAAAAGTTAGTAAATATGCGCCTTATCCGTTCAATTGTTTGTTATTTGAACATGCAAGGTTCTTAAGTGTTGCGAAAATTATAACGTGGGAGGGGGAGTGGTAACCTAGGGTGTGAGTAGAAGGATGGGGGGATTAAACGGTTCAGATCAGTATAGGCGTATTCGGTTATGTCGTATATTTTAGGTGGAAGCTGATCATGTGTTATTTATAACTTTATCACTCTGCTATCTAAAAGTAAGTTTTATTGTAATGGTTCATTTTTTACTCTTCATGTCTCTGGAAATTATATACCTGTATATCATTCACTTTATCATTTTTTTTATTTTTGTGTTCAAATGTGTGTAACAACTAAAATATGTTGTGGTTTTTTAATTTGAAAATATTTTAAATTCTAATTTTCATAGAATAATTGAACTTATTGCCAATAGGAGCAAAGCTACTTTGTTACCAGCTAATTGAAATCATTCAACATATAAAAACAAAGTTGTTTCAAATGACTCGGACTTTTAGTTACGAAAAAATTGATTATTAAAGTTTCATAATGTAACCGTAGACGTTACGATTAAAGGATTTTTATGAACAACTTCAATTAATTTCAATAATTTATCCATGCATCATTCATCAAAAGCAAATTTTCTCACAATTTTTCTTTTCTACTGCACAAGTTGTTAGTGGCCACAAACTCTGTCGTAACAAAACTAAATCACGCACAAAACACACTTAGTTCATCATTTTTGACAGGTGCTGAAGATAAGTCTATTCAACTTTTATCCTCCACTTCTTGCCCCACCGCAACAATCCGATCCTTCCCGCACCCAAACAATCACGAAAAGCTATAATTCATCCCGTTCGACCCTCGGCGCAGGTCTCTCTTCCCACGTACCGACGTAACGTGAAATTTATTTCTCACCCATCAACCCGTCCTAATTCGTGTGGCGCCAGACTAGCTCTGGAAAACTCTCACTCTAGCCTCGATTAGCTCACCGCACCTCGGCCCTCTCGGTTGGGACCGTCTCGCGTCTTTTGCTGGTCGTACATCCGCTAAACGATTGCTTGTGCACAAGCTTCCGGTGTGTGTTACCGAAGTGAGTGATGTGTTTTGGTTTCAGCATTCCTCTGTTACGCCTTTGCCGCAAGGTTCTATCACGTCTAAAATCACTCGACTCGGCTGCCGCACAATGGCAGAGAGATCTACGACTGTTTTCTTTTTTACAACGCAACCTTTCGGAAGGGATGCTTAACGGCGCTAAGAACATATGACGGTATTTCAATGCGGCATTCATAAACAATAGTGTTATGTGGTTCAGAAAATCACAAGATAAAATGGGAAAAGGAAGTCACACCAAACATGGGCTAGCCATGACTGCGACACTTCAAAGGCGACGAATGTTTGAAGAAGCTTTTAAGGGGTGTTTTGTGGGCTTGTAACATCCTCGAAACACATATAAAGCATGATTTTTCGTTGCCTGGCTGACGAAATATGCAACCGAGAGTTTTCGTGAGCGAAAAGTTTTCGTTTCATTATATTTATAAATAAGATTTCCTTTAGGATTCCTATCCGACTTGGGAACTCTAAACTACAAACGTGTCTGTACATTTTAAGGATATTTAAAATAATATATCTTGTCCGATTGTATCGTATGGTTATTGTCTGTACTACAAAGTTAATTTGTTATTTACTATCATCTGATGGGGTAACCCGTGACCTCGAGTCCAGATCACCTTCAAGAAAATATTTAATTTATCTTTTCAACAAGGGTTTCATTGCCAAGTTCCTATAGAAAGAATCCCATTTGACCAAACCTAGATAAAACTACATACTTTAATATAAGGTATATCACGGTAAATTACATGCTGCTTGACTTATATGACTGTACAAATGAAGAATTCTTACTTTGGCCTGTTCACGTTTAACATAGACCTTCCTCTGTCCATCTGACAGCCTTAGTTAGAGTTATTATTTACTCGGCTCTTAATTTTTAGTATCATGTGAGTATAAAATATGAACATTTATTTACTTTTTTCCTGAAAACGGTGAAACAGTTACGTTTTCTTAAAAAGTTCTAACTGTTTACTTAAGCCGTTGAGATTAAAAAGATTAAAGAATACAATTATACATTAAGATATTACTTTTAAACGTTTTAAAATTATTGCAATATGAAGACAAAAATTTCTCTTGAGCTTTTCTCATGAATTTTTATGGCAACGATCGATCGTCTAATAGATTCTACTTCATTTACCATTATTTCGTCACCGTAAAATGGCCTTTTTCCGGTTTATGACCGGCTCGTTTCATCTCGTTTGGCGCCGGACCCTTTATCTAATGCTTGCAGCGAGATTAAAGCAACGGATAAAACGCGGTGAATAAAGTCTCCGACCATGGAAAGCTTGCTTTCTCGGAAGCACGGCAAATTTCCTAATCACCGGAGGTACGTCGGAAGGGTGCGGCGCACCCTCGAGGCGCAAGATACTTCTCTGTGAACCTTCGCCCATTCGAGCAGTGTGGAGATGAACCGGGTCGAAACATCAAAGGTAAGGACGGCATGAAGTGACAACCTCCTGGGATGAGTGCGTTTTAATAGCAACAGTTTTTCCGCACACTAATTAATTGGCCATCCATCGAGATGCTTCGGCTCTTATCTGAAGCGGGCCATCGAGTGAACTTTGCCATCGTCGGTCAGTAGAGAGCAAAAGTAAAGGCGGCCTTTCCACTGGTTGAGGAATGGGTGGGTTTCTCGGTGGAATTAAAGTTATGTTTTGAGTTTGAAAACAAATTCGATGTACGACCTTTCACTTTATCAAAAACTACCTCAAAGGTAAACGTGAAAAATGTGAAAGATACAAACTCAATTTTTAAAAATCTTACCAATAGTAAACAATCCAACGATACATTATCGACATGGAGACTATGATCATGCATCATTAAATAAATGGATGCCTAGATAGTAAATTGTCTGAACAAGTTATAAGCTTACCAAAGCTCAATAAATAATGACAAAATACTATATAAAAAATTCCGAAACGAATTGCAATGCAATTTTCCACACACATAACTGATTAAAGGTATTCATAAGCTTAAAGCGGTAGAAGTGCAAAAAGTATGTGAATAGGGCGGATAAAAAATGTCAATCCCATTAAATCTCCTGCTTACTCCAGCGATCAACGCACCTCATGCGAAAGCCGGTACACATCATGCTTCGCTATTCAACATGGATTGAGTTCGATCCCAGCGAATCTCAATGGCCTATTTGAAACGTACAGTTGAAAGTATCGAGGCCAGTTGTTCGGTACATTTGCCGGGTTTATTATAAAATCCTTTTAACCATTCAACATCAGTCACCGGTTTTCTGGGGCAACGTTGGCTGGCGGTTGGAAGCTAACAAACGGATTTTTCCTTGCAATTCCTAACAAGCCATATCTACGTGAAATACACCGTGTTCCTTTACACCACACTGACATTCTCATGCACTCATGCAAAGCAGAATGTAAGTAAATCTCTGCGGGCGGGCAATCCAATAAAATAAATTATTCGTAGTGGAATTGAAAAACTTTTCCACATCCAGCGGCAAAACTACTCCCAATTCGACGTGAGCATTTTTTTTTAAACTCTTCTTTCCCCAGCTAAGTAGCAGCTTTTCCTCTTAATGTAAAGTGTTCCTTTCATTCTCGTGTGTACGTGTGTGTGTGTGTGTTCATGTAGTCGTGGGCCTGGATGACGAAACTGCAACCCTCTGCCTTCCGAAGGTAACTTCTATTCATGATGCTTTCCTGTAAATAGGGAAAACGGGGCAAGAAAAGGAGGTGGACATTTTTCCCCTTACCCTCCCAAACATTTCCACAATAAATCAAACGAAAAAATGCACCTAAATTGCGACGCCCCACATGACGGGATTTGAGGAGTTTGCACCACATCGCTCTTACATCGGATATATATTTAAAAAAAACGGAGCAAAATTGTTGAGCAAACCAGGATAGCACCAGGGGGCCATCACCCTTTTCCGGCCACTGCGGTTACGGTTCATGGGTTTTCCTCTCTTTTCCTCCCTGTGCTGTCGCAATGTACGCTGTTACCTTCAGGTCGCTTTCCTCGGGCCTGCTTGTTGCCCCCCGGGAGCCTTCGTCTTGGGAGCAATAATTTCAGTACGACGATTTTCCCTTGTAAAACCAATCACACAACGACTCACACACAAACAGACTCACATCGATCCTAAACCGTCCCCGCGACCACGGGGTCATGGGGTGAAAAACTTGGCTGTGTGGTTACAAATACTCATTTCGAACATATGCTGCCAAAGAACGGTGGAGCGGACACAAAAAAATGACGAGAAAGTAGACCCGACATGTGGTCGGGTAGCTCGAAGACCTACAGGACGCACCGTTGCACAGGTGAGATGAAATTGAAGTGATGGGAAAATCCAATATACGTACATCGATGAATGGTTGCGGTGGAGACGAGTGGAAAATTTGCTACCGAAACCGGCAACATTAGTACAAGCGCAGTCGAAACGGCTGCAGATGAGAGATGATCAAGCGGCAATGGAGTGGATGGCGGACCTGTTTCTTCGAACTTTTTTCAAAAAGTATAAAAGGAACCTAGTAACACCACAAAACGTTGTAGCCCTTCAGCTGAACGGAAAAGTTCGAACCCTCCATGTGTGGCGGTGCAATACTTTGTGAAGGATGCAGTGTTTGTGTTGTCATCGTGGATCGTCGTTGCTCGGTAGAGCAAGTTGCCGCTCGTAAAAGTATCCAAATTGCCAGCAACCGCTCTGGATATTGTCGCCTTCAAGTACCGGCGGTCCTGATCCTACCATCGCTCCCACAGTATCTGTCGTGTGTCATTGGAGCAACCAATAAACCCGCTGCCAATGGGTGCCATCTTGCCAACAATCAGGAGTGCGAACAGCAGCGGCATGCAACAGCCCAGCACCGCACAATTGCCACAAATTAACTGAGCGTAGCAATGGGCAAACCTCCGAAACGAGCAGCACCGAGTGGGAAGGGAAAGTTTTCAAAACGGAAAACAAAAAATCTCTGATCGCTTTATTTCCGATGCACTCGATGGCTCGCAGGGATTCGGAAAAGTTGCGCATCGACGAACATTTTGCACCCGGTCGCGATCGTGCGCTACCCGGGAAATGCATGCATGCAGCGTGGCTCGGAGGTGAATTTTTCACCGAATGGGAAAAGTTTTAATTAACGTTGGGACGTACCACCCTCGCTGACCGATCTTTTACGGCTCCTTTTATTCGGCGTGAAGTTCTGAGAGCCAAATCTACGATTGGTTCACGTGTTGTGGAAAGCGTTCCGAAATGGGACAAGCGGGAGTTTAAATGCACCGAGTTTTGGAGCGTTTTTAGCTATGAACTGTTATTTGTGAACACGTAAAAACTACGATTCCCACGCATCGTGGTTTGTTTTTGTGCGTAAAAGGATTTTAATTTTGACAAATTTAATTTTGCCGCAATTTAATTTTGACAAATCCCGATGGCATCGAAATTTTCGCTGGTAAACGAACAATATTGAACCGTATTGGCGTACAACCTTTCTCTTTTATGAAAGCTTATCCTTAAAAAATACTAAAAACTGCGATACTGTTACCTACGATACTGTGTTTGATCTGTCATTCATTCAATTGTGTGAAATTATTTTAAGTTATACCACCATTACCAGATAAACTTCATGCTTCTTTTGAATTTTCCTCTGGCCTATTAGTAACTAGAATAATTGAAATTTTTAAATTAACTTTAATTCTAGTTGAATCCCATGCCTAGCTCAAACAAGTGGATTTCATTTGTAATGCTTTTCCCGCGGCTAGAGCAGTTTTTCCCGTTTTGTTTCTACTTTCGCGTGCACTAATTCGGAATGCACCCGTTTGTACCATTTTTTTTAATCTATCCAAATGAACTAAATTTGACAATGTATCGATCTAAATTATAGAAAATCTAAAAAACACCAGGACCATTTTTTTCTCGACATGGCAAGACTGCGAAGGGGTTCATAGTGTTGAAAAATAGTTTCATGTAACTTTTAGTTAAATAAACATACCCTTTGATGATGGTTTCATGACGATGACGATTAAAAAGTATCATGTTAACGGTAAACCAAAATAAATTACACACAAATTTTTGCACTAACCACGCATAATCTAATGCTGCTCATTTTATTTTACGCTGCTCTTCTCATTTGAAATTAAGATTTTCAATCTCTATCGGTAGTTTGATATTTCGGAAAATAGAAAAAAAGTGAAACCAATTTCCACTGGTCCAGTTTAAAATAGAATGACAGCTAATGCAACAGGAAGTCAGCAGAGAATATTCGACTTTTCGGTGTATCCTCTACTCGTTGTTAAATACTCTTCCTACTCTCCCATCCATGCCGTTTTTTTTTTTTGCTCTACATCTCCTCAGTCCTACCATACCGGTCTCCTATCAGCGTAAAATAGCCACCCATGCAGTCGCGTGAGTAATCCCCTTAAGCACATTATACAATAAATTTAAATCTTTCACTCCAGCTGACAAACTGAGCAGACGTGCGATTTTTATTTTCGCTTGCCCTGCGAGAGCCCCACGGTGTCATTCATTGTTGTGAGCGTCGCAACAAGAAAACGCCGGCTTCCTCGAAGGCATCGCGTCCAATCCAGAGCCCAGCGGAGCGAGACGTTTAAAATGTGATTATCGTCTTCATTTTATTTCCGTCACTCGGTTGTACAACCGGCCGAGGAAACGATGATTTCGCCGAACGCGCTGTCATTGCCGTTTGGTGCGGTCGTTTCGCATTTCTGCGCTCCAAAGCGAACCGTACACTTCCGCCGTGTTGGTGCACATAAAAACCGATGGATCAGGCGCAGGCTTGAAGCCCCCTCGAGTATCCTATTTGGACGTTCGATGGCTGGGCGGAAAAATGGAAAGAAGCGGTAGGTCGACATTAATGATGTTTTTCCACTTCCGGCTACATTCAATCAGCGTGAAACTATCTGGTTTAGAACGTTGACGGTAGAAATGTATCTAGAACATCATAGCAACTAGCAAAGAAAATGGAGCCTTCTTAATGTACTTATTTGTTTCCTTATTTTAAATCAGAATGGGAAATTATTTCATGGTACTTCATTTCACTCAACTATCTGCAGCTTGTCCTGATTTTTAATATTATTTTTCCTTTTGATTTTTAATATCCATCGCAATACCACGTTATAATTACAAAATTGCCATAAAACTGGGATTCATCGTCAAATTCGTTCACGATGGAGGCGCATGGTTGTTCTTGACGGTTTCACCTATAACATTGCACTTCCCAATATACTACATTATTGGCCCTAATAAATTCTGAATGTATTGAAAACATTTTGAATATTTTTTATGAATTTTAACACATGTAGAAAACATAACATTGAGTGGCTTCTTATTGGAAATTTTGTCAAAAATGTTTTGCGTACAGGCAGTTTCGTCGATTTGTATAATAAAATAAGAAACTTTGCGATTCAATGAAATAACTCATTCGTCGTTACTCCACGTTTTGTCGACCAAAAACAATAATTGTAAACCAGACTAATTTACCATAGTAATGGATTTTACTGACAGTACGCTGATAATGCTTTAAATTAACTTTTTCCGCTGAATTAGTGAGCAAAGCACATACGTTTTGCTATAATCTCATGAAGTAGTTTGGGCATTTCCAATAACCAACTTCTTTTTCCATCGCAAAAGATCTGCTCAAATGCATCCACGTTTACACCATGGCGACGTATGATCATAAATATTTTATGTGAGAAGAATAAATTTCACCTCCGATGACGCCAACACGTCTTACGACCCATAGTTCGCCCTGGAACCCCAAACCAACGAACCCGCTCGGATCTATGACGCAAATGTACTGCACCGTATGCGGCAATTGGGCCGAACACTCTGATTTCGGCTTCGTTACCAATAATACAGTGACATACAGCGGTATGGACAGTTTTACTATCGAGCGATTGTCTTACGGTACCTGATTCGGTATAGCCGCAGTGCCGGAACGCCGAAATTGAAATGCCGGGTGTAGTGAAATCCGTTTTATGTGCGAATAAAAACACTTCCCCCGCGAACGTGACGCTCTGGGATGAAGTTCCCGTGCCCTCCCATGATGGTTGACAGCGAGGAAGCACCAACAGCATGGTAGCGTTTCACAACAAGGCAAAGAGTAAAGTAGTAAAAATTCAATAAATCCGCACCCTCGGTTTGTTTTATCACAGTTGTTGTGGTAGTTGAGCGCAAAACGACGCACCACAATCTTGTCATCGGGCGATGAATAAGAAATATTCCTATTTTCGGTTTGCGGCTCCAACTCGAGTTGATTAGAGTGATTGATTCAATGCTCGCGTCTTCTTAAACTTTTCCTTTTTTTTCCAGGTTGGAATTGAACCCACGGTGCTTCACCCGACCCACGACAACCTGCACTGGGCCTCGAGGGATTTAACGATTCAGGTAATTTTCGCGGAACGCTCCTTTAGCTTTCCACGTGTATCGTCTTACACTCTCCTGTCTTCCTATCGCAGCTGCTTCCCTCACACTATACCACGGGGCAGCTAATACTGCGGTGCCTGGCCGAGGTTGGAACCATCTACTCGGAGGTATCGCAGGCGCCACTGGAATCCAGCCGCAAGGAGCCTATACCGGAGCGAGGTGAGTGTGGCTAATTTTTCCTCCGAACCCCCGTCCACCGTGGGTTTGTTTTCATCGCAAGCTAGCGATGACATCCACACACCCACACACAGAAACGTCGAGATTTGGCCTCGCGATCCCGCAACTTCCTGCCAGCGCGCCGGTGACGGCTTCATAACGATAATTGAATTATTTGATTAATCATCGGCCCTATCAATGGCGGAGGCCGCGGTACACCCAACCGACCGGCCGCAGTCCGTGTGCATGAGCGATCTCATTTGCGAGCATTAGGAAACACAAACACACCATTAGGAGCGGGCGTCAAAATGTCAACAATCGAAATGATAATCAACTGCGTAATAAATTATACACCGCATTAGTTCCGTGGCCGGTCGGAGCACGAAAGGCAGCCCCGTCAGTGCAACGTTTAAGAGCGTGAATGCACACTGCATGCACGCACCGGGATGCTGCGGAATCTGGCGGGACTGTTGAAATGATTCTAATCACCGATATTATCTCGGTGAGCTTGGTTATGCACTCGATGGGTCAGCCGTTGTATGTTTGATGAGTTAAAGAGCTTATATAATTTGCCTCTTCCTGTAATGCTGGGAGAATATTCAATCGACTGGAATTGTAAACACGTGCTCGTGCTGGTTTGTTGAATGAAAAGCAATTGATTTCGAGATGATAATAGCTTTTGTTCAAGTGTGAACATAAAACCGATCAATCAATTTAATTAGTTTTAAACTTTTGCTCTAATTATAGCTCATTGCAGAAGTTTAGCTTGATTAAACATTCGCAGACATGCTTTATTTGATTTAATTTAAGCATTTCAGCATTCACTGTTTAGTTAATCCCTTATATTCAACTGAACTGGTTTACTCAACTAAAATATAACATTCCATTGTTGAAATGCCAATGCCCTTTTATTCAAAAAACAATTATATTGACAGAAAAATTGCTATTAAGAATATCATTACAGAATAACGGTTAGTCGTGTTTTGTTGTTTGATCCTTGACTATCTAAAATTTTGATTGTGTAATGAGAAATTCATTTGCACACTTTATTTTTGTAACAAAGCAACCGGTAATCCTTAATATTCACATAATATGCTACTGACTAACAATAATCTGTTTGCCATTTATATTAAATTGATATAGCAGGGTTTGTTAGTTTGTTTGGAAATTATGTCTTTATTTGCTCCGTGATAGACTGCATAGTATTTTATACTTCATATTCTCAAATTGGTTCTCTTTTGGATGTCGTAAATGGTGTCGAAATACATGAAATTTTAGGAGGTGAACCGTATATTTAAACCAATGGAATCGTATCAGACAACAAATGGAATAGAGGGCTTTTAACAGTAAATTTAATCTTCGATTATCTACTCATAATGCAATAATGTTTTCGCTGTGCGTGTTCAACCTTCTGTGGAACCGTGGTTAGTTTATTTCACTTTTCAGGTTCCAAATAAGTAGTTCTAAATTGTTCTGTTACTTTGTAATCGATTCTCACAAAACAGAGAATTAACAGCAGCTACAAGATAGTAGCTCAGGTTTTTGTTCAAATCCCAAACCAAAAGCTCTCGTTAAGATAACATCACAACAAATCTCGATAGAAACAGGACAAAAAAAAACTTACAACAACCACAACTGATGGCAATAATCACTCTTGTCACACTTTGGGACCACCTGACGAACTGGAGTACCCGTTCTGAGCCCGGAGAAAAGCGTGCTTCAACATTTGAACGTTGTGACACCCACAAAATCGTAACCACAGCAAAGGCTGACCCAGCGCCGCAGGGAACACGGTAAGGAAAAAGTTTATTTATTGCAAAACTTCCACCGGCTCTAGTGTCGTTGTGCTGAAAATATGCTCCCCCTTCGCCGAGCGTTTCGTTGGGAGGTTCATGTTTCCAAACGACCTTAGGTTCCGAGCTACCGGTACACTTTTGCAACGCAACACTCCATTGAAACTAAATTTCCGGCAGGCACGGAAGGGGTCACCGAGGTTCCGTGGCTGGTGGTGGTGTCCTATTTTCCATCGGTGGGTTCTTTGTATCCTCACGATTCCATTCGAGACTCTACTGATCAGTTCCAGAAGGCAGCATCGCTTTGCGGCCGTTTGTCCCCTTTGGAGCAACCCGGCCCTCTGCACTTTACTTTTCCATCTGCTTTATGACCTTCAAGTGCTGATAAAGCGTACCTTCTTCTATATATTTCTTTTTTATTTTATTTTTAACCCTCTTCTGTCGTCTCCAAAACAGGCTCGTTGGTTCTAAATCGACCCAAACGTTCCCGTCAGACAAAATTCTCCTCGGTCGCCAGTACGGTTACCAGTGTATTTAGTCAAAGTTCATCATACTGTGTGGATCAACCGCCTTTTGCTGCAGGTGATGAACAGCCGACGGTTTGTTGTATTCCTCATTCGGATGTACCCTCGATGTCGATAACAAACAAGCGTGTTAAAAAAAGGCCAGATTCTCCCCCGAGGCAACGACATGGAAGTTCCATCACTGGACTGCCAAACTCCGAGTGACCAAAAGTGGTCCGATCGTGTGACCACGTGACAGAAAGACGAAAGGATATAATGATGACATCAAAAGGTCGTCCCCAAGCATCCCAGATCCCAACCGAGTTTTTGTTATTTCCTTCTTCGTGTGGCACAGTTAAAGATGCTATCCTCCATCCGGAACCATAACGCAAGGCTGTTAGGAGGAGGAACACACACAAAAAACGGATCCTCCATTTCGGAAGACAATTTGGACACTTTAAGCAAAAATAAAACCTACCAACATTTCTCCTGCCCACCGTAGCCCTTGGCATCTTTCTTACACGCTTTGTGTGAGTGTGTTTGCAGGTGCTTTTTTCAGCTTGTTTTTACTTCACTCTAAACCCCAGCGAGGATTTGTTGATGTTGCTGATCCGCTCATTTGAATGGCCCCCGGAGAAAGGGTCGCTCTCATTATTTTCTCTCCCGGTCGGTCAGCCCGGCTGTCCCGCTGCCTGGCAGTCCCTCGCCTACGTTCGAATTGCGAGCAAAGGTGCGAATCACTGGAGGCACAGTGTCAGGTATGCTCGTGACATTTCAATAGCGCACCGTCCGGTCTCGGATGGACTGGGCACCATGGGTTGGGCCAGCCGTACATTCGCCAACCCAAAAGTGGCCCGGAACTCCGGAACGATAAATAGCTGTCAAAAGTTGGAAAGATCTGAATTAAGAATGAAGATTAGATGCAAATAAATGGTTTAGAGTGGCGCATTATTGCTGTACTCGGTTGCGCGTGGAACGGGAAGTACCGGGCAGTTTGGCCCTTCGGGGTACCACTTAGGAAGGAGTTCTGCTATTATACAGTTCCGTCCCAGTCGTGCTACGGTCGACGGCATCTGTTTGTTTGTGAGCTGGCAAGTTGGGTAGAAACGGGTCAATTTATTAAAAGATGTGAACGTTGCTTTTGCGGACCATATTATTCCGGGCGCGCACTTTGCGCCAGCGTCCCTTTTGTGCCGGATTCGCCTCAGCATCTCGTCTTTCTTCTTGTCACATTAAAACGATTGAGTTGTCTTGGGCCCAGGGACTGTCGGGGCCGGTGTTTCCTCCCGTTTTCTCCTGCAGCATTACGGACGCGTCTCGTTCGGTTTTATAGCGACTTGTCCGATAGAGCGATTAAAGCACCAATAACGATGTCACGCCGGCCACTCACGTAGCGCGCCCTAGCGACGGCGAGCCGGAAGTCTTTAATTAAAACCGGAAGCGAAGCAAAACAAGGAAACACTCGCAGCAAATTAAACTAGGGCGCTAGCGGCGATGGCGCTCCTCGCCGGCACCCGGTAGGTGACCACAAGAGGCCATCCACAGTTGACAGCTAATTTTAGTTGGCAGGACACGGGGCCACGAGACCAGAGTAGACCAAACCCACACTCACCAGAAAGCGCCACGCAGCACTTGTCGGGGACTTAGAAGGAGGATGGAGCGAAACGAAACAAACATCAAATACCGACACAAACCGGAACCGTCCCATTATGGCGGGGGTGGTTGGGTTGGATTTATTTACTTTTTTCTGTGCCTTTTATGTTTTCCATCCGGCCACATTCTATCTCCGGGATAGGGCGTTCTTCTGTGCGTTTGGCTCTTCTTCAGTGGAGGGCCGATTTCTAAGAAATTGTTCGTAAGCGAATGCGAACCGAACGGCGATACTGGGACAGCAGAAAATAGGTGGTGTTCGACCGGAAACCATGCCTTCTGGAAGCCTCGACTGGACGCAGATGGAAAGATGGACCTTGGAGAAAACCCGGATAGGTTGGGAGTTTCGAGAGACAGCATAAAGCACGGTCAAATCGAGCATGACATGGTACGCTTCCGAGCGAAATACGATTGTCGATTGGACGGTGGCCGATCGGAGTGCTGATTTGTTGCACCCCGGGGGGTTCGGAGCGCACTGAACCGTGGATGAAAAGCATGTGCTAGTCAGAGAACACGGCAAGTACCAAGGGGTCTTCTCCATCGGGACAGTGTCGGATTCGGTGTAAGAAAAATTGATTGTATCGTAAATGGAAAATATATAAATTGTGTCACCGAATGGGGCACTTCCGGGACGCAAAGATTTAACCGACCCTGGTTTCAATGGATAATTTCAATTGCGAAAGTCAGTCTTTAAGAAATGCTTCTATTTGCGAAAAGAACATTATTGTATTTTCTATCAACTTACACAAGCGTGGTGATCTTGCAAAATAAATTAAAATGAAACAGTTTTGAATTAACATTGATGGCAAAGGAGACCACACATTCTGGTATTAATGAGGTCTAGAACGTACATTTCTTATGTTTTTCGCTTTCTCTAGGCTATTGAGTGTTACTGTACCAAAAAATGTGGCTCAAAATCCTAAAGAAATTTGTAAAAAAATATTCGTGGGAAAAATGGTGTTCGCAATAAAAAAATTGATACACTTTCGGCGGTAGAAAAAAGCATGTAAAATAGAGTTGTGTAAATCTGATTCAGATTCATGAATCTGAATGAATTTCTGCCTTTCGTCGTGAGATTCATGAATCCCAAAGACACACCAAATGATGAAAAATCACCTGCCAAAAATGGGTTGAGGGACCCTTTTGTTTTTTTTTTTGTCGCATTGTCCACGCCTATGAAAGAATCGGGGAGATTCATGACAGACCCATTAAAGATTCATGAACAATCATTAAGGTTTCGGAAGATTCATCAAGCTTTGAAGATTCGAATCCGCAAAGATTCATGAATCCATCAGAATGAATCTTACACGGGGTCCTCACTACAGCACGACGTCGCCTGACAGTCTGCAGTCTGGAAAGCGTGTTACACGACGTCCAGACTACAACGCGACGTCGCCTGACAGGCGCTGAACTCCATACTCGGGGTCCACACTACAGCGCGACGTCCCGTCCCGAAACGCGACGTCGCCTGACAGGCGGCCGAACTCCATACAAAAAAATGTCGCACAAATCGCGCTAGTGTAGAAACAGCGAAAAACGCGACGTCGCGCTAGCTCATGTCAAATGTCAATTCGAAACGTAAAC